>NW_028322233.1:17272727-17575757 GCF_059928025.1 Delphinapterus leucas | reverse complement strand
GGTATTTATCGGATTTACTCTGCTGCATACATGCAGCTGTACACACGCTTGATTCCTTTATAGAGACATATAAATCCATGGGTTTGAAGATTCTTACTAGTCAGGTGTATTGCTAGGCGTTGAATATAGGGTTTTTAGACCATCTCGTTGAGCAAGGGGTAGATCTTGACTATTACATATTTGACTTATGGAAGGGTATCTGTGCTAATTTCTATCTCTGGTTTTATGCAGCACCCAAACTCACCTTTCCCCTTAAGCAAACATAAGTTGGTTTTCTTAATTTGAGACCCTGTTCTGTTTTGCAATTCAGTTCATGTGTAGCCAAGATTACATTCGGTGTATTAGTGATTTCTTATGATGTTTCATTTTCTGTGTGACTTATTTCACTTAGAATCATCGACCTGAATACACTCATTATGCCCCGACGGGCCTGATGCCATAGATTTCATTGGAGAGTGATATTACAATGTACGTACGTACCACAAATTCTTTATGCATTTTTTGCTTTCTGTGATATTTTACTTGTACCGTCGACGAGGTTCTTGTAAACAGAGCCGTCTGAAACTTTGGGGTGGCTGTGTGTTTTTGATTTTAATTTCCCTAAGCTATAGGACCATAAGTGGAAGTGCCGTAGGCTCTGTTGCTTTGTTTTTTAGGTGTTTCAGGAAACACCATACACTTCTCCAGTGTGGCTCTTGGCAATTTACATCCCGCCCATCAGCATAACAGAGCTCCCTGTTCTCCATGGCCTGTGTTGCCTGTCTGGATTTTACACATTTTTCAGATGGCCGTTTTGACAGGGGGCAGTGAGACTTCACTGTAGTGCAGATTTCTTTAACATGCTTGCTTGGTTGGCCAAAAAGGGCGTATGCGTTTTTTCCTGAATATATTCTGGAAAAAACGCATACGCCGTTTTTGGCCAAGTGCATCATTGTCGACGTTCTGCCTCTTGTCCTATGCTTTAAATGTAATTCCAGTCTACCCCCTGAAATCGTTTTCCTGCAATTCTGCCCCGCTTTCAAGTCCTCTTCGCAGGCTTCCTTCAATATATTTTTGGATGATAGCTGTCATATATAACTCTGCAGGTTTGTGAATTACAGTGCCCATGATCTCCTTTCATCCAATCGCTTCCTTGTGAGCTGGCCGCAAACCCGCAGGATTGCTTCAGACCCTAATCTGGTTCCCGAATGGCATGCTGAGCCTTTGGTTAAATCCTCTTCCTGGTTGGAAATGAGCGTTAAATTTGCCTACGCAGACACCTACAGCTAGTCTCTCATTGGTTCTCCCTATTCCTGTTCATCTTGCGCAGAAATTGCAAAATGTGCCAAACAGGAGGTTAAAGGCACTGACTCTCCAAGTGGGGAGTGTTAGTAAAGGGTCTGGAATTGTGAACCCGAGTAAAAGGGAACGAAATCTGAGATGCATTTGAAAACGTTTCCCTGTCACACGGTGCACCATACTGTGGGTTTCCCCTGCATGTTTTAGCTGAAGGAAGAATCGCTTAAACCTGGAGAGTTGGGACCCATGGAATGGGTCCCATGCAGTATGACTTCAAAGGGTCTGCATTTGCTCATTGAACCTCACCAATGCTATCAGCCCGAAGTGTCCAACCTTATGTCTCACTCAGCTCTGGGTGTAGATGAGGTAAATCCAGGTTGCATCACAAGCCCTGAATGAATTATTCAAGAATTGCTCTCTATTTCACTGTCATTGTGTTTTGTTTTTGTAATTCATTTTGATAATGGGATTTATCGGATTTTCTCTGCTGCCTTCATGCAGCTGTACACACGCTTGATTCTCTTATGGAGACATATAAATCCATGGGTTTGAAGATTCTTACTAGCCAGTTGTATTCCTAGGCGTTGAATATAGGGTGTTTAGTGCATTTCGTTGAGCAAGGAGTAGGTCTTGTCTATTACGTATTTGGCTTATGGAACGGTATCTGTGCTAATTTCAATCTCTGTTTTTATGCAGCACCCCAACTCACCTTTCCCCATAAGCAAGCATAAGTTGGTTTTCTAAATTTGAGACCCTGTTCTGTTTTGTATTTCAGTTCATGTGTAGCCAAGTGTACATTCCGTGTATTAGTGACATCTTATGAGGTTTCTTTATCTGTGTGATTTATTTCACTTAGAGACATCGTACCTGAATCCAGTCCTTATGCTGCTTTGGGCCTGATGACATAGATTTCCTTGCTGAGTGATATTCCATTTTACGTAAGTACTACAACTTCTTTATCTCTTTTTTGCTCTCTGGGATATTTAACTTGTAGGGTAGACAAGGTTCTAAACAGAGCTGTCCCAAAGTTTTTGGTGGCTGCGTCTTTCTGATTTTAATTTCTCTAAGCTAAAAGACCATATGTGGAAGTGCACTGGGCTCAGTTCCTTTCTTTTTTAGGTGTTTCAGGAAACGCCATACACTTCTCCAGAGTGGCTGTTGGCAATTTACATCCCACCCATCAGCATAACAATGCTCCGTTTTCTCCATGGCCTGTCCTGTCTTTCTGGATTTTACAGTTTTTTCAGATGGCCCTTATGACCAGGGGGAAGTGAGACTTCATTGTAGTGCAGATTTCCTTTGCAAGCTTGCTTGGTTGGCCAAAAAGCGTGTATGCGTTTTTTCCTGACTATATTCAGGAAAAATCGAATACGCCCTTTTTAGCCAAGTGCATCATTGTCAACGTTCTGCCTCTTTTCCGATGCTTTAAATGCATTTTCAGTCTAACTCCTGATATCGGTTTCCTGCAATTCTGCCCCACTTTCAAGTCCTCTTCGCGTCCTTACTTCAATATATTTTTGGACAATAGCTGTCATTTATAACTCTGCATGTTTGTGAATTACAGTGCCCCTGAGCTCGTTTCTTCAACTCGTTTTCTTTTGAGCTGGCTGCATAACCATAGGATTGCTTCAGGCCCTAATCTGGTTCCGGGACGGCATGCTGAGCGTTTCGTTAAATCCTCTTCCTGGTGGGAAATGATCGTTAAATTTGCC
Organism: Delphinapterus leucas; assembly: GCF_059928025.1. Lineage (NCBI taxonomy): Eukaryota > Metazoa > Chordata > Mammalia > Artiodactyla > Monodontidae > Delphinapterus > Delphinapterus leucas. Next base: position 17,572,767 of record NW_028322233.1, on the reverse strand, counting down.
CGTGCAGACACCTACAGCTACTCTCTCATTGGTTCTCCGTATTCCTGTTCATCGTGCGCAGAAATTGCAAACTGTGCCAAACAGGAGGTTAAAGGCACTGACTCTCCAAGTGGGGAGAGTGATAGTAATGGGCCTGGAATTGTGAACCCGAGAAAAAGGGGACGAAAACTGAGATGCATTTGAAAACGTTTCCCGGTCACACGGTGCACCATACTGTGGGTTTCCCATGCATGTTTTAGCTGAAGGCAGAATCCCTTAAAACTGGAGAGTTGGGACCCATGGAATGGGTCCCATGCAGTATGACTTCAAAGGGTCTGCATTTGCTCATCGAACCTCACCAATGCTATCAGCCCGAAGTGTCCAACGTTATGTCTCACTCAGCTCTGGGTGTAGATGAGGTAAATCCAGGTTGCATCACAAGCCCTGAATGAATTATTTAAGAATTGCTCTCTATTTCACTGTCATTGTGTTTTGTTTTTGTAATTCATTTTGATAAGGGGATTTATCGGATTTTTTCTGCTTCTTTCATGCAGCTGTACACACGCTTGATTCTCTTATGGAGACATATAAATCCATGTGTTGGAGTATTCTTACTAGTCAGGTGTATTCCTAGGCATTGAATATAGGGTTGTTAGTCCATTTCGTTGAGCAAGGGGTAGGTCTTGAGTATTACATATTTGACGTATGGAATGGTATCTGTGCTAATTTCCATCTCTGCTTTTATGCAGCACCCCAACTGAACTTTCCCCTTAAGCAAACTTAAGTTGGTTTTCTAAATTTGAGACCCTGTTCTGTTTTCTAATTCAGTTCATGTGTAGCCAAGATTACATTCGGTGTATTAGTGATATCTTATGATGTTTCATTTTCTGTGAGACTTACTTCACTTAGAATCATCGTACCTGAATCCACTCATTATGTCACGACGGGAATGATTACATTGATTTCATTGCAGAGTGATATTCCATTGTACATACGTAACACAACTTCTTTATCCATTTTTCGCTCTCTGGGATATTAAACTTGTACCGTAGATGAAGTTCTTGTAAACAGAGCCGTCAGAAACTTTGGGGTGGCTGTGTGTTTTTGATTTTAATTTCCCTAATCTATAGGACCATAAGTGGAAGTGCCGTAGGCTCCGTTGCTTTGTTTTTTAGGTGTTTCAGGAAACACCATACACTTCTCCAGAGTGGCTGTTGGCAATTTACATCCCACCCATCAGCATAACAAGGCTCCCTGTTCTCCATGGCCTGTGCTGCATTTCTGGATTTTACACTTTTTTCAGATTGCCCTTTTGACCGGGGGGCCGTGAGACTTCATTGTAGTGCAGATTTCTTTAACATGCTTGCTTGGTTGGCCAAAAAGGGTGTATGCGTTTTTTCCTGAATATATTTAGGAAAAAACTCATACGCCCTTTTTAGCCGAGTGCATCATTGTCGACGTTCTGCCTCTTTTCCTATGCTTTAAATGCAATTCCAGTCTACCCCCTGAAATCGTTTTCCTGCAATTCTGCCCCGCTTTCAGTCCTCTTCGCAGCCTTCCTTCAATATATTTTTGGATTATAGCTGTCATTTATAACTTTGCAGGTTTGTGAATTACAGTTCCCCTGAGCTCCTTTCTTCAAATCGCTTTCTTGTGAGCTGGCCGCAAACCCGCAGGATTGTTTCAGGCCCTAATCTGGTTCCGGGACGGCATGCTGAGCCTTTGGTTAATTCCTCTTCCTGGTTGGAAATGAGCGTTAAATTTGCCCGTGCAGACACCTACAGCTAGTCTCTCATTGGTTCTCCCTATTCCTGTTCATCTTGCGCAGAAATTGCAAACTGTGCCAAACAGGAGGTTAAAGGCACTGACTCTCCAAGTGGGGAGAGTTTTAGTAAAGGGTCTGGAATTGTGAACCCGAGTAAAAGGGGACGAACACTGAGATGCATTTGAAAAAGTTTCCCGGCCACACGGTGCACCATAATGTGGGTTTCCCATGCATGCTTTAGCTGAAGGAAGAATCGCTTAAACCTGGAGAGTTGGGACCCATGGAATGGGTACCATGCAGTATGACTTCAAATGGTCTGCATTTGCTCATCGAACCTCACCAATGCTATCAGCCCGAAGTGTCCAACCTTATGTCTCACTCAGCTCTGAGTGTAGATGTGGTAAATCCAGGTTGCATCACAAGCCCTGAATGAATTATTTAAGAATTGCTCTCTATTTCACTGTCATTGTGTTTTGTTTTTGTAATTCATTTTGATAATGGGATTTATCAGATTGTCTCTGCTGCCTTCATGCAGCTGTACACACGCTTGATTCTCTTATGGAGACATATAAATCCATGGGTTTGAAGATTCTTACTAGTCAGGTGTATTCCTAGGCATTGAATATAGGGTGTTTAGCCCATTTCGTTGAGCAAGGGGTAGGTCTTGACTATTACATGTTTGACGTATGGAATGGTATCTGTGCTAATTTCTATCTCTGGTTTTATGCAGCACCCCAACTCGCCATTCCCCTTAAGCAAACATAAGTTGGTTTTCTAAATTTGAGACCCTGTTCTGTTTTGTAATTCAGTTCATGAGTAGCCAAGATTACATTCCGTGTATTAGTGATATCTTATGATGTTTCATTTTCTGTGTGACTTATTTCACTTAGAATCATCGTACCTGAATCCACTCATTATGACACGATGGGCCAGATGCAATAGATTTCATTTGTGAGTGATATTCCATTGTACGTACGTACCACAACTTCTTTATCCATTTTTCGCTTTCTGGGATATTTAACTTGTACCGTAGATGAAGTTCTTGTAAACAGAGCCGTCAGAAACTTTGGGGTGGCTGTGTGTTTTTGATTTTAATTTCCCTAATCTATAGGACCATAAGTGGAAGTGCCGTAGGCTCCGTTGCTTTGTTTTTTAGGTGTTTCAGGAAACACCATACACTTCTCCAGAGTGGCTCTTGGCAATTTACATCCCACCCATCAGCATAACAAGGCTCCCTGTTCTCCATGGCCTGTGCTGCATTTCTGGATTTTACACTTTTTTCAGATGACCCTTTTGACGGGGGGCAGTGAGACTTCATTGTAGTGCAGATTTCTTTAATATGCTTGCTTCGTTGGCCAAAAAGGTCGTATGCGTTTTTTCCTGAATATATTCAGGAAAAAACGCATACGCCCTTTTTGGCCAAGTGCATCATTGTCGACGTTCTGCCTCTTTTCCTATGCTTTAAATGCAATTCCAGTCTACCCCCTGAAATCGTTTTCCTGCAATTCTGCCCCGCTTTCAAGTCCTCTTCGCAGCCTACCTTCAATATACTTTTGGACGATAGCTGTCATTTATAACTATGCAGGTTTCTGAATAACAGTGCCCCTGAGCTCCTTTCTTCAAATCGCTTTCTTGTGAGCTGGCCCCAAACCCGCAGGATTGCTTCAGGCCCTAATCTGGTTCCGGCACGGCATGCTGAGCCTTTGGTTAATTCCTCTTCCTGGTGGGAAATGAGTGTTAAATTTGCCCGTGCAGACACCTACAGCTAGTCTCTCATTGGTTCTCCCTATTCCTGTTCATCTTGCGCAGAAATTGCAAACTGTGCCAAACAGGAGGTTAAAGGCAGTGACTCTACAAGTGGGGAGAGTGTTAGTAAAGGGTCTGGAATTGTGAACCCGAGTCAAAGAGGACAAAAACTGAGATGCATTTGAAAACGTTTCCCGGTCACACAGTGCACCATACTGTGGGTTTCCCATGCATGCTTTAGCTGAAGGGAGAATCACTTAAACCTGGAGAGTTGGGACCCATGGAATGTGTACCATATATTATGACTTCAAGTGGTCTGCATTTGCTCATCGAACCTCACCAATGCTATCAGCCCGATGTGTCCAACCTTATGTCTCACTCAGCTCTGGGTGTAGATGAGGTAAATCCAGGTTGCATCACAAGCCCTGAATGAATTATTTAAGAATTGCTCTCTATTTCACTGTCATTGTGTTTTGTTTTTGTAATTCATTTTGATAATAGGATTTATCGGATTTTCTCTGCTGCCTTCAGGCAGCTGTACACACGCTTGATTCTCTTATGGAGACATATAAATCCATGGGTTTGAAGATTCTTTCTAGTCAGGTGTATTCCTAGGCGTTGAATATAGGGTGTTTAGTCCCTTTCGTTGAGCAAGGGGTAAGTCTTGACTATTACGTATTTGACATATGGAATGGTATCTGTGCTAATTTCTATCTCTGGTTTTATGCAGCACCCCAACTCACCTTTCCCCTTAAGCAAACATAAGTTGGTTTTCTAAATTTGAGACCCTGTTCTGTTTTGTAATTCAGTTCATGTGTAGCCAAGATTACATTCCGTGTATTAGTGACATCTTATGATGTTTCATTTTCTGTGTGACGTATTTCACTTAGAATCATCGTACCTGAATCCACTCATTATGCCACGACGGGCCAGATGACATAGATTTCATTGGTGAGTGATATTCCATTGTACGTACGTACCACAACTTCTTTATCCATTTTTCGCTTTCTGGGATATTTAACTTGTACCGTAGACGAGGTTCTTGTAAACAGATCCGTCTGAAACTTTGGGGTGGCTGTGTGTTTTTGATTTTAATTTCCATAAGCTATAGGACCATAAGTGGAAGAGCCGTAGGCTCCGTTGCTTTGTTTTTTAGGTGTTTCAGGAAACACCATACACTTCTCCAGAGTGGCTGTTGGCAATTTACATCCCACCCATCAGCATAACAAGGCTCCCTGTTCTCCATGGCCTGTGCTGCATTTCTGGATTTTACACTTTTTTCAGATGACCCTTTTGACGGGGGGCAGTGAGACTTCATTGTAGTGCAGATTTCTTTAACATGCTTGCTTGGTTGGCCAAAAAGTGTGTATGCGTTTTTTCCTGAATATATTTAGGAAAAAACTCATACGCCCTTTTTAGCCGAGTGCATCATTGTCGACGTTCTGCCTCTTTTCCTATGCTTTAAATGCAATTCCTGTCTACCCCCTGAAATCGTTTTCCTGCAATTCTGCCCCGCATTCAGTCCTCTTCGCAGGCTTCCTTCAATATATTTTTGGACTATAGCTGTCATTTATAACTTTGCAGGTTTGTGAATTACAGTTCCCCTGAGCTCCTTTCTTCAAATCGCTTTCTTGTGAGCTGGCCGCAAACCCGCAGGATTGTTTCAGGCCCTAATCTGGTTCCGGGACGGCATGCTGAGCCTTTGGTTAATTCCTCTTCCTGGTTGGAAATGAGCGTTAAATTTGCCCGTGCAGACACCTACAGCTAGTCTCTCATTGGTTCTCCCTATTCCTGTTCATCTTGCGCAGAAATTGCAAACTGTGCCAAACAGGAGGTTAAAGGCACTGACTCTCCAAGTAGGGAGAGTTTTAGTAAAGGGTCTGGAATTGTGAACCCGAGTAAAAGGGGACGAACACTGAGATGCATTTGAAAAAGTTTCCCGGCCACACGGTGCACCAAACTGTGGGTTTCCCATGCATGCTTTAGCTGAAGGAAGCATCGCTTAAACCTGGAGAGTTGGGACCCATGGAATGGGTACCATGCAGTATGACTTCAAATGGTCTGCATTTGCTCATCGAACCTCACCAATGCTATCAGCCCGAAGTGTCTAACCTTATGTCTCACTCAGCTCTGAGTGTAGATGAGGTAAATCCAGGTTGCATCACAAGCCCTGAATGAATTATTGAAGAATTGCTCTCTATTTCACTGTCATTGTGTTTTGTATTTGTAATTCATTTTGATAATGGGATTTATCGGATTGTCTCTGCTGCCTTCATGCAGCTGTACACACGCTTGATTCTCTTATGGAGACATATAAATCCATGGGTTTGAAGATTCTTACTAGTCAGGTGTATTCCTAGGCATTGAATATAGGGTGTTTAGCCCATTTCGTTGAGCAAGGGGTGGGTCTTGACTATTACATGTTTGACGTATGGAATGGTATCTGTGCTAATTTCTATCTCTGGTTTTATGCAGCACCCCAACTCGCCATTCCCCTTAAGCAAACATAAGTTGGTTTTCTAAATTTGAGACCCTGTTCTGTTTTGTAATTCAGTTCATGTGTAGCCAAGATTACATTCCGTGTATTAGTGATATCTTATGATGTTTCATTTTCTGTGTGACTTATTTCACTTAGAATCATCGTACCTGAATCCACTCATTATGACACGATGGGGCAGATGAAATAGATTTCATTTGTGAGTGATATTCCATTGTACGTACGTACCACAACTTCTTTATCCAATTTTCGCTTTCTGGGATATTTAACTTGTACCGTAGATGAAGTTCTTGTAAACAGAGCCGTCAGAAACTTTGGGGTGGCTGTGTGTTTTTGATTTTAATTTCCCTAATCTATAGGACCATAAGTGGAAGTGCCGTAGGCTCCGTTGCTTTGTTTTTTAGGTGTTTCAGGAAACACCATACACTTCTCCAGAGTGGCTCTTGGCAATTTACATCCCACCCATCAGCATAACAAGGCTCCCTGTTCTCCATGGCCTGTGCTGCATTTCTGGATTTTACACTTTTTTCAGATGACCCTTTTGACGGGGGGCAGTGAGACTTCATTGTAGTGCAGATTTCTTTAACATGCTTGCTTGGTTGGCCAAAAAGTTCGTATGCGTTTTTTCCTGAATATATTCAGGAAAAAACGCATACGCCCTTTTTGGCCAAGGGCATCATTGTCGACGTTCTGCCTCTTTTCCTATGCTTTAAATGCAATTCCAGTCTACCCCCTGAAATCGTTTTCCTGCAATTCTGCCCCGCTTTCAAGTCCTCTTCGCAGCCTACCTTCAATATATTTTTGGACGATAGCTGTCATTTATAACTCTGCAGCTTTCTGAATAACACTGCCCCTGAGCTCCTTTCTTCAAATCGCTTTCTTGTGAGCTGGCCCCAAACCCGCAGGATTGCTTCAGGCCCTAATCTGGTTCCGGCACGGCATGCTGAGCCTTTGGTTAATTCCTCTTCCTTGTGGGAAATGAGTGTTAAATGTGCCCGTGCAGACACCTACAGCTAGTCTCTCATTGGTTCTCCCTATTCCTGTTCATCTTGCGCAGAAATTGCAAACTGTGCCAAACAGGAGGTTAAAGGCACTGACTCTACAAGTGGGGAGAGTGTTAGTAAAGGGTCTGGAATTGTGAACCCGAGTCAAAGAGGACAAAAACTGAGATGCATTTGAAAACGTTTCCCGGTCACACAGTGCACCATACTCTGGGTTTCCCATGCATGCTTTAGCTGAAGGAAGAATCGCTTAAACCTGGAGAGTTGGGACCCATGGAATGGGTACCATGCAGTATGACTTCAAATGGTCTGCATTTGCTCATCGAACCTCACCAATGCTATCAGCCCGAAGTGTCCAACCTTATGTCTCACTCAGCTCTGGGTGTAGATGAGGTAAATCCAGGTTGCATCACAAGCCCTGAATGAATTATTTAAGAATTGCTCTCTATTTCACAGTCATTGTGTTTTGTATTTGAAAATTATTTTGATAATGGGATTTATCGGGTTTTCACTGCTACCTTTATGCCGCTGTACACACGCATGTTTCTCTTATGGAGACATATAAATCCGTGGGTTTTAAGATTCTTACTACTCAGGTATATTCCTAGGCCTTGAATATGGGGTGTTGAGTCCATTTCGTTGAGCAAGGAGTAGGTCTGGTATATTACTTATTTGGTTTATGGAACGGTATCTGTGCTAATTTCAATCTCTGGTTTTATGCAGCACCCCAACTCACCTTTCCCCATAAGCAAGCATAAGTTGGTTTTCTCAATTTGAGACCCTGTTCTGTTTTGTAATTCAGTTCATGTGTAGCCAAGTTTACATTCCTTGTATTAGTGATATCTTATGATGTTTCTTTTTCTGTGTCACTTATTTCACGTAGAATCATCGTACCTGAATACTCTCATTATGCCGCTATGGGCCTGATGACATAGATATAATTGCTGAGTGATATTCCATTGTACGTATGTACCAGAACTTCTTTATCCATTTTTCACTTTCTGGGAGATTTAACTCGTACCGTAGATGAGGTTCTTGTAAACAGAGCCGTCCCAAACTTTGGGGTGGCTGTGTGTTTTTGATTTTAATTTCCCAAAGCTATAGGACCATAAGTGGAAGTGCCATAGGCTGTGTTGCTTTGTTTCCTACGTGTTTCAGGAAACACCATACACTTCTCCAGAGTGGCTGTTGGCAATTTACATCCCGTAAATCAATATTATAAGGCTCCCTGTTCTCCATGGCCTGTCCTGTCTTTCTGGATTTTACACTTTTTTCAGATGGCCCTTTTGACTGGGGCGCAGTGAGACTTCATTGTAGTGCAGATTTCCTGTACACGCTTGCTTGGTTGGCCAAAAAGTGCGTATGCGTTTTTTCCTGAATATATTAAGGAAAAAACGCTTACGCCCATTTTGGCCAAGTGCATCATTGTCAACATTCTGTCTCTTTTCCTGTGCTTTAAGTGCAATTCCAGTCTACCCCCTGAAATCGTTTTCCTGGAATTCTGCCCCGCTTTCTAGTCCTCTTCGCAGACTTACTTCAATATATTTTTGGACGATAGCTGTCATTCATAACTCTGCAGGTTTGTGAATTACAGTGCCCCTGAGCTCCTTTCTTCAACTCGCATTCTTCTGAGCTGACTGCAAAACCGCAGGATTGCTTCAGTCCCTAATCTGTTTCCGGCAGGGCACGCTGAGCCTTTGATTGATTCCTCTTCCTGGTGGGCAGTGAGGGATACATTTGCCCGTACAGACTCCTACAGCTAGTCTCTCATTGGTTCTCCCTATTCCTGTTCATCTTGCACAGAAATTGCAAACTGTGCCAAACAGGAGGTTAAAGACACTGACTCTCCGAGTGGGGAGAGTGTTAGTGAAGGGTCTGGAATGGTGAACCCGAGTCCCAGGGGACAAAAACTGAGATGCATTTGAAAACATTTCCCAATCACCCAATGTACCATAGTCTGGGTTTCCCATGCGTGTTTTAGCTGAAGGAAGAATTTCTTAAACCTAGAGAGTTGGGACCCTTGGAATGGGTACCAAGCAGTATGACTTCAAAGGGTCTGCATTTGCTAACCGAACCTCACCAATGCTATCAGCCAGAAGTTTCGAAACTTATGTCTCACCGAGCTCTGGGTGTAGATGTGGTAAATCCAGTTTGCATCACAAGCTCTGAATGAATTATTTAAGAATTGCTCTCTATTTCACTGTCATTGTGTTTTGTTTTTGAAATTTTTTTTATAACGGGATTTATCGGATTTTCATTGCTGCGTTTAGGCTGCTGTACACACGCTTGATTCTCTTATGGAGACATATAAATCTATGGGTTTTAACATTCTTACTAATCACGTATATTCCTCAGGGTAGAATATGTGGTGTTGAGCCCATTTCGTTGAGCAAGAAGTAGGTCTTGTCTCTTACATATTTGGCTTAAGGAACGGTATCTGTGCTAATTAAAATCTCTGGTTTTATGCAGCACCACAACTCACTTTTCCACATAAGCAAGCATAAGTTGGTTTTCTAAATTTGAGACCCTGTTCTGTTTTGTAGTTCAGTTCATATGTAGCCAAGTTTACATTCCGTGTATTAATGATACCTTATGATGTTTCTTTTTCTGTGAGACTTATTTCACGTAGAATCATCGTACCTGAATCCACTCATTATGCCGCTACGGGCCTGATGACATAGATTTCATTGCTGAGTGATATTACATTGTACGTACGTACCACAACTTCTTAATCCATTTTTCGCTTTCTGGGATATTTAACTTGTACCGTAGATGAGGTTTTTGTAAACAGAGCCATCCCAAATTTTGGGGTGGATGTGTGTTTTTGATTTTAATTTCCCTAAGCTATACGACCATAATTGGAAGTGCCGTAGGCTCCGTTGCTTTGTTTTTTAGGTGTTCCAGGAAACACCATAAACTTTTCCAGAGTGGCTGTTGGCAATTTACATCCCACCCATCAGCATAACAAGGCTCCCTGTTCTCCATGGCCTGTGCTGCCTTTCTGGATTTTACACTTTTTTCAGATGGCCCTTTTGACCGGGGGGCAGTGAGACTTCATTGTAGTGCAGATTTCTTTAACATGCTTGCTTGGTTGGCCAAAAAGGGTGTATGCGTTTTTTCCTGTATATTCAGGAAAAAACGCATACGCCCTTTTTGGCCAAGAGCATCATTGTCGACGTTCTGCCTCTTTTCCTATGCTTTAAATGCAATTCCCGTCTACCCCCTGAAATCGTTTTCCTGCAATTCTGCACCGCATTCAAGTTCTCTTCGCAGCCTTCCTTCAATATATTTTTGGATGATAGCTGTCATTTATAACTCTGCAGGTTTGTGAGTTACAGTGTCCCTGAGCTCCTTTCTTCAACTCGCTATCTTGTGAGCTGGTCGCAAACCCACAGGATTGCTTCAGGCCCTTATCTGCTTCCAGCACGGCATGTTGAGCCTTAGGTTATTTCCTCTTCCTGGCGGGAAATGAGCGTTAAATTTACCCGTGCAGACACCTACAGTTGGCTCTCATTGGTTCTCCCTATTCCTGTTCATCTTGAGCAGAAATTGCAAACTGTGCCAAAGAGGAGGTTAAACCACTGACTCTCCAAGTAGGGAGAGTGTTAGTAAAGGGTCTGGAATGGTGAACCCGAGTAAAAGGGGAGGAAAACTGAGATGCATTTGAAAACGTTTGCCGGTCACACAGTGCACCATACTGTGGTTTTCCCATGCATGTTTTAGCTGAAGGAAGAATCCCTTAAACCTGGAGAGTTGGGACCCTTGGAATGGGTACCATGCAGTATGACTTCAAAGTGTCTGCATTTGCCCACTGAACCTCACCAATGCTATCAGCCCGAAGTCCCCAACCTTATGTCTCACTCAGCTCTGGGTGTAGATGTGGTAAATCCAGGTTGCATCACAAACCCTGAATGAATTATTTAAGAATTGCTCTCTATTTCACTGTCCTTGGTTTTGTTTTTGTAATATATTTTGATAATGGGATTTATCGGATTTTCCCTGCTGCATTCATGCCGCTGTACACACGCTTCATTCTCTTACGGAGACATATGAATCCATGGGTTTGAAGATTCTTACTAGTCAGGTGTATTCCTAGGCGTTGAATATGTGGTGTTTAGTCCATTTCGTTGAGCAAGGGGTAGGTCTTTACTATTATATATTTGGCTTATGAAAAGGTATCTGTGCTAATTTCTATCTCTGTTTTGATGCGGCACCCCAACTTACCTTTCCCCTTAAGCAAGCATAAGTTGGTTTTCTAAATTTGAGACCCTGTTCTGTTTTGTAATTCAGTTCATGTGTAGCCTAGTTTATATTCGATGTATTAGTGATATCTTATGATGTTTCATTTTCTGTGTGACTTATTTCACTTAGAATCATGGTACCTGAATCCACTCATTATGCCGCGACGGGCCTGATGACATAGATTTCATTGCTCAGTGATATTCCATTGTACGTATGTACCACAACTTCTTTATCCATTTTTCACATTCTGGGATATTTAACTTGTACCGTAGACGAGGTTCTGTAAACAGAGCCGACCGAAACTTTGGGGTGGCTGTGTGTTTTTGATTTTAATTTCCCTAAGCTATAGGACCATAAGTGGAAGTGCCGTAGGCTCCGTTGCTTTGTTTTTTAGGTGTTCCAGGAAACACCATACACTTCTCCAGAGCGGCTGTTGGCAATTTACATCCCGCCCATCAGCATAACAAGGCTCCCGGTTCTCCATGTCCTGTGCTGCCTTTCTGGATTTTACACTTTTTTCAGATGGCCCTTTTGACCGGGGGGCAGTGAGACTTCATTGTAGTGCAGATTTCTTTAACATGCTTGCTTGGTTGGCCAAAAACCGCGTATGCGTTTTTTCCTGAATATATTCAGAAAAAACGCATATGACCTTTTTGGCCAAGAGCATCATTGTCGACGTTCTGCCTCTTTTCCTATGCTTTAAATGCAATTACCGTCTACCCCCTGAAATCGTTTTCCTGCAATTCTGCCCCGCTTACAAGTTCTCTTCGCAGCCTTCCTTCAATATATTTTTGGACGATAGCTGTCATTTATAACTCTGCAGGTTTGTGAGTTACAGTGCCATTGAGCTCCTTTCTTCAACTCGCTATCTTGTGAGCTGGCCGCAAACCCGCTGGATTGCTTCAGGCCCTAATCTGGTTCCGGCAGGGCATGCTGAGCCTTAGGTTAATTCCTCTTCCTGGTGGGGAATGAGCGTTAAATTTGCCCGTGCAGACACCTACAGCTAATCTCTCATTGGTTCTCCCTCTTCCTGTTCTTCTTGAGCAGAAATTGCAAACTGTGCCCAACAGGAGGTTAAAGGCACTGACTCTCCAAGTAGGGAGAGTGTTAGTAAAGGGTCTTGAATTTTGAACCCGAGTAAAAGGGGACGAAAACTGCAATGCATTTGAAAACGTTTCCTGGTCACACGCTGCAACATACTGTGGGTTTCCCATGCATGTATTAGCTGAAGGAAGAATCCCTTAAACCTGGAGAGTTGCGACCCATGGAATGGGTACCATGCAGTATGACTTCAAAGGGTCTGCATTTGCTCATCGAACCTCACCAATGCTATCAGCCCGATGTGCCCAACCTTATGTCTCACTCAGCTCTGGGTGTAGATGTGGGAAATCCAGGTTGAATCACAAGCCCTGAATGAATTATTTAAGAATTGCTCTCTATTTCACTGTCCTTGTGTTTTGTTTTTGTATTTCATTTTGATAATGGTATTTATCGGATTTTCTCTGCTGCATTCATGCCGCTGTACACACTCTTCATTCTCTTACGGGGACATATAAATCCATGGGTTTGAAGATTCTTACTAGTCAGGTGTATTCCTAGGCGTTGAATATGGGGTGTTTAGTCCGTTTCGTTGAGCAAGGGGTATGTCTTGACTATTACATATTTGGCTTATGGAAAGGTATCTGTGCTAATTTCTGTCTGTGGTTTTATGCAGCACCCCAACTCACCTTTCCCCATAAATAAGCATAAGTTGGTTTTCTAAATTTGAGACCCTGTTCTGTTTTGTAATTCAGTTCATGTGTAGCCAAGTTTACATTCCGTGGATTAGTGATATCTTATGTTTCATTTTCTGTGTGACTTATTTCATTTAGAATCATCGTACCTGAATCCACTCATTATGCCACGATGGGCCTGATGACATAGATTTCATTGCTGAGTGATATTCCATTGTATGTATGTTATACAACTTCTTCTATATCCATTTTTCACCTTCTGGGATATTTTACTTCTCCGTAGACGAGGTTCTTCTAAACATAGCTGTCCAAAACATTGGGGTTACTGTGTGCTTTTGATTTTCATTTCTCTAAGCTATAGGACCATAAGTTGAAGTGCCGTAGGCTCCGTTGCTTTGTTTTTTAGGTGTTTCAGGAAACACCATACACTTCTCCAGAGTGGCTGTTGGCAATTTACATACCGCCCATCAGCATAAAAAGGCTCCCTGTTTTCCAAGACCTGTCCGGACTTTTTCGATTTTACACTTTTTTCAGATGGCCCTTTTGACGCGGGGACAGTGAGACTTCATTGTAGTGCATATTTCCTTTACACGCTTGCTTGGTTGGCCAAAAAGTACGTATGCGTTTTTTCCTGAATATATTCAGGAAAAAACGCATGCGCCCTCTTTGGCCAAGTGCATCATTGTCTACATTCTGCCTCTTTTCCTATGCTTTAAGTACAATTCCCGTCTACCCCCTGAAATCGTTTTCCTGAATTTCTGCCCAGCTTTCAAGTCCTCTTCGAAGACTTACTTCAATACATTTTTGGACGATAGCTGTCATTCATAACTCTGCAGGTTTGTGAATTACAGTGTCCCTGAGCACCTTTCTTCAACTCGCTTTCTTCTGAGCTGGCCGCAAAACTGCAGGATTGCTTCAGGCCCTAATCTGTTTCCGGCAAGGCACGCTGAGCCTTTGGTTAACTCCCCTTCCTGTTGGGAAATGAGCGTTCCATTTGCCCGTGCAGACACCTACAGCTAGTCTCTCATTGGTTCTCCCTATTCCTGTTCATCTTGAGCAGAAATTGCAAATTTTGCCAAATAGGAGTTTAAAGAAACTGACTCTCCATGTGGGGAGAGTGTTAGAAAAGCGTCTGGAATGGTGAACCCGAGTAGCAGGGGACGAAAACTGAGATGCATTTGAAAACGTTTCCCAATCACGCGGTGGACCATACTCTGGGTTTCCCATGCATGTTTTAGCTGAAGGAAGAATCCCTGAAAGCTGGAGAGTTGGGACCCATGGAAAGGGAACCATGCAGTATGACTTCAAAGGGTCTGCATTTGCTCACCGAACTTCACCAATGCTATGAGCCTGAAGTGTCCAGACTTATGTCTCACCCAGCTCTGGGTGTAGATGTGGGAAATCCAGTTTGCATAACATGCCCTGAATGAATTATTTAAGAATTGCTCTCTATTTCACTGTCCTTGTGTTTTGTTTCTGTGATTCATTTTGATAATGGGATTTATCGGATTTTCTCTGCTGCATTCATGCCGCTGTACACACGCTTCATTCTCTTACGAGGACATATATATCCATGGGTTTGAAGATTCTTACTAGTCAGGTGTATTCCTAGGCCTTGAATATGGGGTGTTTAGTCCAATTCCTTGAGCAAGGGGTAGGTCTTGACTATTACATATTTGGTTTATGGAAAGGTATCTGTGCTAATTTCTATCTCTGGTTTTATGCAGCACCCCAACTCAACTTTCCCCTTATCCAAGCATAAGTTGGTTTTCTAAATTTGAGACCCTGTTCTGTTTTGTAATTCAGTTCACGTGTAGCCAAGTTTACATTCCGTGTATTAGTGATAACTTATGATGTTTCATTTTCTGTGTGACTTATTTCACTTAGAATCATCATACCTGAATCCACTCATTATGCCGCGACGGGCCTGATGACATTGATTTCATTGCTGAGTGGTATTCCTTTGTACGTACGTACCACAACTTCTTTATCCATTTTTCACATTCTGGTATATTTAACTTGTACTGTAGACGAGGTTCTTGTAAACAGAGCCGTCCGACACTTTGGGGTGGCTGTGTGTTTTTGATTTTAATTTCCCTAAGCTATAGGACCATAAGTGGAAGTGCCGTAGGCTCCGTTGCTTTGTTTTTTAGGTGTTTCAGGAAACACCATACCCTTCTCCAGAGTGGCTGTTGGCAATTTACATCCCGCCCATCAGCATAACAAGGCTCCATGTTCTCCATGGCCTGTGCTGCATTTCTGTATTTTACACTTTGTTCAGATGGCCCTTTTGACCGGGGGGCAGTGAGACTTCATTGTAGTGCAGATTTCTTTAACATGCTTGCTTGGTTGGCCAAAAAGGGCGTATGCGTTTTTTCCTGAATATATTCAGGAAAAAACGCATACTCCATTTTTGGCCAAGTGCATCATTGTCGACGTTCTGCCTCTTTTCCTATGCTTTAAATGCAATTCCAGTCTACCCCCTGAAATCGTTTTCCTGCAATTCTGCCCCGCTTTCAAGTCCTCTTCGCAGCCTTCCTTCAATATATTTTCGGACGAGAGCTGTCATTTATAACTCTGCAGGTTTGTGAATTACAGTGCCCCTGAGCTCCTTTCTTCAAATAATTTTCTTGTGAGCTGGCCGCAAACCCGCAGAATTGCTTCAGGCCCTAATCTGTTTCCGGCACGGCATGCTGAGCCTTTGGTTAATTACTCTTCCTGGTTGGAAATGAGCGTTATATTTGCCCGTGCAGACACCTACAGCTGGTCTCTCATTGGTTCTCCCTATTCCTGTTCATCTTGCGCAGAAATTGCAAACTGTCGCAAACAGGAGGTTAAAGGCACTGACTCTCCAAGTGGGGAGAGTGTTAGTAAAGGGTCCGGAATTGTGAACCCGAGTAAAAGGGGCAAAAACTGAGATGCATTTGAAAACGTTTCCCGGTCACACGGTGCACCATACTGTGGGTTTCCCATCATGTTTTAGCTGAAGGAAGAATCGCTTAAACTGGAGAGTTGGGACCCATGGAATGGGTACCATGCAGTATGACTTCAAATGGTCTGCATTTGCTCATCGAACCTCACCAATGCTATCAGCCTGAAGTGTCCAACCTTATGTCTCACTCAGCTCTGGGTTTAGATGAAGTAAATCCAGGTTGCATCACAAGCCCTGAATGAATTATTTAAGAATTGCTCTCTATTTCACTACCATTGTGTTTTGTTTTTGTAATTCATTTTGATAATAGGATTTATCGGATTTTCTCTGCTGCCTTCATGCAGCTGTACACACGCTTGATTCTCTTATGGAGACATATAAATCCATGGGTTTGAAGATTCTTACTAGTCAGGTGTATTCCTAGGCGTTGAATATAGGGTGTTTAGCCCATTTCGTTGAGCAAGTGGTAGGTCTTGACTATTACATATTTGACGTATGGAATGGTATCTGTGCTAATTTCTATCTCTGGTTTTATGCAGCACCCCAACTCACCTTTCCCCTTAAGCAAACATAAGTTGGTTTTCTAAATTGGAGACCCTGTTCTGTTTTGTAATTCAGTTCATGTGTAGCCAAGATTACATTCCGTGAATTAGTGATATCTTATGATGTTTCATTTTCTGTGTGATTTATTTCACTTAGAATCATCGTACCTGAATCCACTCATTATGCCACGACGGGCCTGATGACATAGATTTCATTGGAGAGTGATATTCCATTGTACGTACGTACCACATATTCTTTATACATTTTTCGCTTTCTCGGATATTTAACTTGTACCGTAGACGAGGTTCTTGTACACAGAGCCGTCCGAAACTTTGGGGTGGCTGTGTGTTTCTGATTTTAATTTCCCTAAGCTATAGGACCATAAGTGGAAGTGCCATAGGCTCCGTTGCTTTGTTTTTTAGGTGTTTCAGGAAACACCATACACTTCTCCAGAGTGGCTGTTGTCAATTTACATCCCGCCCATCAGCATAACAAGGCTTCGTCTTCTCCATGGCCTGTGCTGCCTTTCTGGATTTTACACTTTTTTCAGATGGGTCTTTTGACCGGGGGGCAGTGAGACTTCACTGTAGTGCAGATTTCTTTAACATGCTTGCTTCGTTGGCCAAAAAGTGCGTATGCTTTTTTTCCTGAATATATTCAGGAAAAAAAGCATACGCCCTTTTTGGCCAAGTGCATCATTGTCGACGTTCTGCATCATTTCCTATGCTATAAATGCAATTCCAGTCTACCCCCTGAAATCGTTTTCCTGCAATTCTGCCCCGCTTTCAAGTCCTCTTCGCAGCCTTCCTTCAGTATATTTTTGGAAGATAGCTGTCATTTATAACTCTGCAGGTTTGTGAATTACAGTGCCCCTGAGCTCCTTTCTTCAAATCGCTTTCTTGTGAGCTGCCCGCAAACCCGCATGATTGCTTCAGGCCCTAATCTGGTTCCGGCACGGCATGCTGAGCCTTTGGTTAATTCCTCTTCCTGGTGGGAAATGAGCGTTAAATTTGCCCGTGCAGACACGTAGAGCTAGTCTCTCATTGGTTCTCCCTATTCCTGTTCATCTTGCGCAGAAATTGCAAACTGTGCCAAACAGGAGGTTAAAGGCACTGACTCTCCAAGTGGGGAGAGGGTTAGTAAAAAGTCTGGAATTGTGAACCCGAGTAAAATGGGACGAAAACTGAGATGCATTTGAAAACGTTTCCCGGTCACATGGTGCACCATACTGTGGGTTTCCTATGCATGTTTTAGGTGAAGGAAGAATCGCTTAAACCTGGAGAGTTGGGACCCATGGAATGGGTACCATGCAGTATGACTTCAAAGGGTCTGCATTTGCTCATCGAACCTCACCAATGCTATCAGCCCGAAGTGTCCAACCTTATGTCTCACTCAGCTCTGGGTGTAGATGTGGTAAATCCAGGTTGCATCACAAGCCCTGAATGAATTATTTAAGAATTCCTCTCTATTTCACTGTCATTGTGTTTTGTTTTTGTAATTCATTTTGATAATGGGATTTATCGGATTTTCTCTGCTGCATTCATGCAGCTGTACACACGCTTGATTCTCTTATGGAGACATATAAATCCATGGGTTTGAAGATTCTTACTAGTCAGGTGTATTAATAGGCGTTGAATATAGGGTGTTTAGCCCATTTCGTTGAGCAAGGGGTAGGTCTTGACTATTACATATTTGACGTATGGAATGGTATCTGTGCTAATTTCTATCTCTGGTTTTATGCAGCACCCCAACTCCCCTTTCCCCTTAAGCAAACATAAGTTGGTTTTCTAAATTTGAGACCCTGTTCTGTTTTGTAATTCAGTTCATGTGTAGCCAAGATTACAATCCGTGTATTAGTGATATCTTATGATGTTTCATTTTCTGTGTGACTTATTTCACTTAGAATCTTCGTACCTGAATCCACTCATTATGCCACGACGGGCCTGATGACATAGATTTCATTGGTGAGTGATATTCCATTGTACGTACGTACCACAACTTCTTTATCCATTTTTCGCTTTCTGGGATATTTAACTTGTACCGTAGACGAGGTTCTTGTAAACAGAGCCGTCTGAAACTTTCGGGTGGCTGTGTGTTTTTGATTTTAATTTCCCTAAGCTATAGGACCGTAAGTGGAAGTGCCTTAGGCTCCGTTGCTTTGTTTTTTAGGTGTTTCAGGAAACACCATACACTTCTCCAGAGTGGCTGTTGGCAGTTTACATCCCACCCATCAGCATAACAAGGCTCCCTGTTCTCTATGACCTGTGCTGCATTTCTGGATTTTACACATTTTTCAGATGGCCCTTTTGACCGGGGGGCAGTGAGACTTCATTGTAGTGCAGATTTCTATAACATGCTTGCTTGGCTGGCCAAAAAGGGCGTATGCTTTTTTCCCTGAATATATTCAGGAAAAAAAGCATACGCCCTTTTTGGCCAAGTGCATCATTGTCGACGTTCTGCCTCATTTCCTATGCTATAAATGCAATTCCAGTCTACCCCCTGAAATCGTTTTCCTGCAATTCTGCCCCGCTTTCAAATCCTCTTCGCAGCCTTCCTTCAGTATATTGTTGGACGATAGATGTCATTTATAACTCTGCAGGTTTGTGAATTACAGTGCCCCTGAGCTCCTTTCTACAAATCGCTTTCTTGTGAGCTGGCCGCAAACCCGCAGGATTGCTTCAGGCCCTAATCTGGTTCTGGCACGGCATGCTGAGCCTTTGTTTAATTCCTCTTCCTGGTTGGAAATGAGCGTTAAATTTGCCCGTGCAGACACCTACAGCTAGTCTCTCATTGGTTCTCCCTATTCCTGTTCATCTTGCGCAGAAATTGCAAACTGTGCCAAACAGGAGGTTAAAGGCACTGACTCTCCAAGTGGGGAGAGGGTTAGTAAAGGGTCTGAAATGGTGAACCCGAGTAAAAGGGGACAAAACCTGAGATGCATTTGAAAACGTTTCCCGGTCACACGGTGCACCATACTGTGGATTTCCCATGCATGTTTTAGCTGAAGGAAGAATCGCTTAAACCTGGAGATTTGGGACCCATGGAATGGGTACCATGCAGTATGACTTCAAAGGGTCTGCATTTGCTCATCGAACCTCACCAATGCTATCAGCCCGAAGTGTCCAACCTTATGTCTCACTCAGCTCTGGGTGTAGATGTGGTAAATCCAGGTTGCATCACAAGCCCTGAATGAATTATTTAAGAATTCCTCTCTATTTCACTGTCATTGTGTTTTGTTTTTGTAATTCATTTTGATAATGGGATTTATCGGATTTTCTCTGCTGCATTCATGCAGCTGTACACACGCTTGATTCTCTTATGGAGACATATAAATCCATGGGTTTGAAGATTCTTACTAGTCAGTTGTATTCGTAGGCGTTGAATATAGGGTGTTTAGCCCATTTCGTTGAGCAAGGGGTAGGTCTTGACTATTACATATTTGACGTATGGAATGGTATCTGTGCTAATTTCTATCGCTGGTTTTATGCAGCACCCCAACTCACCTTTCCCCTTAAGCAAACATAAGTTGGTTTTCTAAATTGGAGACCCTGTTCTGTTTTGTAATTCAGTTCATGTGTAGCCAAGATTACATTCCGTGTATTAGTGATATTTTATGATGTTTCATTTTCTGTGTGACTTATTTCACTTAGAATCATCGTACCTGAATCCACTCATTATGCCACGACGGGCCAGATGACGTAGACTTCATTGGTGAGTGATATTCTATTCTACGTACGTACCACAACTTCTTTATCCATTTTTCGCTTTCTGGGATATTTAACTTGTACCGTAGACGAGGTTCTTGTAAACAGAGCCGTCTGAAACTTTGGGGTGGCTGTGTGTTTTTGATTTTAATTTCCCTAAGCTATAGGACCATAAGTGGAAGTGCCGTAGGCTCCGTTGCTTTGTTTTTTAGTTGTTTGAGGAAACACCATACACTTCTCCAGAGTGGCTCTTGGCAATTTACATCCCACCCATCAGCATAACAAGGCTCCCTGTTCTCCATGGCCTGTGCTGCCTTTCTGGATTTTACACTTTTTTCAGATGGCCCTTTTGACCGGGGGGCAGTGAGACTTCACTGTAGTGCAGATTTCTTTAATATGCTTGCTTGGTTGTCCAAAAAGGGCGTATGCGTTTTTTCCTGAATATATTCAGGAAAAAACGCATACGCCCTTTTTGGCCAAGTGCATCATTGTCGACGTTCTGCCTCTTTTCCTATGCTTTAAATGCAATTCCAGTGCACGCCCTGAAATCGTTTTCCTGCAATTCTGCACCGCTTTCAAGTCCACTTCGCAGCCTTACTTCAATACATTTTTAGACGATAGCTGTCATTTATAACTCTGCAGGTTTGTGAATTACAGTGCCCCTGAGCTCCATTGTTCAAATCGCTTTCTTGTGAGCTGGCTGCAAACCCGCACGATTGCTTCAGGCCCTAATCTGGTTCCGGAACGGCATGCTGAGCCTTTGGTTAATTCCTCTTCTTGGTGGGAAATGAGCATTAAATTTGCCCGTGCAGACACGTAGAGCTAGTCTCTCATTGGTTCTCCCTATTCCTGTTCATCTTGCGCAGAAATTGCAAACTGTGCCAAACAGGAGGTTAAAGGCACTGACTCTCCAAGTGGGGAGAGGGTTAGTAAAAAGTCTGGAATTGTGAACCCGAGTAAAATGGGACGAAAACTGAGATGCATTTGAAAACGTTTCCCGGTCACATGGTGCACCATACTGTGGGTTTCCTATGCATGTTTTAGGTGAAGGAAGAATCGCTTAAACCTGGAGAGTTGGGACCCATGGAATGGGTACCATGCAGTATGACTTCAAAGGGTCTGCATTTGCTCATCGAACCTCACCAATGCTATCAGCCCGAAGTGTCCAACCTTATGTCTCACTCAGCTCTGGGTGTAGATGTGGTAAATCCAGGTTGCATCACAAGCCCTGAATGAATTATTTAAGAATTCCTCTCTATTTCACTGTCATTGTGTTTTGTTTTTGTAATTCATTTTGATAATGGGATTTATCGGATTTTCTCTGCTGCATTCATGCAGCTGTACACACGCTTGATTCTCTTATGGAGACATATAAATCCATGGGTTTGAAGATTCTTACTAGTCAGGTGTATTAATAGGCGTTGAATATAGGGTGTTTAGCCCATTTCGTTGAGCAAGGGGTAGGTCTTGACTATTACATATTTGACGTATGGAATGGTATCTGTGCTAATTTCTATCTCTGGTTTTATGCAGCACCCCAACTCACCTTTCCCCTTAAGCAAACATAAGTTGGTTTTCTAAATTGGAGACCCTGTTCTGTTTTGTAATTCAGTTCATGTGTAGCCAAGATTACATTCCGTGAATTAGTGATATCTTATGATGTTTCATTTTCTGTGTGATTTATTTCACTTAGAATCATCGTACCTGAATCCACTCATTATGCCACGACGGGCCTGATGACATAGATTTCATTGGAGAGTGATATTCCATTGTACGTACGTACCACATATTCTTTATACATTTTTCGCTTTCTCGGATATTTAACTTGTACCGTAGACGAGGTTCTTGTACACAGAGCCGTCCGAAACTTTGGGGTGGCTGTGTGTTTCTGATTTTAATTTCCCTAAGCTATAGGACCATAAGTGGAAGTGCCATAGGCTCCGTTGCTTTGTTTTTTAGGTGTTTCAGGAAACACCATACACTTCTCCAGAGTGGCTGTTGTCAATTAACATCCCGCCCATCAGCATAACAAGGCTTCGTCTTCTCCATGGCCTGTGCTGCCTTTCTGGATTTTACACTTTTTCCAGATGGGTCTTTTGACCGGGGGGCAGTGAGACTTCACTGTAGTGCAGATTTCTTTAACATGCTTGCTTCGTTGGCCAAAAAGTGCGTATGCTTTTTTTCCTGAATATATTCAGGAAAAAAAGCATACGCCCTTTTTGGCCAAGTGCATCATTGTCGACGTTCTGCATCATTTCCTATGCTATAAATGCAATTCCAGTCTACCCCCTGAAATCGTTTTCCTGCAATTCTGCCCCGCTTTCAAGTCCTCTTCGCAGCCTTCCTTCAGTATATTTTTGGAAGATAGCTGTCATTTATAACTCTGCAGGTTTGTGAATTACAGTGCCCCTGAGCTCCTTTCTTCAAATCGCTTTCTTGTGAGCTGCCCGCAAACCCGCATGATTGCTTCAGGCCCTAATCTGGTTCCGGCACGGCATGCTGAGCCTTTGGTTAATTCCTCTTCCTGGTGGGAAATGAGCGTTAAATTTGCCCGTGCAGACACGTAGAGCTAGTCTCTCATTGGTTCTCCCTATTCCTGTTCATCTTGCGCAGAAATTGCAAACTGTGCCAAACAGGAGGTTAAAGGCACTGACTCTCCAAGTGGGGAGAGGGTTAGTAAAAAGTCTGGAATTGTGAACCCGAGTAAAATGGGACGAAAACTGAGATGCATTTGAAAACGTTTCCCGGTCACATGGTGCACCATACTGTGGGTTTCCTATGCATGTTTTAGGTGAAGGAAGAATCGCTTAAACCTGGAGAGTTGGGACCCATGGAATGGGTACCATGCAGTATGACTTCAAAGGGTCTGCATTTGCTCATCGAACCTCACCAATGCTATCAGCCCGAAGTGTCCAACCTTATGTCTCACTCAGCTCTGGGTGTAGATGTGGTAAATCCAGGTTGCATCACAAGCCCTGAATGAATTATTTAAGAATTCCTCTCTATTTCACTGTCATTGTGTTTTGTTTTTGTAATTCATTTTGATAATGGGATTTATCGGATTTTCTCTGCTGCATTCATGCAGCTGTACACACGCTTGATTCTCTTATGGAGACATAAATCCATGGGTTTGAAGATTCTTACTAGTCAGGTGTATTAATAGGCGTTGAATATAGGGTGTTTAGCCCATTTCGTTGAGCAAGGGGTAGGTCTTGACTATTACATATTTGACGTATGGAATGGTATCTGTGCTAATTTCTATCTCTGGTTTTATGCAGCACCCCAACTCACCTTTCCCCTTAAGCAAACATAAGTTGGTTTTCTAAATTGGAGACCCTGTTCTGTTTTGTAATTCAGTTCATGTGTAGCCAAGATTACATTCCGTGAATTAGTGATATCTTATGATGTTTCATTTTCTGTGTGATTTATTTCACTTAGAATCATCGTACCTGAATCCACTCATTATGCCACGACGGGCCTGATGACATAGATTTCATTGGTGAGTGATATTCCATTGTACGTACGTACCACAACTTCTTTATCCATTTTTCGCTTTCTGGGATATTTAACTTGTACCGTAGACGAGGTTCTTGTACACAGAGCCGTCCGAAACTTTGGGGTGGCTGTGTGTTTCTGATTTTAATTTCCCTAAGCTATAGGACCATAAGTGGAAGTGCCATAGGCTCCGTTGCTTTGATTTTTAGGTGTTTCAGGAAACACCATACACTTCTCCAGAGTGGCTGTTGTCAATTTACATCCCGCCCATCAGCATAACAAGGCTTCGTCTTCTCCATGGCCTGTGCTGCCTTTCTGGATTTTACACTTTTTTCAGATGGGTCTTTTGACCGGGGGGCAGTGAGACTTCACTGTAGTGCAGATTTCTTTAACATGCTTGCTTCGTTGGCCAAAAAGTGCGTATGCTTTTTTTCCTGAATATATTCAGGAAAAAAAGCATACGCCCTTTTTGGCCAAGTGCATCATTGTCGACGTTCTGCATCATTTCCTATGCTATAAATGCAATTCCAGTCTACCCCCTGAAATCGTTTTCCTGCAATTCTGCCCCGCTTTCAAGTCCTCTTCGCAGCCTTCCTTCAGTATATTTTGGGAAGATAGCTGTCATTCATAACTCTGCAGATTTGTGAATTACAGTGCCCCTGAGCTCCTTTCTTCAAATCGCTTTCTTGTGAGCTGCCCGCAAACCCGCATGATTGCTTCAGGCCCTAATCTGGTTCCGGCACGGCATGCTGAGCCTTTGGTTAATTCCTCTTCCTGGTGGGAAATGAGCGTTAAATTTGCCCGTGCAGACACCTACAGCTAGTCTCTCATTGGTTCTCCCTATTCCTGTTCATCTTGCGCAGAAATTGCAAACTGTGCCAAACAGGAGGTTAAAGGCACTGACTCTCCAAGTGGGGAGAGGGTTAGTAAAATGTCTGGAATTGTGAACCCGAGTAAAATGGGACGAAAACTGAGATGTATTTGAAAACGTTTCCCGGTCACATGGTGCACCATACTGTGGGTTTCCTATGCATGTTTTAGGTGAAGGAAGAATCGCTTAAACCTGGAGAGTTGGGACCCATGGAATGGGTACCATGCAGTATGACTTCAAAGGGTCTGCATTTGCTCATCGAACCTCACCAATGCTATCAGCCCGAAGTGTCCAACCTTATGTCTCACTCAGCTCTGGGTGTAGATGTGGTAAATCCAGGTTGCATCACAAGCCCTGAATGAATTATTTAAGAATTCCTCTCTATTCCACTGTCATTGTGTTTTGTTTTTGTAATTCATTTTGATAATGGGATTTATCGGATTTTCTCTGCTGCATTCATGCAGCTGTACACACGCTTGGTTCTCTTATGGAGACATATAAATCCATGGGTTTGAAGATTCTTACTAGTCAGGTGTATTCGTAGGCGTTGAATATAGGGTGTTTAGCCCATTTCGTTGAGCAAGGGGTAGGTCTTGACTATTACATATTTGACGTATGGAATGGTATCTGTGCTAATTTCTATCTCTGGTTTTATGCAGCACCCCAACTCACCTTTCCCCTTAAGCAAACATAAGTTGGTTTTCTAAATTGGAGACCCTGTTCTGTTTTGTAATTCAGTTCATGTGTAGCCAAGATTACATTCCGTGTATTAGTGATATTTTATGATGTTTCATTTTCTGTGTGACTTATTTCACTTAGAATCATCGTACCTGAATCCACTCATTATGCCACGACGGGCCAGATGACGTAGACTTCATTGGTGAGTGATATTCTATTCTACGTACGTACCACAACTTCTTTATCCATTTTTCGCTTTCTGGGATATTTAACTTGTACCGTAGACGAGGTTCTTGTAAACAGAGCCGTCTGAAACTTTGGGGTGGCTGTGTGTTTTTGATTTTAATTTCCCTAAGCTATAGGACCATAAGTGGAAGTGCCGTAGGCTCCGTTGCTTTGTTTTTTAGTTGTTTGAGGAAACACCATACACTTCTCCAGAGTGGCTCTTGGCAATTTACATCCCACCCATCAGCATAACAAGGCTCCCTGTTCTCCATGGCCTGTGCTGCCTTTCTGGATTTTACACTTTTTTCAGATGGCCCTTTTGACCGGGGGGCAGTGAGACTTCACTGTAGTGCAGATTTCTTTAATATGCTTGCTTGGTTGTCCAAAAAGGGCGTATGCGTTTTTTCCTGAATATATTCAGGAAAAAACGCATACGCCCTTTTTGGCCAAGTGCATCATTGTCGACGTTCTGCCTCTTTTCCTATGCTTTAAATGCAATTCCAGTGCACGCCCTGAAATCGTTTTCCTGCAATTCTGCACCGCTTTCAAGTCCACTTCGCAGCCTTACTTCAATACATTTTTAGACGATAGCTGTCATTTATAACTCTGCAGGTTTGTGAATTACAGTGCCCCTGAGCTCCATTGTTCAAATCGCTTTCTTGTGAGCTGGCTGCAAACCCGCACGATTGCTTCAGGCCCTAATCTGGTTCCGGAACGGCATGCTGAGCCTTTGGTTAATTCCTCTTCTTGGTGGGAAATGAGCATTAAATTTGCCCGTGCAGACACGTAGAGCTAGTCTCTCATTGGTTCTCCCTATTCCTGTTCATCTTGCGCAGAAATTGCAAACTGTGCCAAACAGGAGGTTAAAGGCACTGACTCTCCAAGTGGGGAGAGGGTTAGTAAAAAGTCTGGAATTGTGAACCCGAGTAAAATGGGACGAAAACTGAGATGCATTTGAAAACGTTTCCCGGTCACATGGTGCACCATACTGTGGGTTTCCTATGCATGTTTTAGGTGAAGGAAGAATCGCTTAAACCTGGAGAGTTGGGACCCATGGAATGGGTACCATGCAGTATGACTTCAAAGGGTCTGCATTTGCTCATCGAACCTCACCAATGCTATCAGCCCGAAGTGTCCAACCTTATGTCTCACTCAGCTCTGGGTGTAGATGTGGTAAATCCAGGTTGCATCACAAGCCCTGAATGAATTATTTAAGAATTCCTCTCTATTTCACTGTCATTGTGTTTTGTTTTTGTAATTCATTTTGATAATGGGATTTATCGGATTTTCTCTGCTGCATTCATGCAGCTGTACACACGCTTGATTCTCTTATGGAGACATATAAATCCATGGGTTTGAAGATTCTTACTAGTCAGGTGTATTAATAGGCGTTGAATATAGGGTGTTTAGCCCATTTCGTTGAGCAAGGGGTAGGTCTTGACTATTACATATTTGACGTATGGAATGGTATCTGTGCTAATTTCTATCTCTGGTTTTATGCAGCACCCCAACTCACCTTTCCCCTTAAGCAAACATAAGTTGGTTTTCTAAATTGGAGACCCTGTTCTGTTTTGTAATTCAGTTCATGTGTAGCCAAGATTACATTCCGTGAATTAGTGATATCTTATGATGTTTCATTTTCTGTGTGATTTATTTCACTTAGAATCATCGTACCTGAATCCACTCATTATGCCACGACGGGCCTGATGACATAGATTTCATTGGAGAGTGATATTCCATTGTACGTACGTACCACATATTCTTTATACATTTTTCGCTTTCTCGGATATTTAACTTGTACCGTAGACGAGGTTCTTGTACACAGAGCCGTCCGAAACTTTGGGGTGGCTGTGTGTTTCTGATTTTAATTTCCCTAAGCTATAGGACCATAAGTGGAAGTGCCATAGGCTCCGTTGCTTTGTTTTTTAGGTGTTTCAGGAAACACCATACACTTCTCCAGAGTGGCTGTTGTCAATTTACATCCCGCCCATCAGCATAACAAGGCTTCGTCTTCTCCATGGCCTGTGCTGCCTTTCTGGATTTTACACTTTTTTCAGATGGGTCTTTTGACCGGGGGGCAGTGAGACTTCACTGTAGTGCAGATTTCTTTAACATGCTTGCTTCGTTGGCCAAAAAGTGCGTATGCTTTTTTTCCTGAATATATTCAGGAAAAAAAGCATACGCCCTTTTTGGCCAAGTGCATCATTGTCGACGTTCTGCATCATTTCCTGTGCTATAAATGCAATTCCAGTCTACCCCCTGAAATCGTTTTCCTGCAATTCTGCCCCGCTTTCAAGTCCTCTTCGCAGCCTTCCTTCAGTATATTTTTGGAAGATAGCTGTCATTTATAACTCTGCAGGTTTGTGAATTACAGTGCCCCTGAGCTCCTTTCTTCAAATCGCTTTCTTGTGAGCTGCCCGCAAACCCGCATGATTGCTTCAGGCCCTAATCTGGTTCCGGCACGGCATGCTGAGCCTTTGGTTAATTCCTCTTCCTGGTGGGAAATGAGCGTTAAATTTGCCCGTGCAGACACGTAGAGCTAGTCTCTCATTGGTTCTCCCTATTCCTGTTCATCTTGCGCAGAAATTGCAAACTGTGCCAAACAGGAGGTTAAAGGCACTGACTCTCCAAGTGGGGAGAGGGTTAGTAAAAAGTCTGGAATTGTGAACCCGAGTAAAATGGGACGAAAACTGAGATGCATTTGAAAACGTTTCCCGGTCACATGGTGCACCATACTGTGGGTTTCCTATGCATGTTTTAGGTGAAGGAAGAATCGCTTAAACCTGGAGAGTTGGGACCCATGGAATGGGTACCATGCAGTATGACTTCAAAGGGTCTGCATTTGCTCATCGAACCTCACCAATGCTATCAGCCCGAAGTGTCCAACCTTATGTCTCACTCAGCTCTGGGTGTAGATGTGGTAAATCCAGGTTGCATCACAAGCCCTGAATGAATTATTTAAGAATTCCTCTCTATTTCACTGTCATTGTGTTTTGTTTTTGTAATTCATTTTGATAATGGGATTTATCGGATTTTCTCTGCTGCATTCATGCAGCTGTACACACGCTTGATTCTCTTATGGAGACATATAAATCCATGGGTTTGAAGATTCTTACTAGTCAGGTGTATTAATAGGCGTTGAATATAGGGTGTTTAGCCCATTTCGTTGAGCAAGGGGTAGGTCTTGACTATTACATATTTGACGTATGGAATGGTATCTGTGCTAATTTCTATCTCTGGTTTTATGCAGCACCCCAACTCCCCTTTCCCCTTAAGCAAACATAAGTTGGTTTTCTAAATTTGAGACCCTGTTCTGTTTTGTAATTCAGTTCATGTGTAGCCAAGATTACAATCCGTGTATTAGTGATATCTTATGATGTTTCATTTTCTGTGTGACTTATTTCACTTAGAATCTTCGTACCTGAATCCACTCATTATGCCACGACGGGCCTGATGACATAGATTTCATTGGTGAGTGATATTCCATTGTACGTACGTACCACAACTTCTTTATCCATTTTTCACTTTCTGGGATATTTAACTTGTACCGTAGACGAGGTTCTTGTAAACAGAGCCGTCTGAAACTTTCGGGTGGCTGTGTGTTTTTGATTTTAATTTCCCTAAGCTATAGGACCGTAAGTGGAAGTGCCTTAGGCTCCGTTGCTTTGTTTTTTAGGTGTTTCAGGAAACACCATACACTTCTCCAGAGTGGCTGTTGGCAGTTTACATCCCACCCATCAGCATAACAAGGCTCCCTGTTCTCTATGACCTGTGCTGCATTTCTGGATTTTACACTTTTTTCAGATGGCCCTTTTGACCGGGGGGCAGTGAGACTTCATTGTAGTGCAGATTTCTATAACATGCTTGCTTGGCTGGCCAAAAAGGGCGTATGCTTTTTTCCCTGAATATATTCAGGAAAAAAAGCATACGCCCTTTTTGGCCAAGTGCATCATTGTCGACGTTCTGCCTCATTTCCTATGCTATAAATGCAATTCCAGTCTACCCCCTGAAATCGTTTTCCTGCAATTCTGCCCCGCTTTCAAATCCTCTTCACAGCCTTCCTTCAGTATATTGTTGGACGATAGATGTCATTTATAACTCTGCAGGTTTGTGAATTACAGTGCCCCTGAGCTCCTTTCTACAAATCGCTTTCTTGTGAGCTGGCCGCAAACCCGCAGGATTGCTTCAGGCCCTAATCTGGTTCTGGCACGGCATGCTGAGCCTTTGGTTAATTCCTCTTCCTGGTTGGAAATGAGCGTTAAATTTGCCCGTGCAGACACCTACAGCTAGTCTCTCATTGGTTCTCCCTATTCCTGTTCATCTTGCGCAGAAATTGCAAACTGTGCCAAACAGGAGGTTAAAGGCACTGACTCTCCAAGTGGGGAGAGTGTTAGTAAAGGGTCTGAAATGGTGAACCCGAGTAAAAGGGGACAAAACCTGAGATGCATTTGAAAACGTTTCCCGGTCACACGGTGCACCATACTGTGGATTTCCCATGCATGTTTTAGCTGAAGGAAGAATCGCTTAAACCTGGAGATTTGGGACCCATGGAATGGGTACCATGCAGTATGACTTCAAAGGGTCTGCATTTGCTCATCGAACCTCACCAATGCTATCAGCCCGAAGTGTCCAACCTTATGTCTCACTCAGCTCTGGGTGTAGATGTGGTAAATCCAGGTTGCATCACAAGCCCTGAATGAATTATTGAAGAATTCCTCTCTATTCCACTGTCATTGTGTTTTGTTTTTGTAATTCATTTTGATAATGGGATTTATCGGATTTTCTCTGCTGCATTCATGCAGCTGTACACACGCTTGGTTCTCTTATGGAGACATATAAATCCATGGGTTTGAAGATTCTTACTAGTCAGGTGTATTCGTAGGCGTTGAATATAGGGTGTTTAGCCCATTTCGTTGAGCAAGGGGTAGGTCTTGACTATTACATATTTGACGTATGGAATGGTATCTGTGCTAATTTCTATCGCTGGTTTTATGCAGCACCCCAACTCACCTTTCCCCTTAAGCAAACATAAGTTGGTTTTCTAAATTGGAGACCCTGTTCTGTTTTGTAATTCAGTTCATGTGTAGCCAAGATTACATTCCGTGTATTAGTGATATTTTATGATGTTTCATTTTCTGTGTGACTTATTTCACTTAGAATCATCGTACCTGAATCCACTCATTATGCCACGACGGGCCAGATGACGTAGACTTCATTGGTGAGTGATATTCTATTCTACGTACGTACCACAACTTCTTTATCCATTTTTCGCTTTCTGGGATATTTAACTTGTACCGTAGACGAGGTTCTTGTAAACAGAGCCGTCTGAAACTTTGGGGTGGCTGTGTGTTTTTGATTTTAATTTCCCTAAGCTATAGGACCATAAGTGGAAGTGCCGTAGGCTCCGTTGCTTTGTTTTTTAGTTGTTTGAGGAAACACCATACACTTCTCCAGAGTGGCTCTTGGCAATTTACATCCCACCCATCAGCATAACAAGGCTCCCTGTTCTCCATGGCCTGTGCTGCCTTTCTGGATTTTACACTTTTTTCAGATGGCCCTTTTGACCGGGGGGCAGTGAGACTTCACTGTAGTGCAGATTTCTTTAATATGCTTGCTTGGTTGTCCAAAAAGGGCGTATGCGTTTTTTCCTGAATATATTCAGGAAAAAACGCATACGCCCTTTTTGGCCAAGTGCATCATTGTCGACGTTCTGCCTCTTTTCCTATGCTTTAAATGCAATTCCAGTGCACGCCCTGAAATCGTTTTCCTGCAATTCTGCACCGCTTTCAAGTCCACTTCGCAGCCTTACTTCAATACATTTTTAGACGATAGCTGTCATTTATAACTCTGCAGGTTTGTGAATTACAGTGCCCCTGAGCTCCATTGTTCAAATCGCTTTCTTGTGAGCTGGCTGCAAACCCGCACGATTGCTTCAGGCCCTAATCTGGTTCCGGAACGGCATGCTGAGCCTTTGGTTAATTCCTCTTCTTGGTGGGAAATGAGCATTAAATTTGCCCGTGCAGACACGTAGAGCTAGTCTCTCATTGGTTCTCCCTATTCCTGTTCATCTTGCGCAGAAATTGCAAACTGTGCCAAACAGGAGGTTAAAGGCACTGACTCTCCAAGTGGGGAGAGGGTTAGTAAAAAGTCTGGAATTGTGAACCCGAGTAAAATGGGACGAAAACTGAGATGCATTTGAAAACGTTTCCCGGTCACATGGTGCACCATACTGTGGGTTTCCTATGCATGTTTTAGGTGAAGGAAGAATCGCTTAAACCTGGAGAGTTGGGACCCATGGAATGGGTACCATGCAGTATGACTTCAAAGGGTCTGCATTTGCTCATCGAACCTCACCAATGCTATCAGCCCGAAGTGTCCAACCTTATGTCTCACTCAGCTCTGGGTGTAGATGTGGTAAATCCAGGTTGCATCACAAGCCCTGAATGAATTATTTAAGAATTCCTCTCTATTTCACTGTCATTGTGTTTTGTTTTTGTAATTCATTTTGATAATGGGATTTATCGGATTTTCTCTGCTGCATTCATGCAGCTGTACACACGCTTGATTCTCTTATGGAGACATATAAATCCATGGGTTTGAAGATTCTTACTAGTCAGGTGTATTAATAGGCGTTGAATATAGGGTGTTTAGCCCATTTCGTTGAGCAAGGGGTAGGTCTTGACTATTACATATTTGACGTATGGAATGGTATCTGTGCTAATTTCTATCTCTGGTTTTATGCAGCACCCCAACTCACCTTTCCCCTTAAGCAAACATAAGTTGGTTTTCTAAATTGGAGACCCTGTTCTGTTTTGTAATTCAGTTCATGTGTAGCCAAGATTACATTCCGTGAATTAGTGATATCTTATGATGTTTCATTTTCTGTGTGATTTATTTCACTTAGAATCATCGTACCTGAATCCACTCATTATGCCACGATGGGCCTGATGACATAGATTTCATTGGAGAGTGATATTCCATTGTACGTACGTACCACATATTCTTTATACATTTTTCGCTTTCTCGGATATTTAACTTGTACCGTAGACGAGGTTCTTGTACACAGAGCCGTCCGAAACTTTGGGGTGGCTGTGTGTTTCTGATTTTAATTTCCCTAAGCTATAGGACCATAAGTGGAAGTGCCATAGGCTCCGTTGCTTTGTTTTTTAGGTGTTTCAGGAAACACCATACACTTCTCCAGAGTGGCTGTTGTCAATTTACATCCCGCCCATCAGCATAACAAGGCTTCGTCTTCTCCATGGCCTGTGCTGCCTTTCTGGATTTTACACTTTTTTCAGATGGGTCTTTTGACCGGGGGGCAGTGAGACTTCACTGTAGTGCAGATTTCTTTAACATGCTTGCTTCGTTGGCCAAAAAGTGCGTATGCTTTTTTTCCTGAATATATTCAGGAAAAAAAGCATACGCCCTTTTTGGCCAAGTGCATCATTGTCGACGTTCTGCATCATTTCCTATGCTATAAATGCAATTCCAGTCTACCCCCTGAAATCGTTTTCCTGCAATTCTGCCCCGCTTTCAAGTCCTCTTCGCAGCCTTCCTTCAGTATATTTTTGGAAGATAGCTGTCATTTATAACTCTGCAGGTTTGTGAATTACAGTGCCCCTGAGCTCCTTTCTTCAAATCGCTTTCTTGTGAGCTGCCCGCAAACCCGCATGATTGCTTCAGGCCCTAATCTGGTTCCGGCACGGCATGCTGAGCCTTTGGTTAATTCCTCTTCCTGGTGGGAAATGAGCGTTAAATTTGCCCGTGCAGACACGTAGAGCTAGTCTCTCATTGGTTCTCCCTATTCCTGTTCATCTTGCGCAGAAATTGCAAACTGTGCCAAACAGGAGGTTAAAGGCACTGACTCTCCAAGTGGGGAGAGGGTTAGTAAAAAGTCTGGAATTGTGAACCCGAGTAAAATGGGACGAAAACTGAGATGCATTTGAAAACGTTTCCCGGTCACATGGTGCACCATACTGTGGGTTTCCTATGCATGTTTTAGGTGAAGGAAGAATCGCTTAAACCTGGAGAGTTGGGACCCATGGAATGGGTACCATGCAGTATGACTTCAAAGGGTCTGCATTTGCTCATCGAACCTCACCAATGCTATCAGCCCGAAGTGTCCAACCTTATGTCTCACTCAGCTCTGGGTGTAGATGTGGTAAATCCAGGTTGCATCACAAGCCCTGAATGAATTATTTAAGAATTCCTCTCTATTTCACTGTCATTGTGTTTTGTTTTTGTAATTCATTTTGATAATGGGATTTATCGGATTTTCTCTGCTGCATTCATGCAGCTGTACACACGCTTGATTCTCTTATGGAGACATATAAATCCATGGGTTTGAAGATTCTTACTAGTCAGTTGTATTCGTAGGCGTTGAATATAGGGTGTTTAGCCCATTTCGTTGAGCAAGGGGTAGGTCTTGACTATTACATATTTGACGTATGGAATGGTATCTGTGCTAATTTCTATCGCTGGTTTTATGCAGCACCCCAACTCACCTTTCCCCTTAAGCAAACATAAGTTGGTTTTCTAAATTGGAGACCCTGTTCTGTTTTGTAATTCAGTTCATGTGTAGCCAAGATTACATTCCGTGTATTAGTGATATTTTATGATGTTTCATTTTCTGTGTGACTTATTTCACTTAGAATCATCGTACCTGAATCCACTCATTATGCCACGACGGGCCAGATGACGTAGACTTCATTGGTGAGTGATATTCTATTCTACGTACGTACCACAACTTCTTTATCCATTTTTCGCTTTCTGGGATATTTAACTTGTACCGTAGACGAGGTTCTTGTAAACAGAGCCGTCTGAAACTTTGGGGTGGCTGTGTGTTTTTGATTTTAATTTCCCTAAGCTATAGGACCATAAGTGGAAGTGCCGTAGGCTCCGTTGCTTTGTTTTTTAGTTGTTTGAGGAAACACCATACACTTCTCCAGAGTGGCTCTTGGCAATTTACATCCCACCCATCAGCATAACAAGGCTCCCTGTTCTCCATGGCCTGTGCTGCCTTTCTGGATTTTACACTTTTTTCAGATGGCCCTTTTGACCGGGGGGCAGTGAGACTTCACTGTAGTGCAGATTTCTTTAATATGCTTGCTTGGTTGTCCAAAAAGGGCGTATGCGTTTTTTCCTGAATATATTCAGGAAAAAACGCATACGCCCTTTTTGGCCAAGTGCATCATTGTCGACGTTCTGCCTCTTTTCCTATGCTTTAAATGCAATTCCAGTGCACGCCCTGAAATCGTTTTCCTGCAATTCTGCACCGCTTTCAAGTCCACTTCGCAGCCTTACTTCAATACATTTTTAGACGATAGCTGTCATTTATAACTCTGCAGGTTTGTGAATTACAGTGCCCCTGAGCTCCATTGTTCAAATCGCTTTCTTGTGAGCTGGCTGCAAACCCGCACGATTGCTTCAGGCCCTAATCTGGTTCCGGAACGGCATGCTGAGCCTTTGGTTAATTCCTCTTCTTGGTGGGAAATGAGCATTAAATTTGCCCGTGCAGACACGTAGAGCTAGTCTCTCATTGGTTCTCCCTATTCCTGTTCATCTTGCGCAGAAATTGCAAACTGTGCCAAACAGGAGGTTAAAGGCACTGACTCTCCAAGTGGGGAGAGGGTTAGTAAAAAGTCTGGAATTGTGAACCCGAGTAAAATGGGACGAAAACTGAGATGCATTTGAAAACGTTTCCCGGTCACATGGTGCACCATACTGTGGGTTTCCTATGCATGTTTTAGGTGAAGGAAGAATCGCTTAAACCTGGAGAGTTGGGACCCATGGAATGGGTACCATGCAGTATGACTTCAAAGGGTCTGCATTTGCTCATCGAACCTCACCAATGCTATCAGCCCGAAGTGTCCAACCTTATGTCTCACTCAGCTCTGGGTGTAGATGTGGTAAATCCAGGTTGCATCACAAGCCCTGAATGAATTATTTAAGAATTCCTCTCTATTTCACTGTCATTGTGTTTTGTTTTTGTAATTCATTTTGATAATGGGATTTATCGGATTTTCTCTGCTGCATTCATGCAGCTGTACACACGCTTGATTCTCTTATGGAGACATATAAATCCATGGGTTTGAAGATTCTTACTAGTCAGGTGTATTAATAGGCGTTGAATATAGGGTGTTTAGCCCATTTCGTTGAGCAAGGGGTAGGTCTTGACTATTACATATTTGACGTATGGAATGGTATCTGTGCTAATTTCTATCTCTGGTTTTATGCAGCACCCCAACTCACCTTTCCCCTTAAGCAAACATAAGTTGGTTTTCTAAATTGGAGACCCTGTTCTGTTTTGTAATTCAGTTCATGTGTAGCCAAGATTACATTCCGTGAATTAGTGATATCTTATGATGTTTCATTTTCTGTGTGATTTATTTCACTTAGAATCATCGTACCTGAATCCACTCATTATGCCACGACGGGCCTGATGACATAGATTTCATTGGAGAGTGATATTCCATTGTACGTACGTACCACATATTCTTTATACATTTTTCGCTTTCTCGGATATTTAACTTGTACCGTAGACGAGGTTCTTGTACACAGAGCCGTCCGAAACTTTGGGGTGGCTGTGTGTTTCTGATTTTAATTTCCCTAAGCTATAGGACCATAAGTGGAAGTGCCATAGGCTCCGTTGCTTTGTTTTTTAGGTGTTTCAGGAAACACCATACACTTCTCCAGAGTGGCTGTTGTCAATTTACATCCCGCCCATCAGCATAACAAGGCTTCGTCTTCTCCATGGCCTGTGCTGCCTTTCTGGATTTTACACTTTTTTCAGATGGGTCTTTTGACCGGGGGGCAGTGAGACTTCACTGTAGTGCAGATTTCTTTAACATGCTTGCTTCGTTGGCCAAAAAGGGCGTATGCTTTTTTTCCTGAATATATTCAGGAAAAAAAGCATACGCCCTTTTTGGCCAAGTGCATCATTGTCGACGTTCTGCATCATTTCCTATGCTATAAATGCAATTCCAGTCTACCCCCTGAAATCGTTTTCCTGCAATTCTGCCCCGCTTTCAAGTCCTCTTCGCAGCCTTCCTTCAGTATATTTTGGGAAGATAGCTGTCATTTATAACTCTGCAGGTTTGTGAATTACAGTGCCCCTGAGCTCCTTTCTTCAAATCGCTTTCTTGTGAGCTGCCCGCAAACCCGCATGATTGCTTCAGGCCCTAATCTGGTTCCGGAACGGCATGCTGAGCCTTTGGTTAATTCCTCTTCCTGGTGGGAAATGAGCATTAAATTTGCCCGTGCAGACACGTAGAGCTAGTCTCTCATTGGTTCTCCCTATTCCTGTTCATCTTGCGCAGAAATTGCAAACTGTGCCAAACAGGAGGTTAAAGGCACTGACTCTCCAAGTGGGGAGAGGGTTAGTAAAAAGTCTGGAATTGTGAACCCGAGTAAAATGGGACGAAAACTGAGATGCATTTGAAAACGTTTCCCGGTCACATGGTGCACCATACTGTGGGTTTCCTATGCATGTTTTAGGTGAAGGAAGAATCGCTTAAACCTGGAGAGTTGGGACCCATGGAATGGGTACCATGCAGTATGACTTCAAAGGGTCTGCATTTGCTCATCGAACCTCACCAATGCTATCAGCCCGAAGTGTCCAACCTTATGTCTCACTCAGCTCTGGGTGTAGATGTGGTAAATCCAGGTTGCATCACAAGCCCTGAATGAATTATTTAAGAATTCCTCTCTATTTCACTGTCATTGTGTTTTGTTTTTGTAATTCATTTTGATAATGGGATTTATCGGATTTTCTCTGCTGCATTCATGCAGCTGTACACACGCTTGATTCTCTTATGGAGACATATAAATCCATGGGTTTGAAGATTCTTACTAGTCAGTTGTATTCGTAGGCGTTGAATATAGGGTGTTTAGCCCATTTCGTTGAGCAAGGGGTAGGTCTTGACTATTACATATTTGACGTATGGAATGGTATCTGTGCTAATTTCTATCGCTGGTTTTATGCAGCACCCCAACTCACCTTTCCCCTTAAGCAAACATAAGTTGGTTTTCTAAATTGGAGACCCTGTTCTGTTTTGTAATTCAGTTCATGTGTAGCCAAGATTACATTCCGTGTATTAGTGATATTTTATGATGTTTCATTTTCTGTGTGACTTATTTCACTTAGAATCATCGTACCTGAATCCACTCATTATGCCACGACGGGCCAGATGACGTAGACTTCATTGGTGAGTGATATTCTATTCTACGTACGTACCACAACTTCTTTATCCATTTTTCGCTTTCTGGGATATTTAACTTGTACCGTAGACGAGGTTCTTGTAAACAGAGCCGTCTGAAACTTTGGGGTGGCTGTGTGTTTTTGATTTTAATTTCCCTAAGCTATAGGACCATAAGTGGAAGTGCCGTAGGCTCCGTTGCTTTGTTTTTTAGTTGTTTGAGGAAACACCATACACTTCTCCAGAGTGGCTCTTGGCAATTTACATCCCACCCATCAGCATAACAAGGCTCCCTGTTCTCCATGGCCTGTGCTGCCTTTCTGGATTTTACACTTTTTTCAGATGGCCCTTTTGACCGGGGGGCAGTGAGACTTCACTGTAGTGCAGATTTCTTTAATATGCTTGCTTGGTTGTCCAAAAAGGGCGTATGCGTTTTTTCCTGAATATATTCAGGAAAAAACGCATACGCCCTTTTTGGCCAAGTGCATCATTGTCGACGTTCTGCCTCTTTTCCTATGCTTTAAATGCAATTCCAGTGCACGCCCTGAAATCGTTTTCCTGCAATTCTGCACCGCTTTCAAGTCCACTTCGCAGCCTTACTTCAATACATTTTTAGACGATAGCTGTCATTTATAACTCTGCAGGTTTGTGAATTACAGTGCCCCTGAGCTCCATTGTTCAAATCGCTTTCTTGTGAGCTGGCTGCAAACCCGCACGATTGCTTCAGGCCCTAATCTGGTTCCGGAACGGCATGCTGAGCCTTTGGTTAATTCCTCTTCTTGGTGGGAAATGAGCATTAAATTTGCCCGTGCAGACACGTAGAGCTAGTCTCTCATTGGTTCTCCCTATTCCTGTTCATCTTGCGCAGAAATTGCAAACTGTGCCAAACAGGAGGTTAAAGGCACTGACTCTCCAAGTGGGGAGAGGGTTAGTAAAAAGTCTGGAATTGTGAACCCGAGTAAAATGGGACGAAAACTGAGATGCATTTGAAAACGTTTCCCGGTCACATGGTGCACCATACTGTGGGTTTCCTATGCATGTTTTAGGTGAAGGAAGAATCGCTTAAACCTGGAGAGTTGGGACCCATGGAATGGGTACCATGCAGTATGACTTCAAAGGGTCTGCATTTGCTCATCGAACCTCACCAATGCTATCAGCCCGAAGTGTCCAACCTTATGTCTCACTCAGCTCTGGGTGTAGATGTGGTAAATCCAGGTTGCATCACAAGCCCTGAATGAATTATTTAAGAATTCCTCTCTATTTCACTGTCATTGTGTTTTGTTTTTGTAATTCATTTTGATAATGGGATTTATCGGATTTTCTCTGCTGCATTCATGCAGCTGTACACACGCTTGATTCTCTTATGGAGACATATAAATCCATGGGTTTGAAGATTCTTACTAGTCAGGTGTATTAATAGGCGTTGAATATAGGGTGTTTAGCCCATTTCGTTGAGCAAGGGGTAGGTCTTGACTATTACATATTTGACGTATGGAATGGTATCTGTGCTAATTTCTATCTCTGGTTTTATGCAGCACCCCAACTCACCTTTCCCCTTAAGCAAACATAAGTTGGTTTTCTAAATTGGAGACCCTGTTCTGTTTTGTAATTCAGTTCATGTGTAGCCAAGATTACATTCCGTGAATTAGTGATATCTTATGATGTTTCATTTTCTGTGTGATTTATTTCACTTAGAAACATCGTACCTGAATCCACTCATTATGCCACGACGGGCCTGATGACATAGATTTCATTGGAGAGTGATATTCCATTGTACGTACGTACCACATATTCTTTATACATTTTTCGCTTTCTCGGATATTTAACTTGTACCGTAGACGAGGTTCTTGTACACAGAGCCGTCCGAAACTTTGGGGTGGCTGTGTGTTTCTGATTTTAATTTCCCTAAGCTATAGGACCATAAGTGGAAGTGCCATAGGCTCCGTTGCTTTGTTTTTTAGGTGTTTCAGGAAACACCATACACTTCTCCAGAGTGGCTGTTGTCAATTTACATCCCGCCCATCAGCATAACAAGGCTTCGTCTTCTCCATGGCCTGTGCTGCCTTTCTGGATTTTACACTTTTTTCAGATGGGTCTTTTGACCGGGGGGCAGTGAGACTTCACTGTAGTGCAGATTTCTTTAACATGCTTGCTTCGTTGGCCAAAAAGTGCGTATGCCTTTTTTCCTGAATATATTCAGGAAAAAAAGCATACGCCCTTTTTGGCCAAGTGCATCATTGTCGACGTTCTGCATCATTTCCTATGCTATAAATGCAATTCCAGTCTACCCCCTGAAATCGTTTTCCTGCAATTCTGCCCCGCTTTCAAGTCCTCTTCGCAGCCTTCCTTCAGTATATTTTTGGAAGATAGCTGTCATTTATAACTCTGCAGGTTTGTGAATTACAGTGCCCCTGAGCTCCTTTCTTCAAATCGCTTTCTTGTGAGCTGGCTGCAAACCCGCACGATTGCTTCAGGCCCTAATCTGGTTCCGGAACGGCATGCTGAGCCTTTGGTTAATTCCTCTTCTTGGTGGGAAATGAGCATTAAATTTGCCCGTGCAGACACGTAGAGCTAGTCTCTCATTGGTTCTCCCTATTCCTGTTCATCTTGCGCAGAAATTGCAAACTGTGCCAAACAGGAGGTTAAAGGCACTGACTCTCCAAGTGGGGAGAGGGTTAGTAAAAAGTCTGGAATTGTGAACCCGAGTAAAATGGGACGAAAACTGAGATGCATTTGAAAACGTTTCCCGGTCACATGGTGCACCATACTGTGGGTTTCCTATGCATGTTTTAGGTGAAGGAAGAATCGCTTAAACCTGGAGAGTTGGGACCCATGGAATGGGTACCATGCAGTATGACTTCAAAGGGTCTGCATTTGCTCATCGAACCTCACCAATGCTATCAGCCCGAAGTGTCCAACCTTATGTCTCACTCAGCTCTGGGTGTAGATGTGGTAAATCCAGGTTGCATCACAAGCCCTGAATGAATTATTTAAGAATTCCTCTCTATTTCACTGTCATTGTGTTTTGTTTTTGTAATTCATTTTGATAATGGGATTTATCGGATTTTCTCTGCTGCATTCATGCAGCTGTACACACGCTTGATTCTCTTATGGAGACATATAAATCCATGGGTTTGAAGATTCTTACTAGTCAGGTGTATTAATAGGCGTTGAATATAGGGTGTTTAGCCCATTTCGTTGAGCAAGGGGTAGGTCTTGACTATTACATATTTGACGTATGGAATGGTATCTGTGCTAATTTCTATCTCTGGTTTTATGCAGCACCCCAACTCACCTTTCCCCTTAAGCAAACATAAGTTGGTTTTCTAAATTGGAGACCCTGTTCTGTTTTGTAATTCAGTTCATGTGTAGCCAAGATTACATTCCGTGAATTAGTGATATCTTATGATGTTTCATTTTCTGTGTGATTTATTTCACTTAGAATCATCGTACCTGAATCCACTCATTATGCCAC
Organism: Delphinapterus leucas; assembly: GCF_059928025.1. Taxonomy (NCBI): domain Eukaryota; kingdom Metazoa; phylum Chordata; class Mammalia; order Artiodactyla; family Monodontidae; genus Delphinapterus; species Delphinapterus leucas. The sequence goes on along the minus strand of NW_028322233.1, from coordinate 17,531,684 downwards.
GACGGGCCTGATGACATAGATTTCATTGGTGAGTGATATTCCATTGTACGTACGTACCACAACTTCTTTATCCATTTTTCGCTTTCTGGGATATTTAACTTGTACCGTAGACGAGGTTCTTGTACACAGAGCCGTCCGAAACTTTGGGGTGGCTGTGTGTTTCTGATTTTAATTTCCCTAAGCTATAGGACCATAAGTGGAAGTGCCATAGGCTCCGTTGCTTTGATTTTTAGGTGTTTCAGGAAACACCATACACTTCTCCAGAGTGGCTGTTGTCAATTTACATCCCGCCCATCAGCATAACAAGGCTTCGTCTTCTCCATGGCCTGTGCTGCCTTTCTGGATTTTACACTTTTTTCAGATGGGTCTTTTGACCGGGGGGCAGTGAGACTTCACTGTAGTGCAGATTTCTTTAACATGCTTGCTTCGTTGGCCAAAAAGTGCGTATGCTTTTTTTCCTGAATATATTCAGGAAAAAAAGCATACGCCCTTTTTGGCCAAGTGCATCATTGTCGACGTTCTGCATCATTTCCTATGCTATAAATGCAATTCCAGTCTACCCCCTGAAATCGTTTTCCTGCAATTCTGCCCCGCTTTCAAGTCCTCTTCGCAGCCTTCCTTCAGTATATTTTGGGAAGATAGCTGTCATTCATAACTCTGCAGATTTGTGAATTACAGTGCCCCTGAGCTCCTTTCTTCAAATCGCTTTCTTGTGAGCTGCCCGCAAACCCGCATGATTGCTTCAGGCCCTAATCTGGTTCCGGCACGGCATGCTGAGCCTTTGGTTAATTCCTCTTCCTGGTGGGAAATGAGCGTTAAATTTGCCCGTGCAGACACCTACAGCTAGTCTCTCATTGGTTCTCCCTATTCCTGTTCATCTTGCGCAGAAATTGCAAACTGTGCCAAACAGGAGGTTAAAGGCACTGACTCTCCAAGTGGGGAGAGGGTTAGTAAAATGTCTGGAATTGTGAACCCGAGTAAAATGGGACGAACACTGAGATGTATTTGAAAACGTTTCCCGGTCACATGGTGCACCATACTGTGGGTTTCCTATGCATGTTTTAGGTGAAGGAAGAATCGCTTAAACCTGGAGAGTTGGGACCCATGGAATGGGTACCATGCAGTATGACTTCAAAGGGTCTGCATTTGCTCATCGAACCTCACCAATGCTATCAGCCCGAAGTGTCCAACCTTATGTCTCACTCAGCTCTGGGTGTAGATGTGGTAAATCCAGGTTGCATCACAAGCCCTGAATGAATTATTTAAGAATTCCTCTCTATTCCACTGTCATTGTGTTTTGTTTTTGTAATTCATTTTGATAATGGGATTTATCGGATTTTCTCTGCTGCATTCATGCAGCTGTACACACGCTTGATTCTCTTATGGAGACATATAAATCCATGGGTTTGAAGATTCTTACTAGTCAGGTGTATTCGTAGGCGTTGAATATAGGGTGTTTAGCCCATTTCGTTGAGCAAGGGGTAGGTCTTGACTATTACATATTTGACGTATGGAATGGTATCTGTGCTAATTTCTATCGCTGGTTTTATGCAGCACCCCAACTCACCTTTCCCCTTAAGCAAACATAAGTTGGTTTTCTAAATTGGAGACCCTGTTCTGTTTTGTAATTCAGTTCATGTGTAGCCAAGATTACATTCCGTGTATTAGTGATATTTTATGATGTTTCATTTTCTGTGTGACTTATTTCACTTAGAATCATCGTACCTGAATCCACTCATTATGCCACGACGGGCCAGATGACGTAGACTTCATTGGTGAGTGATATTCTATTCTACGTACGTACCACAACTTCTTTATCCATTTTTCGCTTTCTGGGATATTTAACTTGTACCGTAGACGAGGTTCTTGTAAACAGAGCCGTCTGAAACTTTGGGGTGGCTGTGTGTTTTTGATTTTAATTTCCCTAAGCTATAGGACCATAAGTGGAAGTGCCGTAGGCTCCGTTGCTTTGTTTTTTAGTTGTTTGAGGAAACACCATACACTTCTCCAGAGTGGCTCTTGGCAATTTACATCCCACCCATCAGCATAACAAGGCTCCCTGTTCTCCATGGCCTGTGCTGCCTTTCTGGATTTTACACTTTTTTCAGATGGCCCTTTTGACCGGGGGGCAGTGAGACTTCACTGTAGTGCAGATTTCTTTAATATGCTTGCTTGGTTGTCCAAAAAGGGCGTATGCGTTTTTTCCTGAATATATTCAGGAAAAAACCCATACGCCCTTTTTGGCCAAGTGCATCATTGTCGACGTTCTGCCTCTTTTCCTATGCTTTAAATGCAATTCCAGTGCACGCCCTGAAATCGTTTTCCTGCAATTCTGCACCGCTTTCAAGTCCACTTCGCAGCCTTACTTCAATACATTTTTAGACGATAGCTGTCATTTATAACTCTGCAGGTTTGTGAATTACAGTGCCCCTGAGCTCCATTGTTCAAATCGCTTTCTTGTGAGCTGGCTGCAAACCCGCACGATTGCTTCAGGCCCTAATCTGGTTCCGGAACGGCATGCTGAGCCTTTGGTTAATTCCTCTTCTTGGTGGGAAATGAGCATTAAATTTGCCCGTGCAGACACGTAGAGCTAGTCTCTCATTGGTTCTCCCTATTCCTGTTCATCTTGCGCAGAAATTGCAAACTGTGCCAAACAGGAGGTTAAAGGCACTGACTCTCCAAGTGGGGAGAGGGTTAGTAAAAAGTCTGGAATTGTGAACCCGAGTAAAATGGGACGAAAACTGAGATGCATTTGAAAACGTTTCCCGGTCACATGGTGCACCATACTGTGGGTTTCCTATGCATGTTTTAGGTGAAGGAAGAATCGCTTAAACCTGGAGAGTTGGGACCCATGGAATGGGTACCATGCAGTATGACTTCAAAGGGTCTGCATTTGCTCATCGAACCTCACCAATGCTATCAGCCCGAAGTGTCCAACCTTATGTCTCACTCAGCTCTGGGTGTAGATGTGGTAAATCCAGGTTGCATCACAAGCCCTGAATGAATTATTTAAGAATTCCTCTCTATTTCACTGTCATTGTGTTTTGTTTTTGTAATTCATTTTGATAATGGGATTTATCGGATTTTCTCTGCTGCATTCATGCAGCTGTACACACGCTTGATTCTCTTATGGAGACATATAAATCCATGGGTTTGAAGATTCTTACTAGTCAGGTGTATTAATAGGCGTTGAATATAGGGTGTTTAGCCCATTTCGTTGAGCAAGGGGTAGGTCTTGACTATTACATATTTGACGTATGGAATGGTATCTGTGCTAATTTCTATCTCTGGTTTTATGCAGCACCCCAACTCACCTTTCCCCTTAAGCAAACATAAGTTGGTTTTCTAAATTGGAGACCCTGTTCTGTTTTGTAATTCAGTTCATGTGTAGCCAAGATTACATTCCGTGAATTAGTGATATCTTATGATGTTTCATTTTCTGTGTGATTTATTTCACTTAGAATCATCGTACCTGAATCCACTCATTATGCCACGACGGGCCTGATGACATAGATTTCATTGGAGAGTGATATTCCATTGTACGTACGTACCACATATTCTTTATACATTTTTCGCTTTCTCGGATATTTAACTTGTACCGTAGACGAGGTTCTTGTACACAGAGCCGTCCGAAACTTTGGGGTGGCTGTGTGTTTCTGATTTTAATTTCCCTAAGCTATAGGACCATAAGTGGAAGTGCCATAGGCTCCGTTGCTTTGTTTTTTAGGTGTTTCAGGAAACACCATACACTTCTCCAGAGTGGCTGTTGTCAATTTACATCCCGCCCATCAGCATAACAAGGCTTCGTCTTCTCCATGGCCTGTGATGCCTTTCTGGATTTTACACTTTTTTCAGATGGGTCTTTTGACCGGGGGGCAGTGAGACTTCACTGTAGTGCAGATTTCTTTAACATGCTTGCTTCGTTGGCCAAAAAGTGCGTATGCTTTTTTTCCTGAATATATTCAGGAAAAAAAGCATACGCCCTTTTTGGCCAAGTGCATCATTGTCGACGTTCTGCATCATTTCCTGTGCTATAAATGCAATTCCAGTCTACCCCCTGAAATCGTTTTCCTGCAATTCTGCCCCGCTTTCAAGTCCTCTTCGCAGCCTTCCTTCAGTATATTTTTGGAAGATAGCTGTCATTTATAACTCTGCAGGTTTGTGAATTACAGTGCCCCTGAGCTCCTTTCTTCAAATCGCTTTCTTGTGAGCTGCCCGCAAACCCGCATGATTGCTTCAGGCCCTAATCTGGTTCCGGCACGGCATGCTGAGCCTTTGGTTAATTCCTCTTCCTGGTGGGAAATGAGCGTTAAATTTGCCCGTGCAGACACGTAGAGCTAGTCTCTCATTGGTTCTCCCTATTCCTGTTCATCTTGCGCAGAAATTGCAAACTGTGCCAAACAGGAGGTTAAAGGCACTGACTCTCCAAGTGGGGAGAGTGTTAGTAAAGGGTCTGAAATGGTGAACCCGAGTAAAAGGGGACAAAACCTGAGATGCATTTGAAAACGTTTCCCGGTCACACGGTGCACCATACTGTGGATTTCCCATGCATGTTTTAGCTGAAGGAAGAATCGCTTAAACCTGGAGATTTGGGACCCATGGAATGGGTACCATGCAGTATGACTTCAAAGGGTCTGCATTTGCTCATCGAACCTCACCAATGCTATCAGCCCGAAGTGTCCAACCTTATGTCTCACTCAGCTCTGGGTGTAGATGTGGTAAATCCAGGTTGCATCACAAGCCCTGAATGAATTATTGAAGAATTCCTCTCTATTCCACTGTCATTGTGTTTTGTTTTTGTAATTCATTTTGATAATGGGATTTATCGGATTTTCTCTGCTGCATTCATGCAGCTGTACACACGCTTGGTTCTCTTATGGAGACATATAAATCCATGGGTTTGAAGATTCTTACTAGTCAGGTGTATTCGTAGGCGTTGAATATAGGGTGTTTAGCCCATTTCGTTGAGCAAGGGGTAGGTCTTGACTATTACATATTTGACGTATGGAATGGTATCTGTGCTAATTTCTATCGCTGGTTTTATGCAGCACCCCAACTCACCTTTCCCCTTAAGCAAACATAAGTTGGTTTTCTAAATTTGAGACCCTGTTCTGTTTTGTAATTCAGTTCATGTGTAGCCAAGATTACATTCCGTGTATTAGTGATATTTTATGATGTTTCATTTTCTGTGTGACTTATTTCACTTAGAATCATCGTACCTGAATCCACTCATTATGCCACGACGGGCCAGATGACGTAGACTTCATTGGTGAGTGATATTCTATTTTACGTACGTACCACAACTTCTTTATCCATTTTTCGCTTTCTGGGATATTTAACTTGTACCGTAGACGAGGTTCTTGTAAACAGAGCCGTCTGAAACTTTGGGGTGGCTGTGTGTTTTTGATTTTAATTTCCCTAAGCTATAGGACCATAAGTGGAAGTGCCGTAGGCTCCGTTGCTTTGTTTTTTAGTTGTTTGAGGAAACACCATACACTTCTCCAGAGTGGCTCTTGGCAATTTACATCCCACCCATCAGCATAACAAGGCTCCCTGTTCTCCATGGCCTGTGCTGCCTTTCTGGATTTTACACTTTTTTCAGATGGCCCTTTTGACCGGGGGGCAGTGAGACTTCACTGTAGTGCAGATTTCTTTAATATGCTTGCTTGGTTGTCCAAAAAGGGCGTATGCGTTTTTTCCTGAATATATTCAGGAAAAAACGCATACGCCCTTTTTGGCCAAGTGCATCATTGTCGACGTTCTGCCTCTTTTCCTATGCTTTAAATGCAATTCCAGTGCACGCCCTGAAATCGTTTTCCTGCAATTCTGCACCGCTTTCAAGTCCACTTCGCAGCCTTACTTCAATACATTTTTAGACGATAGCTGTCATTTATAACTCTGCAGGTTTGTGAATTACAGTGCCCCTGAGCTCCATTGTTCAAATCGCTTTCTTGTGAGCTGGCTGCAAACCCGCACGATTGCTTCAGGCCCTAATCTGGTTCCGGAACGGCATGCTGAGCCTTTGGTTAATTCCTCTTCTTGGTGGGAAATGAGCATTAAATTTGCCCGTGCAGACACGTAGAGCTAGTCTCTCATTGGTTCTCCCTATTCCTGTTCATCTTGCGCAGAAATTGCAAACTGTGCCAAACAGGAGGTTAAAGGCACTGACTCTCCAAGTGGGGAGAGGGTTAGTAAAAAGTCTGGAATTGTGAACCCGAGTAAAATGGGACGAAAACTGAGATGCATTTGAAAACGTTTCCCGGTCACATGGTGCACCATACTGTGGGTTTCCTATGCATGTTTTAGGTGAAGGAAGAATCGCTTAAACCTGGAGAGTTGGGACCCATGGAATGGGTACCATGCAGTATGACTTCAAAGGGTCTGCATTTGCTCATCGAACCTCACCAATGCTATCAGCCCGAAGTGTCCAACCTTATGTCTCACTCAGCTCTGGGTGTAGATGTGGTAAATCCAGGTTGCATCACAAGCCCTGAATGAATTATTTAAGAATTCCTCTCTATTTCACTGTCATTGTGTTTTGTTTTTGTAATTCATTTTGATAATGGGATTTATCGGATTTTCTCTGCTGCATTCATGCAGCTGTACACACGCTTGATTCTCTTATGGAGACATATAAATCCATGGGTTTGAAGATTCTTACTAGTCAGGTGTATTAATAGGCGTTGAATATAGGGTGTTTAGCCCATTTCGTTGAGCAAGGGGTAGGTCTTGACTATTACATATTTGACGTATGGAATGGTATCTGTGCTAATTTCTATCTCTGGTTTTATGCAGCACCCCAACTCACCTTTCCCCTTAAGCAAACATAAGTTGGTTTTCTAAATTGGAGACCCTGTTCTGTTTTGTAATTCAGTTCATGTGTAGCCAAGATTACATTCCGTGAATTAGTGATATCTTATGATGTTTCATTTTCTGTGTGATTTATTTCACTTAGAATCATCGTACCTGAATCCACTCATTATGCCACGACGGGCCTGATGACATAGATTTCATTGGAGAGTGATATTCCATTGTACGTACGTACCACATATTCTTTATACATTTTTCGCTTTCTCGGATATTTAACTTGTACCGTAGACGAGGTTCTTGTACACAGAGCCGTCCGAAACTTTGGGGTGGCTGTGTGTTTCTGATTTTAATTTCCCTAAGCTATAGGACCATAAGTGGAAGTGCCATAGGCTCCGTTGCTTTGTTTTTTAGGTGTTTCAGGAAACACCATACACTTCTCCAGAGTGGCTGTTGTCAATTTACATCCCGCCCATCAGCATAACAAGGCTTCGTCTTCTCCATGGCCTGTGCTGCCTTTCTGGATTTTACACTTTTTTCAGATGGGTCTTTTGACCGGGGGGCAGTGAGACTTCACTGTAGTGCAGATTTCTTTAACATGCTTGCTTCGTTGGCCAAAAAGTGCGTATGCTTTTTTTCCTGAATATATTCAGGAAAAAAAGCATACGCCCTTTTTGGCCAAGTGCATCATTGTCGACGTTCTGCATCATTTCCTATGCTATAAATGCAATTCCAGTCTACCCCCTGAAATCGTTTTCCTGCAATTCTGCCCCGCTTTCAAGTCCTCTTCGCAGCCTTCCTTCAGTATATTTTGGGAAGATAGCTGTCATTTATAACTCTGCAGGTTTGTGAATTACAGTGCCCCTGAGCTCCTTTCTTCAAATCGCTTTCTTGTGAGCTGCCCGCAAACCCGCATGATTGCTTCAGGCCCTAATCTGGTTCCGGCACGGCATGCTGAGCCTTTGGTTAATTCCTCTTCCTGGTGGGAAATGAGCGTTAAATTTGCCCGTGCAGACACGTAGAGCTAGTCTCTCATTGGTTCTCCCTATTCCTGTTCATCTTGCGCAGAAATTGCAAACTGTGCCAAACAGGAGGTTAAAGGCACTGACTCTCCAAGTGGGGAGAGGGTTAGTAAAAAGTCTGGAATTGTGAACCCGAGTAAAATGGGACGAAAACTGAGATGCATTTGAAAACGTTTCCCGGTCACATGGTGCACCATACTGTGGGTTTCCTATGCATGTTTTAGGTGAAGGAAGAATCGCTTAAACCTGGAGAGTTGGGACCCATGGAATGGGTACCATGCAGTATGACTTCAAAGGGTCTGCATTTGCTCATCGAACCTCACCAATGCTATCAGCCCGAAGTGTCCAACCTTATGTCTCACTCAGCTCTGGGTGTAGATGTGGTAAATCCAGGTTGCATCACAAGCCCTGAATGAATTATTTAAGAATTCCTCTCTATTTCACTGTCATTGTGTTTTGTTTTTGTAATTCATTTTGATAATGGGATTTATCGGATTTTCTCTGCTGCATTCATGCAGCTGTACACACGCTTGATTCTCTTATGGAGACATATAAATCCATGGGTTTGAAGATTCTTACTAGTCAGTTGTATTCGTAGGCGTTGAATATAGGGTGTTTAGCCCATTTCGTTGAGCAAGGGGTAGGTCTTGACTATTACATATTTGACGTATGGAATGGTATCTGTGCTAATTTCTATCGCTGGTTTTATGCAGCACCCCAACTCACCTTTCCCCTTAAGCAAACATAAGTTGGTTTTCTAAATTGGAGACCCTGTTCTGTTTTGTAATTCAGTTCATGTGTAGCCAAGATTACATTCCGTGTATTAGTGATATTTTATGATGTTTCATTTTCTGTGTGACTTATTTCACTTAGAATCATCGTACCTGAATCCACTCATTATGCCACGACGGGCCAGATGACGTAGACTTCATTGGTGAGTGATATTCTATTCTACGTACGTACCACAACTTCTTTATCCATTTTTCGCTTTCTGGGATATTTAACTTGTACCGTAGACGAGGTTCTTGTAAACAGAGCCGTCTGAAACTTTGGGGTGGCTGTGTGTTTTTGATTTTAATTTCCCTAAGCTATAGGACCATAAGTGGAAGTGCCGTAGGCTCCGTTGCTTTGTTTTTTAGTTGTTTGAGGAAACACCATACACTTCTCCAGAGTGGCTCTTGGCAATTTACATCCCACCCATCAGCATAACAAGGCTCCCTGTTCTCCATGGCCTGTGCTGCCTTTCTGGATTTTACACTTTTTTCAGATGGCCCTTTTGACCGGGGGGCAGTGAGACTTCACTGTAGTGCAGATTTCTTTAATATGCTTGCTTGGTTGTCCAAAAAGGGCGTATGCGTTTTTTCCTGAATATATTCAGGAAAAAACGCATACGCCCTTTTTGGCCAAGTGCATCATTGTCGACGTTCTGCCTCTTTTCCTATGCTTTAAATGCAATTCCAGTGCACGCCCTGAAATCGTTTTCCTGCAATTCTGCACCGCTTTCAAGTCCACTTCGCAGCCTTACTTCAATACATTTTTAGACGATAGCTGTCATTTATAACTCTGCAGGTTTGTGAATTACAGTGCCCCTGAGCTCCATTGTTCAAATCGCTTTCTTGTGAGCTGGCTGCAAACCCGCACGATTGCTTCAGGCCCTAATCTGGTTCCGGAACGGCATGCTGAGCCTTTGGTTAATTCCTCTTCTTGGTGGGAAATGAGCATTAAATTTGCCCGTGCAGACACGTAGAGCTAGTCTCTCATTGGTTCTCCCTATTCCTGTTCATCTTGCGCAGAAATTGCAAACTGTGCCAAACAGGAGGTTAAAGGCACTGACTCTCCAAGTGGGGAGAGGGTTAGTAAAAAGTCTGGAATTGTGAACCCGAGTAAAATGGGACGAAAACTGAGATGCATTTGAAAACGTTTCCCGGTCACATGGTGCACCATACTGTGGGTTTCCTATGCATGTTTTAGGTGAAGGAAGAATCGCTTAAACCTGGAGAGTTGGGACCCATGGAATGGGTACCATGCAGTATGACTTCAAAGGGTCTGCATTTGCTCATCGAACCTCAACAATGCTATCAGCCCGAAGTGTCCAACCTTATGTCTCACTCAGCTCTGGGTGTAGATGTGGTAAATCCAGGTTGCATCACAAGCCCTGAATGAATTATTTAAGAATTCCTCTCTATTTCACTGTCATTGTGTTTTGTTTTTGTAATTCATTTTGATAATGGGATTTATCGGATTTTCTCTGCTGCATTCATGCAGCTGTACACATGCTTGATTCTCTTATGGAGACATATAAATCCATGGGTTTGAAGATTCTTACTAGTCAGGTGTATTAATAGGCGTTGAATATAGGGTGTTTAGCCCATTTCGTTGAGCAAGGGGTAGGTCTTGACTATTACATATTTGACGTATGGAATGGTATCTGTGCTAATTTCTATCTCTGGTTTTATGCAGCACCCCAACTCACCTTTCCCCTTAAGCAAACATAAGTTGGTTTTCTAAATTGGAGACCCTGTTCTGTTTTGTAATTCAGTTCATGTGTAGCCAAGATTACATTCCGTGAATTAGTGATATCTTATGATGTTTCATTTTCTGCGTGATTTATTTCACTTAGAATCATCGTACCTGAATCCACTCATTATGCCACGACGGGCCTGATGACATAGATTTCATTGGAGAGTGATATTCCATTGTACGTACGTACCACATATTCTTTATACATTTTTCGCTTTCTCGGATATTTAACTTGTACCGTAGACGAGGTTCTTGTACACAGAGCCGTCCGAAACTTTGGGGTGGCTGTGTGTTTCTGATTTTAATTTCCCTAAGCTATAGGACCATAAGTGGAAGTGCCATAGGCTCCGTTGCTTTGTTTTTTAGGTGTTTCAGGAAACACCATACACTTCTCCAGAGTGGCTGTTGTCAATTTACATCCCGCCCATCAGCATAACAAGGCTTCGTCTTCTCCATGGCCTGTGCTGCCTTTCTGGATTTTACACTTTTTTCAGATGGGTCTTTTGACCGGGGGGCAGTGAGACTTCACTGTAGTGCAGATTTCTTTAACATGCTTGCTTCGTTGGCCAAAAAGTGCGTATGCTTTTTTTCCTGAATATATTCAGGAAAAAAAGCATACGCCCTTTTTGGCCAAGTGCATCATTGTCGACGTTCTGCATCATTTCCTATGCTATAAATGCAATTCCAGTCTACCCCCTGAAATCGTTTTCCTGCAATTCTGCCCCGCTTTCAAGTCCTCTTCGCAGCCTTCCTTCAGTATATTTTTGGAAGATAGCTGTCATTTATAACTCTGCAGGTTTGTGAATTACAGTGCCCCTGAGCTCCTTTCTTCAAATCGCTTTCTTGTGAGCTGCCCGCAAACCCGCATGATTGCTTCAGGCCCTAATCTGGTTCCGGCACGGCATGCTGAGCCTTTGGTTAATTCCTCTTCCTGGTGGGAAATGAGCGTGAAATTTGCCCGTGCAGACACGTAGAGCTAGTCTCTCATTGGTTCTCCCTATTCCTGTTCATCTTGTGCAGAAATTGCAAACTGTGCCAAACAGGAGGTTAAAGGCACTGACTCTCCAAGTGGGGAGAGGGTTAGTAAAAAGTCTGGAATTGTGAACCCGAGTAAAATGGGACGAAAACTGAGATGCATTTGAAAACGTTTCCCGGTCACATGGTGCACCATACTGTGGGTTTCCTATGCATGTTTTAGGTGAAGGAAGAATCGCTTAAACCTGGAGAGTTGGGACCCATGGAATGGGTACCATGCAGTATGACTTCAAAGGGTCTGCATTTGCTCATCGAACCTCACCAATGCTATCAGCCCGAAGTGTCCAACCTTATGTCTCACTCAGCTCTGGGTGTAGATGTGGTAAATCCAGGTTGCATCACAAGCCCTGAATGAATTATTTAAGAATTCCTCTCTATTTCACTGTCATTGTGTTTTGTTTTTGTAATTCATTTTGATAATGGGATTTATCGGATTTTCTCTGCTGCATTCATGCAGCTGTACACACGCTTGATTCTCTTATGGAGACATATAAATCCATGGGTTTGAAGATTCTTACTAGTCAGGTGTATTAATAGGCGTTGAATATAGGGTGTTTAGCCCATTTCGTTGAGCAAGGCGTAGGTATTGACTATTACATATTTGACGTATGGAATGGTATCTGTGCTAATTTCTATCTCTGGTTTTATGCAGCACCCCAACTCCCCTTTCCCCTTAAGCAAACATAAGTTGGTGTTCTAAATTTGAGACCCTGTTCTGTTTTGTAATTCAGTTCATGTGTAGCCAAGATTACAATCCGTGTATTAGTGATATCTTATGATGTTTCATTTTCTGTGTGACTTATTTCACTTAGAATCTTCGTACCTGAATCCACTCATTATGCCACGACGGGCCTGATGACATAGATTTCATTGGTGAGTGATATTCCATTGTACGTACGTACCACAACTTCTTTATCCATTTTTCGCTTTCTGGGATATTTAACTTGTACCGTAGACGAGGTTCTTGTAAACAGAGCCGTCTGAAACTTTCGGGTGGCTGTGTGTTTTTGATTTTAATTTCCCTAAGCTATAGGACCGTAAGTGGAAGTGCCTTAGGCTCCGTTGCTTTGTTTTTTAGGTGTTTCAGGAAACACCATACACTTCTCCAGAGTGGCTGTTGGCAGTTTACATCCCACCCATCAGCATAACAAGGCTCCCTGTTCTCTATGACCTGTGCTGCATTTCTGGATTTTACACTTTTTTCAGATGGCCCTTTTGACCGGGGGACAGTGAGACTTCATTGTAGTGCAGATTTCTATAACATGCTTGCTTGGCTGGCCAAAAAGGGCGTATGCTTTTTTCCCTGAATATATTCAGGAAAAAAAGCATACGCCCTTTTTGGCCAAGTGCATCATTGTCGACGTTCTGCCTCATTTCCTATGCTATAAATGCAATTCCAGTCTACCCCCTGAAATCGTTTTCCTGCAATTCTGCCCCGCTTTCAAATCCTCTTCGCAGCCTTCCTTCAGTATATTGTTGGACGATAGATGTCATTTATAACTCTGCAGGTTTGTGAATTACAGTGCCCCTGAGCTCCTTTCTACAAATCGCTTTCTTGTGAGCTGGCCGCAAACCCGCAGGATTGCTTCAGGCCCTAATCTGGTTCTGGCACGGCATGCTGAGCCTTTGGTTAATTCCTCTTCCTGGTTGGAAATGAGCGTTAAATTTGCCCGTGCAGACACCTACAGCTAGTCTCTCATTGGTTCTCCCTATTCCTGTTCATCTTGCGCAGAAATTGCAAACTGTGCCAAACAGGAGGTTAAAGGCACTGACTCTCCAAGTGGGGAGAGTGTTAGTAAAGGGTCTGAAATGGTGAACCCGAGTAAAAGGGGACAAAACCTGAGATGCATTTGAAAACGTTTCCCGGTCACACGGTGCACCATACTGTGGATTTCCCATGCATGTTTTAGCTGAAGGAAGAATCGCTTAAACCTGGAGATTTGGGACCCATGGAATGGGTACCATGCAGTATGACTTCAAAGGGTCTGCATTTGCTCATCGAACCTCACCAATGCTATCAGCCTGAAGTGTCCAACCTTATGTCTCACTCAGCTCTGGGTGTAGATGTGGTAAATCCAGGTTGCATCACAAGCCCTGAATGAATTATTGAAGAATTCCTCTCTATTTCACTGTCATTGTGTTTTGTTTTTGTAATTCATTTTGATAATGGGATTTATCGGATTTTCTCTGCTGCATTCATGCAGCTGTACACACGCTTGATTCTCTTATGGAGACATATAAATCCATGGGTTTGAAGATTCTTACTAGTCAGGTGTATTCGTAGGCGTTGAATATAGGGTGTTTAGCCCATTTCGTTGAGCAAGGGGTAGGTCTTGACTATTACATATTTGACGTATGGAATGGTATCTGTGCTAATTTCTATCGCTGGTTTTATGCAGCACCCCAACTCACCTTTCCCCTTAAGCAAACATAAGTTGGTTTTCTAAATTGGAGACCCTGTTCTGTTTTGTAATTCAGTTCATGTGTAGCCAAGATTACATTCCGTGTATTAGTGATATTTTATGATGTTTCATTTTCTGTGTGACTTATTTCACTTAGAATCATCGTACCTGAATCCACTCATTATGCCACGACGGGCCAGATGACGTAGACTTCATTGGTGAGTGATATTCTATTCTACGTACGTACCACAACTTCTTTATCCATTTTTCGCTTTCTGGGATATTTAACTTGTACCGTAGACGAGGTTCTTGTAAACAGAGCCGTCTGAAACTTTGGGGTGGCTGTGTGTTTTTGATTTTAATTTCCCTAAGCTATAGGACCATAAGTGGAAGTGCCGTAGGCTCCGTTGCTTTGTTTTTTAGTTGTTTGAGGAAACACCATACACTTCTCCAGAGTGGCTCTTGGCAATTTACATCCCACCCATCAGCATAACAAGGCTCCCTGTTCTCCATGGCCTGTGCTGCCTTTCTGGATTTTACACTTTTTTCAGATGGCCCTTTTGACCGGGGGGCAGTGAGACTTCACTGTAGTGCAGATTTCTTTAATATGCTTGCTTGGTTGTCCAAAAAGGGCGTATGCGTTTTTTCCTGAATATATTCAGGAAAAAACGCATACGCCCTTTTTGGCCAAGTGCATCATTGTCGACGTTCTGCCTCTTTTCCTATGCTTTAAATGCAATTCCAGTGCACGCCCTGAAATCGTTTTCCTGCAATTCTGCACCGCTTTCAAGTCCACTTCGCAGCCTTACTTCAATACATTTTTAGACGATAGCTGTCATTTATAACTCTGCAGGTTTGTGAATTACAGTGCCCCTGAGCTCCATTGTTCAAATCGCTTTCTTGTGAGCTGGCTGCAAACCCGCACGATTGCTTCAGGCCCTAATCTGGTTCCGGAACGGCATGCTGAGCCTTTGGTTAATTCCTCTTCTTGGTGGGAAATGAGCATTAAATTTGCCCGTGCAGACACGTAGAGCTAGTCTCTCATTGGTTCTCCCTATTCCTGTTCATCTTGCGCAGAAATTGCAAACTGTGCCAAACAGGAGGTTAAAGGCACTGACTCTCCAAGTGGGGAGAGGGTTAGTAAAAAGTCTGGAATTGTGAACCCGAGTAAAATGGGACGAAAACTGAGATGCATTTGAAAACGTTTCCCGGTCACATGGTGCACCATACTGTGGGTTTCCTATGCATGTTTTAGGTGAAGGAAGAATCGCTTAAACCT
Source organism: Delphinapterus leucas (assembly GCF_059928025.1). Classification (NCBI taxonomy): domain Eukaryota; kingdom Metazoa; phylum Chordata; class Mammalia; order Artiodactyla; family Monodontidae; genus Delphinapterus; species Delphinapterus leucas. Next base: position 17,516,619 of record NW_028322233.1, on the reverse strand, counting down.
GGAGAGTTGGGACCCATGGAATGGGTACCATGCAGTATGACTTCAAAGGGTCTGCATTTGCTCATCGAACCTCACCAATGCTATCAGCCCGAAGTGTCCAACCTTATGTCTCACTCAGCTCTGGGTGTAGATGTGGTAAATCCAGGTTGCATCACAAGCCCTGAATGAATTATTTAAGAATTCCTCTCTATTTCACTGTCATTGTGTTTTGTTTTTGTAATTCATTTTGATAATGGGATTTATCGGATTTTCTCTGCTGCATTCATGCAGCTGTACACACGCTTGATTCTCTTATGGAGACATATAAATCCATGGGTTTGAAGATTCTTACTAGTCAGGTGTAGTAATAGGCGTTGAATATAGGGTGTTTAGCCCATTTCGTTGAGCAAGGGGTAGGTCTTGACTATTACATATTTGACGTATGGAATGGTATCTGTGCTAATTTCTATCTCTGGTTTTATGCAGCACCCCAACTCACCTTTCCCCTTAAGCAAACATAAGTTGGTTTTCTAAATTGGAGACCCTGTTCTGTTTTGTAATTCAGTTCATGTGTAGCCAAGATTACATTCCGTGAATTAGTGATATCTTATGATGTTTCATTTTCTGTGTGATTTATTTCACTTAGAATCATCGTACCTGAATCCACTCATTATGCCACGACGGGCCTGATGACATAGATTTCATTGGAGAGTGATATTCCATTGTACGTACGTACCACATATTCTTTATACATTTTTCGCTTTCTCGGATATTTAACTTGTACCGTAGACGAGGTTCTTGTACACAGAGCCGTCCGAAACTTTGGGGTGGCTGTGTGTTTCTGATTTTAATTTCCCTAAGCTATAGGACCATAAGTGGAAGTGCCATAGGCTCCGTTGCTTTGTTTTTTAGGTGTTTCAGGAAACACCATACACTTCTCCAGAGTGGCTGTTGTCAATTTACATCCCGCCCATCAGCATAACAAGGCTTCGTCTTCTCCATGGCCTGTGCTGCCTTTCTGGATTTTACACTTTTTTCAGATGGGTCTTTTGACCGGGGGGCAGTGAGACTTCACTGTAGTGCAGATTTCTTTAACATGCTTGCTTCGTTGGCCAAAAAGTGCGTATGCTTTTTTTCCTGAATATATTCAGGAAAAAAAGCATACGCCCTTTTTGGCCAAGTGCATCATTGTCGACGTTCTGCATCATTTCCTATGCTATAAATGCAATTCCAGTCTACCCCCTGAAATCGTTTTCCTGCAATTCTGCCCCGCTTTCAAGTCCTCTTCGCAGCCTTCCTTCAGTATATTTTGGGAAGATAGCTGTCATTTATAACTCTGCAGGTTTGTGAATTACAGTGCCCCTGAGCTCCTTTCTTCAAATCGCTTTCTTGTGAGCTGCCCGCAAACCCGCATGATTGCTTCAGGCCCTAATCTGGTTCCGGCACGGCATGCTGAGCCTTTGGTTAATTCCTCTTCCTGGTGGGAAATGAGCGTTAAATTTGCCCGTGCAGACACGTAGAGCTAGTCTCTCATTGGTTCTCCCTATTCCTGTTCATCTTGCGCAGAAATTGCAAACTGTGCCAAACAGGAGGTTAAAGGCACTGACTCTCCAAGTGGGGAGAGGGTTAGTAAAAAGTCTGGAATTGTGAACCCGAGTAAAATGGGACGAAAACTGAGATGCATTTGAAAACGTTTCCCGGTCACATGGTGCACCATACTGTGGGTTTCCTATGCATGTTTTAGGTGAAGGAAGAATCGCTTAAACCTGGAGAGTTGGGACCCATGGAATGGGTACCATGCAGTATGACTTCAAAGGGTCTGCATTTGCTCATCGAACCTCAACAATGCTATCAGCCCGAAGTGTCCAACCTTATGTCTCACTCAGCTCTGGGTGTAGATGTGGTAAATCCAGGTTGCATCACAAGCCCTGAATGAATTATTTAAGAATTCCTCTCTATTTCACTGTCATTGTGTTTTGTTTTTGTAATTCATTTTGATAATGGGATTTATCGGATTTTCTCTGCTGCATTCATGCAGCTGTACACACGCTTGATTCTCTTATGGAGACATATAAATCCATGGGTTTGAAGATTCTTACTAGTCAGGTGTATTAATAGGCGTTGAATATAGGGTGTTTAGCCCATTTCGTTGAGCAAGGGGTAGGTCTTGACTATTACATATTTGACGTATGGAATGGTATCTGTGCTAATTTCTATCTCTGGTTTTATGCAGCACCCCAACTCCCCTTTCCCCTTAAGCAAACATAAGTTGGTTTTCTAAATTGGAGACCCTGTTCTGTTTTGTAATTCAGTTCATGTGTAGCCAAGATTACATTCCGTGAATTAGTGATATCTTATGATGTTTCATTTTCTGTGTGATTTATTTCACTTAGAATCATCGTACCTGAATCCACTCATTATGCCACGACGGGCCTGATGACATAGATTTCATTGGAGAGTGATATTCCATTGTACGTACGTACCACATATTCTTTATACATTTTTCGCTTTCTCGGATATTTAACTTGTACCGTAGACGAGGTTCTTGTACACAGAGCCGTCCGAAACTTTGGGGTGGCTGTGTGTTTCTGATTTTAATTTCCCTAAGCTATAGGACCATAAGTGGAAGTGCCATAGGCTCCGTTGCTTTGTTTTTTAGGTGTTTCAGGAAACACCATACACTTCTCCAGAGTGGCTGTTGTCAATTTACATCCCGCCCATCAGCATAACAAGGCTTCGTCTTCTCCATGGCCTGTGCTGCCTTTCTGGATTTTACACTTTTTTCAGATGGGTCTTTTGACCGGGGGGCAGTGAGACTTCACTGTAGTGCAGATTTCTTTAACATGCTTGCTTCGTTGGCCAAAAAGTGCGTATGCTTTTTTTCCTGAATATATTCAGGAAAAAAAGCATACGCCCTTTTTGGCCAAGTGCATCATTGTCGACGTTCTGCATCATTTCCTATGCTATAAATGCAATTCCAGTCTACCCCCTGAAATCGTTTTCCTGCAATTCTGCCCCGCTTTCAAGTCCTCTTCGCAGCCTTCCTTCAGTATATTTTTGGAAGATAGCTGTCATTTATAACTCTGCAGGTTTGTGAATTACAGTGCCCCTGAGCTCCTTTCTTCAAATCGCTTTCTTGTGAGCTGCCCGCAAACCCGCATGATTGCTTCAGGCCCTAATCTGGTTCCGGCACGACATGCTGAGCCTTTGGTTAATTCCTCTTCCCATGTTTAGCCCATTTCGTTGAGCAAGGGGTAGGTCTTGACTATTACATATTTGACGTATGGAATGGTATCTGTGCTAATTTCTATCGCTGGTTTTATGCAGCACCCCAACTCCCCTTTCCCCTTAAGCAAACATAAGTTGGTTTTCTAAATTGGAGACCCTGTTCTGTTTTGTAATTCAGTTCATGTGTAGCCAAGATTACAATCCGTGTATTAGTGATATCTTATGATGTTTCATTTTCTGTGTGACTTATTTCACTTAGAATCTTCGTACCTGAATCCACTCATTATGCCACGACGGGCCTGATGACATAGATTTCATTGGTGAGTGATATTCCATTGTACGTACGTACCACAACTTCTTTATCCATTTTTCGCTTTCTGGGATATTTAACTTTTACCGTAGACGAGGTTCTTGTAAACAGAGCCGTCTGAAACTTTCGGGTGGCTGTGTGTTTTTGATTTTAATTTCCCTAAGCTATAGGACCGTAAGTGGAAGTGCCTTAGGCTCCGTTGCTTTGTTTTTTAGGTGTTTCAGGAAACACCATACACTTCTCCAGAGTGGCTGTTGGCAGTTTACATCCCACCCATCAGCATAACAAGGCTCCCTGTTCTCTATGACCTGTGCTGCATTTCTGGATTTTACACTTTTTTCAGATGGCCCTTTTGACCGGGGGGCAGTGAGACTTCATTGTAGTGCAGATTTCTATAACATGCTTGCTTGGCTGGCCAAAAAGGGCGTATGCTTTTTTCCCTGAATATATTCAGGAAAAAAAGCATACGCCCTTTTTGGCCAAGTGCATCATTGTCGACGTTCTGCCTCATTTCCTATGCTATAAATGCAATTCCAGTCTACCCCCTGAAATCGTTTTCCTGCAATTCTGCCCCGCTTTCAAATCCTCTTCGCAGCCTTCCTTCAGTATATTGTTGGACGATAGATGTCATTTATAACTCTGCAGGTTTGTGAATTACAGTGCCCCTGAGCTCCTTTCTACAAATCGCTTTCTTGTGAGCTGGCCGCAAACCCGCAGGATTGCTTCAGGCCCTAATCTGGTTCTGGCACGGCATGCTGAGCCTTTGGTTAATTCCTCTTCCTGGTTGGAAATGAGCGTTAAATTTGCCCGTGCAGACACCTACAGCTAGTCTCTCATTGGTTCTCCCTATTCCTGTTCATCTTGCGCAGAAATTGCAAACTGTGCCAAACAGGAGGTTAAAGGCACTGACTCTCCAAGTGGGGAGAGTGTTAGTAAAGGGTCTGAAATGGTGAACCCGAGTAAAAGGGGACAAAACCTGAGATGCATCTGAAAACGTTTCCCGGTCACACGGTGCACCATACTGTGGATTTCCCATGCATGTTTTAGCTGAAGGAAGAATCGCTTAAACCTGGAGATTTGGGACCCATGGAATGGGTACCATGCAGTATGACTTCAAAGGGTCTGCATTTGCTCATCGAACCTCAACAATGCTATCAGCCCGAAGTGTCCAACCTTATGTCTCACTCAGCTCTGGGTGTAGATGTGGTAAATCCAGGTTGCATCACAAGCCCTGAATGAATTATTTAAGAATTCCTCTCTATTTCACTGTCATTGTGTTTTGTTTTTGTAATTCATTTTGATAATGGGATTTATCGGATTTTCTCTGCTGCATTCATGCAGCTGTACACACGCTTGATTCTCTTATGGAGACATATAAATCCATGGGTTTGAAGATTCTTACTAGTCAGGTGTATTCGTAGGCGTTGAATATAGGGTGTTTAGCCCATTTCGTTGAGCAAGGGGTAGGTCTTGACTATTACATATTTGACGTATGGAATGGTATCTGTGCTAATTTCTATCGCTGGTTTTATGCAGCACCCCAACTCACCTTTCCCCTTAAGCAAACATAAGTTGGTTTTCTAAATTGGAGACCCTGTTCTGTTTTGTAATTCAGTTCATGTGTAGCCAAGATTACATTCCGTGTATTAGTGATATTTTATGATGTTTCATTTTCTGTGTGACTTATTTCACTTAGAATCATCGTACCTGAATCCACTCATTATGCCACGACGGGCCAGATGACATAGACTTCATTGGTGAGTGATATTCTATTTTACGTACGTACCACAACTTCTTTATCCATTTTTCGCTTTCTGGGATATTTAACTTGTACCGTAGACGAGGTTCTTGTAAACAGAGCCGTCTGAAACTTTGGGGTGGCTGTGTGTTTTTGATTTTAATTTCCCTAAGCTATAGGACCATAAGTGGAAGTGCCGTAGGCTCCGTTGCTTTGTTTTTTAGTTGTTTGAGGAAACACCATACACTTCTCCAGAGTGGCTCTTGGCAATTTACATCCCACCCATCAGCATAACAAGGCTCCCTGTTCTCCATGGCCTGTGCTGCCTTTCTGGATTTTACACTTTTTTCAGATGGGTCTTTTGACCGGGGGGCAGTGAGACTTCACTGTAGTGCAGATTTCTTTAATATGCTTGCTTGGTTGTCCAAAAAGTGCGTATGCGTTTTTTCCTGAATATATTCAGGAAAAAACGCATACGCCCTTTTTGGACAAGTGCATCATTGTCGACGTTCTGCCTCTTTTCCTATGCTTTAAATGCAATTCCAGTGCACGCCCTGAAATCGTTTTCCTGCAATTCTGCACCGCTTTCAAGTCCACTTCGCAGCCTTACTTCAATACATTTTTAGACGATAGCTGTCATTTATAACTCTGCAGGTTTGTGAATTACAGTGCCCCTGAGCTCCATTGTTCAAATCGCTTTCTTGTGAGCTGGCTGCAAACCCGCACGATTGCTTCAGGCCCTAATCTGGTTCCGGAACGGCATGCTGAGCCTTTGGTTAATTCCTCTTCTTGGTGGGAAATGAGCATTAAATTTGCCCGTGCAGACACGTAGAGCTAGTCTCTCATTGGTTCTCCCTATTCCTGTTCATCTTGCGCAGAAATTGCAAACTGTGCCAAACAGGAGGTTAAAGGCACTGACTCTCCAAGTGGGGAGAGGGTTAGTAAAAAGTCTGGAATTGTGAACCCGAGTAAAATGGGACGAAAACTGAGATGCATTTGAAAACGTTTCCCGGTCACATGGTGCACCATACTGTGGGTTTCCTATGCATGTTTTAGGTGAAGGAAGAATCGCTTAAACCTGGAGAGTTGGGACCCATGGAATGGGTACCATGCAGTATGACTTCAAAGGGTCTGCATTTGCTCATCGAACCTCACCAATGCTATCAGCCCGAAGTGTCCAACCTTATGTCTCACTCAGCTCTGGGTGTAGATGTGGTAAATCCAGGTTGCATCACAAGCCCTGAATGAATTATTTAAGAATTCCTCTCTATTTCACTGTCATTGTGTTTTGTTTTTGTAATTCATTTTGATAATGGGATTTATCGGATTTTCTCTGCTGCATTCATGCAGCTGTACACACGCTTGATTCTCTTATGGAGACATATAAATCCATGGGTTTGAAGATTCTTACTAGTCAGGTGTATTCGTAGGCGTTGAATATAGGGTGTTTAGCCCATTTCGTTGAGCAAGGGGTAGGTCTTGACTATTACATATTTGACGTATGGAATGGTATCTGTGCTAATTTCTATCGCTGGTTTTATGCAGCACCCCAACTCACCTTTCCCCTTAAGCAAACATAAGTTGGTTTTCTAAATTGGAGACCCTGTTCTGTTTTGTAATTCAGTTCATGTGTAGCCAAGATTACATTCCGTGTATTAGTGATATTTTATGATGTTTCATTTTCTGTGTGACTTATTTCACTTAGAATCATCGTACCTGAATCCACTCATTATGCCACGACGGGCCAGATGACGTAGACTTCATTGGTGAGTGATATTCTATTTTACGTACGTACCACAACTTCTTTATCCATTTTTCGCTTTCTGGGATATTTAACTTGTACCGTAGACGAGGTTCTTGTAAACAGAGCCGTCTGAAACTTTGGGGTGGCTGTGTGTTTTTGATTTTAATTTCCCTAAGCTATAGGACCATAAGTGGAAGTGCCGTAGGCTCCGTTGCTTTGTTTTTTAGTTGTTTGAGGAAACACCATACACTTCTCCAGAGTGGCTCTTGGCAATTTACATCCCACCCATCAGCATAACAAGGCTCCCTGTTCTCCATGGCCTGTGCTGCCTTTCTGGATTTTACACTTTTTTCAGATGGCCCTTTTTACCGGGGGGCAGTGAGACTTCACTGTAGTGCAGATTTCTTTAATATGCTTGCTTGGTTGTCCAAAAAGTGCGTATGCGTTTTTTCCTGAATATATTCAGGAAAAAACGCATACGCCCTTTTTGGCCAAGTGCATCATTGTCGACGTTCTGCCTCTTTTCCTATGCTTTAAATGCAATTCCAGTGCACGCCCTGAAATCGTTTTCCTGCAATTCTGCACCGCTTTCAAGTCCACTTCGCAGCCTTACTTCAATACATTTTTAGACGATAGCTGTCATTTATAACTCTGCAGGTTTGTGAATTACAGTGCCCCTGAGCTCCATTGTTCAAATCGCTTTCTTGTGAGCTGGCTGCAAACCCGCACGATTGCTTCAGGCCCTAATCTGGTTCCGGAACGGCATGCTGAGCCTTTGGTTAATTCCTCTTCTTGGTGGGAAATGAGCATTAAATTTGCCCGTGCAGACACGTAGAGCTAGTCTCTCATTGGTTCTCCCTATTCCTGTTCATCTTGCGCAGAAATTGCAAACTGTGCCAAACAGGAGGTTAAAGGCACTGACTCTCCAAGTGGGGAGAGGGTTAGTAAAAAGTCTGGAATTGTGAACCCGAGTAAAATGGGACGAAAACTGAGATGCATTTGAAAACGTTTCCCGGTCACATGGTGCACCATACTGTGGGTTTCCTATGCATGTTTTAGGTGAAGGAAGAATCGCTTAAACCTGGAGAGTTGGGACCCATGGAATGGGTACCATGCAGTATGACTTCAAAGGGTCTGCATTTGCTCATCGAACCTCACCAATGCTATCAGCCCGAAGTGTCCAACCTTATGTCTCACTCAGCTCTGGGTGTAGATGTGGTAAATCCAGGTTGCATCACAAGCCCTGAATGAATTATTTAAGAATTCCTCTCTATTTCACTGTCATTGTGTTTTGTTTTTGTAATTCATTTTGATAATGGGATTTATCGGATTTTCTCTGCTGCATTCATGCAGCTGTACACACGCTTGATTCTCTTATGGAGACATATAAATCCATGGGTTTGAAGATTCTTACTAGTCAGGTGTATTCGTAGGCGTTGAATATAGGGTGTTTAGCCCATTTCGTTGAGCAAGGGGTAGGTCTTGACTATTACATATTTGACGTATGGAATGGTATCTGTGCTAATTTCTATCGCTGGTTTTATGCAGCACCCCAACTCACCTTTCCCCTTAAGCAAACATAAGTTGGTTTTCTAAATTGGAGACCCTGTTCTGTTTTGTAATTCAGTTCATGTGTAGCCAAGATTACATTCCGTGTATTAGTGATATTTTATGATGTTTCATTTTCTGTGTGACTTATTTCACTTAGAATCATCGTACCTGAATCCACTCATTATGCCACGACGGGCCAGATGACGTAGACTTCATTGGTGAGTGATATTCTATTTTACGTACGTACCACAACTTCTTTATCCATTTTTCGCTTTCTGGGATATTTAACTTGTACCGTAGACGAGGTTCTTGTAAACAGAGCCGTCTGAAACTTTGGGGTGGCTGTGTGTTTTTGATTTTAATTTCCCTAAGCTATAGGACCATAAGTGGAAGTGCCGTAGGCTCCGTTGCTTTGTTTTTTAGTTGTTTGAGGAAACACCATACACTTCTCCAGAGTGGCTCTTGGCAATTTACATCCCACCCATCAGCATAACAAGGCTCCCTGTTCTCCATGGCCTGTGCTGCCTTTCTGGATTTTACACTTTTTTCAGATGGCCCTTTTTACCGGGGGGCAGTGAGACTTCACTGTAGTGCAGATTTCTTTAATATGCTTGCTTGGTTGTCCAAAAAGTGCGTATGCGTTTTTTCCTGAATATATTCAGGAAAAAACGCATACGCCCTTTTTGGACAAGTGCATCATTGTCGACGTTCTGCCTCTTTTCCTATGCTTTAAATGCAATTCCAGTGCACGCCCTGAAATCGTTTTCCTGCAATTCTGCACCGCTTTCAAGTCCACTTCGCAGCCTTACTTCAATACATTTTTAGACGATAGCTGTCATTTATAACTCTGCAGGTTTGTGAATTACAGTGCCCCTGAGCTCCATTGTTCAAATCGCTTTCTTGTGAGCTGGCTGCAAACCCGCACGATTGCTTCAGGCCCTAATCTGGTTCCGGAACGGCATGCTGAGCCTTTGGTTAATTCCTCTTCTTGGTGGGAAATGAGCATTAAATTTGCCCGTGCAGACACGTAGAGCTAGTCTCTCATTGGTTCTCCCTATTCCTGTTCATCTTGCGCAGAAATTGCAAACTGTGCCAAACAGGAGGTTAAAGGCACTGACTCTCCAAGTGGGGAGAGGGTTAGTAAAAAGTCTGGAATTGTGAACCCGAGTAAAATGGGACGAAAACTGAGATGCATTTGAAAACGTTTCCCGGTCACATGGTGCACCATACTGTGGGTTTCCTATGCATGTTTTAGGTGAAGGAAGAATCGCTTAAACCTGGAGAGTTGGGACCCATGGAATGGGTACCATGCAGTATGACTTCAAAGGGTCTGCATTTGCTCATCGAACCTCACCAATGCTATCAGCCCGAAGTGTCCAACCTTATGTCTCACTCAGCTCTGGGTGTAGATGTGGTAAATCCAGGTTGCATCACAAGCCCTGAATGAATTATTTAAGAATTCCTCTCTATTTCACTGTCATTGTGTTTTGTTTTTGTAATTCATTTTGATAATGGGATTTATCGGATTTTCTCTGCTGCATTCATGCAGCTGTACACACGCTTGATTCTCTTATGGAGACATATAAATCCATGGGTTTGAAGATTCTTACTAGTCAGGTGTATTAATAGGCGTTGAATATAGGGTGTTTAGCCCATTTCGTTGAGCAAGGGGTAGGTCTTGACTATTACATATTTGACGTATGGAATGGTATCTGTGCTAATTTCTATCTCTGGTTTTATGCAGCACCCCAACTCACCTTTCCCCTTAAGCAAACATAAGTTGGTTTTCTAAATTGGAGACCCTGTTCTGTTTTGTAATTCAGTTCATGTGTAGCCAAGATTACATTCCGTGAATTAGTGATATCTTATGATGTTTCATTTTCTGTGTGATTTATTTCACTTAGAATCATCGTACCTGAATCCACTCATTATGCCACGACGGGCCTGATGACATAGATTTCATTGGAGAGTGATATTCCATTGTACGTACGTACCACATATTCTTTATACATTTTTCGCTTTCTCGGATATTTAACTTGTACCGTAGACGAGGTTCTTGTACACAGAGCCGTCCGAAACTTTGGGGTGGCTGTGTGTTTCTGATTTTAATTTCCCTAAGCTATAGGACCATAAGTGGAAGTGCCATAGGCTCCGTTGCTTTGTTTTTTAGGTGTTTCAGGAAACACCATACACTTCTCCAGAGTGGCTGTTGTCAATTTACATCCCGCCCATCAGCATAACAAGGCTTCGTCTTCTCCATGGCCTGTGCTGCCTTTCTGGATTTTACACTTTTTTCAGATGGGTCTTTTGACCGGGGGGCAGTGAGACTTCACTGTAGTGCAGATTTCTTTAACATGCTTGCTTCGTTGGCCAAAAAGTGCGTATGCTTTTTTTCCTGAATATATTCAGGAAAAAAAGCATACGCCCTTTTTGGCCAAGTGCATCATTGTCGACGTTCTGCATCATTTCCTATGCTATAAATGCAATTCCAGTCTACCCCCTGAAATCGTTTTCCTGCAATTCTGCCCCGCTTTCAAGTCCTCTTCGCAGCCTTCCTTCAGTATATTTTTGGAAGATAGCTGTCATTTATAACTCTGCAGGTTTGTGAATTACAGTGCCCCTGAGCTCCTTTCTTCAAATCGCTTTCTTGTGAGCTGCCCGCAAACCCGCATGATTGCTTCAGGCCCTAATCTGGTTCCGGCACGGCATGCTGAGCCTTTGGTTAATTCCTCTTCCTGGTGGGAAATGAGCGTTAAATTTGCCCGTGCAGACACGTAGAGCTAGTCTCTCATTGGTTCTCCCTATTCCTGTTCATCTTGCGCAGAAATTGCAAACTGTGCCAAACAGGAGGTTAAAGGCACTGACTCTCCAAGTGGGGAGAGGGTTAGTAAAAAGTCTGGAATTGTGAACCCGAGTAAAATGGGACGAAAACTGAGATGCATTTGAAAACGTTTCCCGGTCACATGGTGCACCATACTGTGGGTTTCCTATGCATGTTTTAGGTGAAGGAAGAATCGCTTAAACCTGTAGAGTTGGGACCCATGGAATGGGTACCATGCAGTATGACTTCAAAGGGTCTGCATTTGCTCATCGAACCTCACCAATGCTATCAGCCCGAAGTGTCCAACCTTATGTCTCACTCAGCTCTGGGTGTAGATGTGGTAAATCCAGGTTGCATCACAAGCCCTGAATGAATTATTTAAGAATTCCTCTCTATTTCACTGTCATTGTGTTTTGTTTTTGTAATTCATTTTGATAATGGGATTTATCGGATTTTCTCTGCTGCATTCATGCAGCTGTACACACGCTTGATTCTCTTATGGAGACATATAAATCCATGGGTTTGAAGATACTTACTAGTCAGGTGTATTAATAGGCGTTGAATATAGGGTGTTTAGCCCATTTCGTTGAGCAAGGGGTAGGTCTTGACTATTACATATTTGACGTATGGAATGGTATCTGTGCTAATTTCTATCTCTGGTTTTATGCAGCACCCCAACTCACCTTTCCCCTTAAGCAAACATAAGTTGGTTTTCTAAATTGGAGACCCTGTTCTGTTTTGTAATTCAGTTCATGTGTAGCCAAGATTACATTCCGTGAATTAGTGATATCTTATGATGTTTCATTTTCTGTGTGATTTATTTCACTTAGAATCATCGTACCTGAATCCACTCATTATGCCACGACGGGCCTGATGACATAGATTTCATTGGAGAGTGATATTCCATTGTACGTACGTACCACATATTCTTTATACATTTTTCGCTTTCTCGGATATTTAACTTGTACCGTAGACGAGGTTCTTGTACACAGAGCCGTCCGAAACTTTGGGGTGGCTGTGTGTTTCTGATTTTAATTTCCCTAAGCTATAGGACCATAAGTGGAAGTGCCATAGGCTCCGTTGCTTTGTTTTTTAGGTGTTTCAGGAAACACCATACACTTCTCCAGAGTGGCTGTTGTCAATTTACATCCCGCCCATCAGCATAACAAGGCTTCGTCTTCTCCATGGCCTGTGCTGCCTTTCTGGATTTTACACTTTTTTCAGATGGGTCTTTTGACCGGGGGGCAGTGAGACTTCACTGTAGTGCAGATTTCTTTAACATGCTTGCTTCGTTGGCCAAAAAGTACGTATGCTTTTTTTCCTGAATATATTCAGGAAAAAAAGCATACGCCCTTTTTGGCCAAGTGCATCATTGTTGACGTTCTGCATCATTTCCTATGCTATAAATGCAATTCCAGTCTACCCCCTGAAATCGTTTTCCTGCAATTCTGCCCCGCTTTCAAGTCCTCTTCGCAGCCTTCCTTCAGTATATTTTTGGAAGATAGCTGTCATTTATAACTCTGCATGTTTGTGAATTACAGTGCCCCTGAGCTCCTTTCTTCAAATCACTTTCTTGTGAGCTGCCCGCAAACCCGCATGATTGCTTCAGGCCCTAATCTGGTTCCGGCACGGCATGCTGAGCCTTTGGTTAATTCCTCTTCCTGGTGGGAAATGAGCGTTAAATTTGCCCGTGCAGACACGTAGAGCTAGTCTCTCATTGGTTCTCCCTATTCCTGTTCATCTTGCGCAGAAATTGCAAACTGTGCCAAACAGGAGGTTAAAGGCACTGACTCTCCAAGTGGGGAGAGGGTTAGTAAAAAGTCTGGAATTGTGAACCCGAGTAAAATGGGACGAAAACTGAGATGCATTTGAAAACGTTTCCCGGTCACATGGTGCACCATACTGTGGGTTTCCTATGCATGTTTTAGGTGAAGGAAGAATCGCTTAAACCTGGAGAGTTGGGACCCATGGAATGGGTACCATGCAGTATGACTTCAAAGGGTCTGCATTTGCTCATCGAACCTCAACAATGCTATCAGCCCGAAGTGTCCAACCTTATGTCTCACTCAGCTCTGGGTGTAGATGTGGTAAATCCAGGTTGCATCACAAGCCCTGAATGAATTATTTAAGAATTCCTCTCTATTTCACTGTCATTCTGTTTTGTTTTTGTAATTCATTTTGATAATGGGATTTATCGGATTTTCTCTGCTGCATTCATGCAGCTGTACACACGCTTGATTCTCTTATGGAGACATATAAATCCATGGGTTTGAAGATTCTTACTAGTCAGGTGTATTAATAGGCGTTGAATATAGGGTCTTTAGCCCATTTCGTTGAGCAAGGGGTAGGTCTTGACTATTACATATTTGACGTATGGAATGGTATCTGTGCTAATTTCTATCTCTGGTTTTATGCAGCACCCCAACTCCCCTTTCCCCTTAAGCAAACATAAGTTGGTTTTCTAAATTTGAGACCCTGTTCTGTTTTGTAATTCAGTTCATGTGTAGCCAAGATTACAATCCGTGTATTAGTGATATCTTATGATGTTTCATTTTCTGTGTGACTTATTTCACTTAGAATCTTCGTACCTGAATCCACTCATTATGCCACGACGGGCCTGATGACATAGATTTCATTGGTGAGTGATATTCCATTGTACGTACGTACCACAACTTCTTTATCCATTTTTCGCTTTCTGGGATATTTAACTTGTACCGTAGACGAGGTTCTTGTAAACAGAGCCGTCTGAAACTTTCGGGTGGCTGTGTGTTTTTGATTTTAATTTCCCTAAGCTATAGGACCGTAAGTGGAAGTGCCTTAGGCTCCGTTGCTTTGTTTTTTAGGTGTTTCAGGAAACACCATACACTTCTCCAGAGTGGCTGTTGGCAGTTTACATCCCACCCATCAGCATAACAAGGCTCCCTGTTCTCTATGACCTGTGCTGCATTTCTGGATTTTACACTTTTTTCAGATGGCCCTTTTGACCGGGGGGCAGTGAGACTTCATTGTAGTGCAGATTTCTATAACATGCTTGCTTGGCTGGCCAAAAAGGGCGTATGCTTTTTTCCCTGAATATATTCAGGAAAAAAAGCATACGCCCTTTTTGGCCAAGTGCATCATTGTCGACGTTCTGCCTCATTTCCTATGCTATAAATGCAATTCCAGTCTACCCCCTGAAATCGTTTTCCTGCAATTCTGCCCCGCTTTCAAATCCTCTTCGCAGCCTTCCTTCAGTATATTGTTGGACGATAGATGTCATTTATAACTCTGCAGGTTTGTGAATTACAGTGCCCCTGAGCTCCTTTCTACAAATCGCTTTCTTGTGAGCTGGCCGCAAACCCGCAGGATTGCTTCAGGCCCTAATCTGGTTCTGGCACGGCATGCTGAGCCTTTGGTTAATTCCTCTTCCTGGTTGGAAATGAGCGTTAAATTTGCCCGTGCAGACACCTACAGCTAGTCTCTCATTGGTTCTCCCTATTCCTGTTCATCTTGCGCAGAAATTGCAAACTGTGCCAAACAGGAGGTTAAAGGCACTGACTCTCCAAGTGGGGAGAGTGTTAGTAAAGGGTCTGAAATGGTGAACCCGAGTAAAAGGGGACAAAACCTGAGATGCATTTGAAAACGTTTCCCGGTCACACGGTGCACCATACTGTGGATTTCCCATGCATGTTTTAGCTGAAGGAAGAATCGCTTAAACCTGGAGATTTGGGACCCATGGAATGGGTACCATGCAGTATGTCTTCAAAGGGTCTGCATTTGCTCATCGAACCTCACCAATGCTATCAGCCCGAAGTGTCCAACCTTATGTCTCACTCAGCTCTGGGTGTAGATGTGGTAAATCCAGGTTGCATCACAAGCCCTGAATGAATTATTTAAGAATTCCTCTCTATTTCACTGTCATTGTGTTTTGTTTTTGTAATTCATTTTGATAATGGGATTTATCGGATTTTCTCTGCTGCATTCATGCAGCTGTACACACGCTTGATTCTCTTATGGAGACATATAAATCCATGGGTTTGAAGATTCTTACTAGTCAGGTGTATTAATAGGCGTTGAATATAGGGTGTTTAGCCCATTTCGTTGAGCAAGGGGTAGGTCTTGACTATTACATATTTGACGTATGGAATGGTATCTGTGCTAATTTCTATCTCTGGTTTTATGCAGCACCCCAACTCACCTTTCCCCTTAAGCAAACATAAGTTGGTTTTCTAAATTGGAGACCCTGTTCTGTTTTGTAATTCAGTTCATGTGTAGCCAAGATTACATTCCGTGAATTAGTGATATCTTATGATGTTTCATTTTCTGTGTGATTTATTTCACTTAGAATCATCGTACCTGAATCCACTCATTATGCCACGACGGGCCTGATGACATAGATTTCATTGGAGAGTGATATTCCATTGTACGTACGTACCACATATTCTTTATACATTTTTCGCTTTCTCGGATATTTAACTTGTACCGTAGACGAGGTTCTTGTACACAGAGCCGTCCGAAACTTTGGGGTGGCTGTGTGTTTCTGATTTTAATTTCCCTAAGCTATAGGACCATAAGTGGAAGTGCCATAGGCTCCGTTGCTTTGTTTTTTAGGTGTTTCAGGAAACACCATACACTTCTCCAGAGTGGCTGTTGTCAATTTACATCCCGCCCATCAGCATAACAAGGCTTCGTCTTCTCCATGGCCTGTGCTGCCTTTCTGGATTTTACACTTTTTTCAGATGGGTCTTTTGACCGGGGGGCAGTGAGACTTCACTGTAGTGCAGATTTCTTTAACATGCTTGCTTCGTTGGCCAAAAAGGGCGTATGCTTTTTTTCCTGAATATATTCAGGAAAAAAAGCATACGCCCTTTTTGGCCAAGTGCATCATTGTCGACGTTCTGCATCATTTCCTATGCTATAAATGCAATTCCAGTCTACCCCCTGAAATCGTTTTCCTGCAATTCTGCCCCGCTTTCAAGTCCTCTTCGCAGCCTTCCTTCAGTATATTTTTGGAAGATAGCTGTCATTTATAACTCTGCAGGTTTGTGAATTACAGTGCCCCTGAGCTCCTTTCTTCAAATCGCTTTCTTGTGAGCTGCCCGCAAACCCGCATGATTGCTTCAGGCCCTAATCTGGTTCCGGCACGGCATGCTGAGCCTTTGGTTAATTCCTCTTCCTGGTGGGAAATGAGCGTTAAATTTGCCCGTGCAGACACGTAGAGCTAGTCTCTCATTGGTTCTCCCTATTCCTGTTCATCTTGCGCAGAAATTGCAAACTGTGCCAAACAGGAGGTTAAAGGCACTGACTCTCCAAGTGGGGAGAGGGTTAGTAAAAAGTCTGGAATTGTGAACCCGAGTAAAATGGGACGAAAACTGAGATGCATTTGAAAACGTTTCCCGGTCACATGGTGCACCATACTGTGGGTTTCCTATGCATGTTTTAGGTGAAGGAAGAATCGCTTAAACCTGGAGAGTTGGGACCCATGGAATGGGTACCATGCAGTATGACTTCAAAGGGTCTGCATTTGCTCATCGAACCTCAACAATGCTATCAGCCCGAAGTGTCCAACCTTATGTCTCACTCAGCTCTGGGTGTAGATGTGGTAAATCCAGGTTGCATCACAAGCCCTGAATGAATTATTTAAGAATTCCTCTCTATTTCACTGTCATTGTGTTTTGTTTTTGTAATTCATTTTGATAATGGGATTTATCGGATTTTCTCTGCTGCATTCATGCAGCTGTACACACGCTTGATTCTCTTATGGAGACATATAAATCCATGGGTTTGAAGATTCTTACTAGTCAGGTGTATTAATAGGCGTTGAATATAGGGTGTTTAGCCCATTTCGTTGAGCAAGGGGTAGGTCTTGACTATTACATATTTGACGTATGGAATGGTATCTGTGCTAATTTCTATCTCTGGTTTTATGCAGCACCCCAACTCCCCTTTCCCCTTAAGCAAACATAAGTTGGTTTTCTAAATTTGAGACCCTGTTCTGTTTTGTAATTCAGTTCATGTGTAGCCAAGATTACAATCCGTGTATTAGTGATATCTTATGATGTTTCATTTTCTGTGTGACTTATTTCACTTAGAATCTTCGTACCTGAATCCACTCATTATGCCACGACGGGCCTGATGACATAGATTTCATTGGTGAGTGATATTCCATTGTACGTACGTACCACAACTTCTTTATCCATTTTTCGCTTTCTGGGATATTTAACTTGTACCGTAGACGAGGTTCTTGTAAACAGAGCCGTCTGAAACTTTCGGGTGGCTGTGTGTTTTTGATTTTAATTTCCCTAAGCTATAGGACCGTAAGTGGAAGTGCCTTAGGCTCCGTTGCTTTGTTTTTTAGGTGTTTCAGGAAACACCATACACTTCTCCAGAGTGGCTGTTGGCAGTTTACATCCCACCCATCAGCATAACAAGGCTCCCTGTTCTCTATGACCTGTGCTGCATTTCTGGATTTTACACTTTTTTCAGATGGCCCTTTTGACCGGGGGGCAGTGAGACTTCATTGTAGTGCAGATTTCTATAACATGCTTGCTTGGCTGGCCAAAAAGGGCGTATGCTTTTTTCCCTGAATATATTCAGGAAAAAAAGCATACGCCCTTTTTGGCCAAGTGCATCATTGTCGACGTTCTGCCTCATTTCCTATGCTATAAATGCAATTCCAGTCTACCCCCTGAAATCGTTTTCCTGCAATTCTGCCCCGCTTTCAAATCCTCTTCGCAGCCTTCCTTCAGTATATTGTTGGACGATAGATGTCATTTATAACTCTGCAGGTTTGTGAATTACAGTGCCCCTGAGCTCCTTTCTACAAATCGCTTTCTTGTGAGCTGGCCGCAAACCCGCAGGATTGCTTCAGGCCCTAATCTGGTTCTGGCACGGCATGCTGAGCCTTTGGTTAATTCCTCTTCCTGGTTGGAAATGAGTGTTAAATTTGCCCGTGCAGACACCTACAGCTAGTCTCTCATTGGTTCTCCCTATTCCTGTTCATCTTGCGCAGAAATTGCAAACTGTGCCAAACAGGAGGTTAAAGGCACTGACTCTCCAAGTGGGGAGAGTGTTAGTAAAGGGTCTGAAATGGTGAACCCGAGTAAAAGGGGACAAAACCTGAGATGCATTTGAAAACGTTTCCCGGTCACACGGTGCACCATACTGTGGATTTCCCATGCATGTTTTAGCTGAAGGAAGAATCGCTTAAACCTGGAGATTTGGGACCCATGGAATGGGTACCATGCAGTATGACTTCAAAGGGTCTGCATTTGCTCATCGAACCTCACCAATGCTATCAGCCCGAAGTGTCCAACCTTATGTCTCACTCAGCTCTGGGTGTAGATGTGGTAAATCCAGGTTGCATCACAAGCCCTGAATGAATTATTTAAGAATTCCTCTCTATTTCACTGTCATTGTGTTTTGTTTTTGTAATTCATTTTGATAATGGGATTTATCGGATTTTCTCTGCTGCATTCATGCAGCTGTACACACGCTTGATTCTCTTATGGAGACATATAAATCCATGGGTTTGAAGATTCTTACTAGTCAGGTGTATTCGTAGGCGTTGAATATAGGGTGTTTAGCCCATTTCATTGAGCAAGGGGTAGGTCTTGACTATTACATATTTGACGTATGGAATGGTATCTGTGCTAATTTCTATCGCTGGTTTTATGCAGCACCCCAACTCACCTTTCCCCTTAAGCAAACATAAGTTGGTTTTCTAAATTGGAGACCCTGTTCTGTTTTGTAATTCAGTTCATGTGTAGCCAAGATTACATTCCGTGTATTAGTGATATTTTATGATGTTTCATTTTCTGTGTGACTTATTTCACTTAGAATCATCGTACCTGAATCCACTCATTATGCCACGACGGGCCAGATGACGTAGACTTCATTGGTGAGTGATATTCTATTTTACGTACGTACCACAACTTCTTTATCCATTTTTCGCTTTCTGGGATATTTAACTTGTACCGTAGACGAGGTTCTTGTAAACAGAGCCGTCTGAAACTTTGGGGTGGCTGTGTGTTTTTGATTTTAATTTCCCTAAGCTATAGGACCATAAGTGGAAGTGCCGTAGGCTCCGTTGCTTTGTTTTTTAGTTGTTTGAGGAAACACCATACACTTCTCCAGAGTGGCTCTTGGCAATTTACATCCCACCCATCAGCATAACAAGGCTCCCTGTTCTCCATGGCCTGTGCTGCCTTTCTGGATTTTACACTTTTTTCAGATGGCCCTTTTGACCGGGGGGCAGTGAGACTTCACTGTAGTGCAGATTTCTTTAATATGCTTGCTTGGTTGTCCAAAAAGGGCGTATGCGTTTTTTCCTGAATATATTCAGGAAAAAACGCATACGCCCTTTTTGGCCAAGTGCATCATTGTCGACGTTCTGCCTCTTTTCCTATGCTTTAAATGCAATTCCAGTGCACGCCCTGAAATCGTTTTCCTGCAATTCTGCACCGCTTTCAAGTCCACTTCGCAGCCTTACTTCAATACATTTTTAGACGATAGCTGTCATTTATAACTCTGCAGGTTTGTGAATTACAGTGCCCCTGAGCTCCATTGTTCAAATCGCTTTCTTGTGAGCTGGCTGCAAACCCGCACGATTGCTTCAGGCCCTAATCTGGTTCCGGAACGGCATGCTGAGCCTTTGGTTAATTCCTCTTCTTGGTGGGAAATGAGCATTAAATTTGCCCGTGCAGACACGTAGAGCTAGTCTCTCATTGGTTCTCCCTATTCCTGTTCATCTTGCGCAGAAATTGCAAACTGTGCCAAACAGGAGGTTAAAGGCACTGACTCTCCAAGTGGGGAGAGGGTTAGTAAAATGTCTGGAATTGTGAACCCGAGTAAAATGGGACGAAAACTGAGATGCATTTGAAAACGTTTCCCGGTCACATGGTGCACCATACTTTGGGTTTCCTATGCATGTTTTAGGTGAAGGAAGAATCGCTTAAACCTGGAGAGTTGGGACCCATGGAATGGGTACCATGCAGTATGACTTCAAAGGGTCTGCATTTGCTCATCGAACCTCAACAATGCTATCAGCCCGAAGTGTCCAACCTTATGTCTCACTCAGCTCTGGGTGTAGATGTGGTAAATCCAGGTTGCATCACAAGCCCTGAATGAATTATTTAAGAATTCCTCTCTATTTCACTGTCATTGTGTTTTGTTTTTGTAATTCATTTTGATAATGGGATTTATCGGATTTTCTCTGCTGCATTCATGCAGCTGTACACACGCTTGATTCTCTTATGGAGACATATAAATCCATGGGTTTGAAGATTCTTACTAGTCAGGTGTATTAATAGGCGTTGAATATAGGGTGTTTAGCCCATTTCGTTGAGCAAGGGATAGGTCTTGACTATTACATATTTGACGTATGGAATGGTATCTGTGCTAATTTCTATCTCTGGTTTTATGCAGCACCCCAACTCACCTTTCCCCTTAAGCAAACATAAGTTGGTTTTCTAAATTGGAGACCCTGTTCTGTTTTGTAATTCAGTTCATGTGTAGCCAAGATTACATTCCGTGAATTAGTGATATCTTATGATGTTTCATTTTCTGTGTGATTTATTTCACTTAGAATCATCGTACCTGAATCCACTCATTATGCCACGACGGGCCTGATGACATAGATTTCATTGGAGAGTGATATTCCATTGTACGTACGTACCACATATTCTTTATACATTTTTCGCTTTCTCGGATATTTAACTTGTACCGTAGACGAGGTTCTTGTACACAGAGCCGTCCGAAACTTTGGGGTGGCTGTGTGTTTCTGATTTTAATTTCCCTAAGCTATAGGACCATAAGTGGAAGTGCCATAGGCTCCGTTGCTTTGTTTTTTAGGTGTTTCAGGAAACACCATACACTTCTCCAGAGTGGCTGTTGTCAATTTACATCCCGCCCATCAGCATAACAAGGCTTCGTCTTCTCCATGGCCTGTGCTGCCTTTCTGGATTTTACACTTTTTTCAGATGGGTCTTTTGACCGGGGGGCAGTGAGACTTCACTGTAGTGCAGATTTCTTTAACATGCTTGCTTCGTTGGCCAAAAAGGGCGTATGTTTTTTTTCCTGAATATATTCAGGAAAAAAAGCATACGCCCTTTTTGGCCAAGTGCATCATTGTCGACGTTCTGCATCATTTCCTATGCTATAAATGCAATTCCAGTCTACCCCCTGAAATCGTTTTCCTGCAATTCTGCCCCGCTTTCAAGTCCTCTTCGCAGCCTTCCTTCAGTATATTTTGGGAAGATAGCTGTCATTTATAACTCTGCAGGTTTGTGAATTACAGTGCCCCTGAGCTCCTTTCTTCAAATCGCTTTCTTGTGAGCTGCCCGCAAACCCGCATGATTGCTTCAGGCCCTAATCTGGTTCCGGAACGGCATGCTGAGCCTTTGGTTAATTCCTCTTCCTGGTGGGAAATGAGCGTTAAATTTGCCCGTGCAGACACGTAGAGCTAGTCTCTCATTGGTTCTCCCTATTCCTGTTCATCTTGCGCAGAAATTGCAAACTGTGCCAAACAGGAGGTTAAAGGCACTGACTCTCCAAGTGGGGAGAGGGTTAGTAAAAAGTCTGGAATTGTGAACCCGAGTAAAATGGGACGAAAACTGAGATGCATTTGAAAACGTTTCCCGGTCACATGGTGCACCATACTGTGGGTTTCCTATGCATGTTTTAGGTGAAGGAAGAATCGCTTAAACCTGGAGAGTTGGGACCCATGGAATGGGTACCATGCAGTATGACTTCAAAGGGTCTGCATTTGCTCATCGAACCTCAACAATGCTATCAGCCCGAAGTGTCCAACCTTATGTCTCACTCAGCTCTGGGTGTAGATGTGGTAAATCCAGGTTGCATCACAAGCCCTGAATGAATTATTTAAGAATTCCTCTCTATTTCACTGTCATTCTGTTTTGTTTTTGTAATTCATTTTGATAATGGGATTTATCGGATTTTCTCTGCTGCATTCATGCAGCTGTACACACGCTTGATTCTCTTATGGAGACATATAAATCCATGGGTTTGAAGATTCTTACTAGTCAGGTGTATTAATAGGCGTTGAATATAGGGTGTTTAGCCCATTTCGTTGAGCAAGGGGTAGGTCTTGACTATTACATATTTGACGTATGGAATGGTATCTGTGCTAATTTCTATCTCTGGTTTTATGCAGCACCCCAACTCCCCTTTCCCCTTAAGCAAACATAAGTTGGTTTTCTAAATTTGAGACCCTGTTCTGTTTTGTAATTCAGTTCATGTGTAGCCAAGATTACAATCCGTGTATTAGTGATATCTTATGATGTTTCATTTTCTGTGTGACTTATTTCACTTAGAATCTTCGTACCTGAATCCACTCATTATGCCACGACGGGCCTGATGACATAGATTTCATTGGTGAGTGATATTCCATTGTACGTACGTACCACAACTTCTTTATCCATTTTTCGCTTTCTGGGATATTTAACTTGTACCGTAGACGAGGTTCTTGTAAACAGAGCCGTCTGAAACTTTCGGGTGGCTGTGTGTTTTTGATTTTAATTTCCCTAAGCTATAGGACCGTAAGTGGAAGTGCCTTAGGCTCCGTTGCTTTGTTTTTTAGGTGTTTCAGGAAACACCATACACTTCTCCAGAGTGGCTGTTGGCAGTTTACATCCCACCCATCAGCATAACAAGGCTCCCTGTTCTCTATGACCTGTGCTGCATTTCTGGATTTTACACTTTTTTCAGATGGCCCTTTTGACCGGGGGGCAGTGAGACTTCATTGTAGTGCAGATTTCTATAACATGCTTGCTTGGCTGGCCAAAAAGGGCGTATGCTTTTTTCCCTGCATATATTCAGGAAAAAAGCATACACCTTTTTTGGCCAAGTGCATCATTGTCGACGTTCTGCCTCATTTCCTATGCTATAAATGCAATTCCAGTCTACCCCCTGAAATCGTTTTCCTGCAATTCTGCCCCGCTTTCAAATCCTCTTCGCAGCCTTCCTTCAGTATATTGTTGGACGATAGCTGTCATTTATAACTCTGCAGGTTTGTGAATTACAGTGCCCCTGAGCTCCATTGTTCAAATCGCTTTCTTGTGAGCTGGCTGCAAACCCGCACGATTGCTTCAGGCCCTAATCTGGTTCCGGAACGGCATGCTGAGCCTTTGGTTAATTCCTCTTCTTGGTGGGAAATGAGCATTAAATTTGCCCGTGCAGACACGTAGAGCTAGTCTCTCATTGGTTCTCCCTATTCCTGTTCATCTTGCGCAGAAATTGCAAACTGTGCCAAACAGGAGGTTAAAGGCACTGACTCTCCAAGTGGGGAGAGGGTTAGTAAAAAGTCTGGAATTGTGAACCCGAGTAAAATGGGACGAAAACTGAGATGCATTTGAAAACGTTTCCCGGTCACATGGTGCACCATACTGTGGGTTTCCTATGCATGTTTTAGGTGAAGGAAGAATCGCTTAAACCTGGAGAGTTGGGACCCATGGAATGGGTACCATGCAGTATGACTTCAAAGGGTCTGCATTTGCTCATCGAACCTCACCAATGCTATCAGCCCGAAGTGTCCAACCTTATGTCTCACTCAGCTCTGGGTGTAGATGTGGTAAATCCAGGTTGCATCACAAGCCCTGAATGAATTATTTAAGAATTCCTCTCTATTTCACTGTCATTGTGTTTTGTTTTTGTAATTCATTTTGATAATGGGATTTATCGGATTTTCTCTGCTGCATTCATGCAGCTGTACACACGCTTGATTCTCTTATGGAGACATATAAATCCATGGGTTTGAAGATTCTTACTAGTCAGGTGTATTAATAGGCGTTGAATATAGGGTGTTTAGCCCATTTCGTTGAGCAAGTGGTAGGTCTTGACTATTACATATTTGACGTATGGAATGGTATCTGTGCTAATTTCTATCTCTGGTTTTATGCAGCACCCCAACTCACCTTTCCCCTTAAGCAAACATAAGTTGGTTTTCTAAATTGGAGACCCTGTTCTGTTTTGTAATTCAGTTCATGTGTAGCCAAGATTACATTCCGTGAATTAGTGATATCTTATGATGTTTCATTTTCTGTGTGATTTATTTCACTTAGAATCATCGTACCTGAATCCACTCATTATGCCACGACGGGCCTGATGACATAGATTTCATTGGAGAGTGATATTCCATTGTACGTACGTACCACATATTCTTTATACATTTTTCGCTTTCTCGGATATTTAACTTGTACCGTAGACGAGGTTCTTGTACACAGAGCCGTCCGAAACTTTGGGGTGGCTGTGTGTTTCTGATTTTAATTTCCCTAAGCTATAGGACCATAAGTGGAAGTGCCATAGGCTCCGTTGCTTTGTTTTTTAGGTGTTTCAGGAAACACCATACACTTCTCCAGAGTGGCTGTTGTCAATTTACATCCCGCCCATCAGCATAACAAGGCTTCGTCTTCTCCATGGCCTGTGCTGCCTTTCTGGATTTTACACTTTTTTCAGATGGGTCTTTTGACCGGGGGGCAGTGAGACTTCACTGTAGTGCAGATTTCTTTAACATGCTTGCTTCGTTGGCCAAAAAGTGCGTATGCTTTTTTTCCTGAATATATTCAGGAAAAAAAGCATACGCCCTTTTTGGCCAAGTGCATCATTGTCGACGTTCTGCATCATTTCCTATGCTATAAATGCAATTCCAGTCTACCCCCTGAAATCGTTTTCCTGCAATTCTGCCCCGCTTTCAAATCCTCTTCGCAGCCTTCCTTCAGTATATTGTTGGACGATAGATGTCATTTATAACTCTGCAGGTTTGTGAATTACAGTGCCCCTGAGCTCCTTTCTACAAATCGCTTTCTTGTGAGCTGGCCGCAAACCCGCAGGATTGCTTCAGGCCCTAATCTGGTTCTGGCACGGCATGCTGAGCCTTTGGTTAATTCCTCTTCCTGGTTGGAAATGAGCGTTAAATTTGCCCGTGCAGACACCTACAGCTAGTCTCTCATTGGTTCTCCCTATTCCTGTTCATCTTGCGCAGAAATTGCAAACTGTGCCAAACAGGAGGTTAAAGGCACTGACTCTCCAAGTGGGGAGAGTGTTAGTAAAGGGTCTGAAATGGTGAACCCGAGTAAAAGGGGACAAAACCTGAGATGCATTTGAAAACGTTTCCCGGTCACACGGTGCACCATACTGTGGATTTCCCATGCATGTTTTAGCTGAAGGAAGAATCGCTTAAACCTGGAGAGTTGGGACCCATGGAATGGGTACCATGCAGTATGACTTCAAAGGGTCTGCATTTGCTCATCGAACCTCAACAATGCTATCAGCCCGAAGTGTCCAACCTTATGTCTCACTCAGCTCTGGGTGTAGATGTGGTAAATCCAGGTTGCATCACAAGCCCTGAATGAATTATTTAAGAATTCCTCTCTATTTCACTGTCATTCTGTTTTGTTTTTGTAATTCATTTTGATAATGGGATTTATCGGATTTTCTCTGCTGCATTCATGCAGCTGTACACACGCTTGATTCTCTTATGGAGACATATAAATCCATGGGTTTGAAGATTCTTACTAGTCAGGTGTATTAATAGGCGTTGAATATAGGGTGTTTAGCCCATTTCGTTGAGCAAGGGGTAGGTCTTGACTATTACATATTTGACGTATGGAATGGTATCTGTGCTAATTTCTATCTCTGGTTTTATGCAGCACCCCAACTCCCCTTTCCCCTTAAGCAAACATAAGTTGGTTTTCTAAATTTGAGACCCTGTTCTGTTTTGTAATTCAGTTCATGTGTAGCCAAGATTACAATCCGTGTATTAGTGATATCTTATGATGTTTCATTTTCTGTGTGACTTATTTCACTTAGAATCTTCGTACCTGAATCCACTCATTATGCCACGACGGGCCTGATGACATAGATTTCATTGGTGAGTGATATTCCATTGTACGTACGTACCACAACTTCTTTATCCATTTTTCGCTTTCTGGGATATTTAACTTGTACCGTAGACGAGGTTCTTGTAAACAGAGCCGTCTGAAACTTTCGGGTGGCTGTGTGTTTTTGATTTTAATTTCCCTAAGCTATAGGACCGTAAGTGGAAGTGCCTTAGGCTCCGTTGCTTTGTTTTTTAGGTGTTTCAGGAAACACCATACACTTCTCCAGAGTGGCTGTTGGCAGTTTACATCCCACCCATCAGCATAACAAGGCTCCCTGTTCTCTATGACCTGTGCTGCATTTCTGGATTTTACACTTTTTTCAGATGGCCCTTTTGACCGGGGGGCAGTGAGACTTCATTGTAGTGCAGATTTCTATAACATGCTTGCTTGGCTGGCCAAAAAGGGCGTATGCTTTTTTCCCTGAATATATTCAGGAAAAAAAGCATACGCCCTTTTTGGCCAAGTGCATCATTGTCGACGTTCTGCCTCATTTCCTATGCTATAAATGCAATTCCAGTCTACCCCCTGAAATCGTTTTCCTGCAATTCTGCCCCGCTTTCAAATCCTCTTCGCAGCCTTCCTTCAGTATATTGTTGGACGATAGATGTCATTTATAACTCTGCAGGTTTGTGAATTACAGTGCCCCTGAGCTCCTTTCTACAAATCGCTTTCTTGTGAGCTGGCCGCAAACCCGCAGGATTGCTTCAGGCCCTAATCTGGTTCTGGCACGGCATGCTGAGCCTTTGGTTAATTCCTCTTCCTGGTTGGAAATGAGCGTTAAATTTGCCCGTGCAGACACCTACAGCTAGTCTCTCATTGGTTCTCCCTATTCCTGTTCATCTTGCGCAGAAATTGCAAACTGTGCCAAACAGGAGGTTAAAGGCACTGACTCTCCAAGTGGGGAGAGTGTTAGTAAAGGGTCTGAAATGGTGAACCCGAGTAAAAGGGGACAAAACCTGAGATGCATTTGAAAACGTTTCCCGGTCACACGGTGCACCATACTGTGGATTTCCCATGCATGTTTTAGCTGAAGGAAGAATCGCTTAAACCTGGAGATTTGGGACCCATGGAATGGGTACCATGCAGTATGTCTTCAAAGGGTCTGCATTTGCTCATCGAACCTCACCAATGCTATCAGCCCGAAGTGTCCAACCTTATGTCTCACTCAGCTCTGGGTGTAGATGTGGTAAATCCAGGTTGCATCACAAGCCCTGAATGAATTATTTAAGAATTCCTCTCTATTTCACTGTCATTGTGTTTTGTTTTTGTAATTCATTTTGATAATGGGATTTATCGGATTTTCTCTGCTGCATTCATGCAGCTGTACACACGCTTGATTCTCTTATGGAGACATATAAATCCATGGGTTTGAAGATTCTTACTAGTCAGGTGTATTAATAGGCGTTGAATATAGGGTGTTTAGCCCATTTCGTTGAGCAAGGGGTAGGTCTTGACTATTACATATTTGACGTATGGAATGGTATCTGTGCTAATTTCTATCTCTGGTTTTATGCAGCACCCCAACTCACCTTTCCCCTTAAGCAAACATAAGTTGGTTTTCTAAATTGGAGACCCTGTTCTGTTTTGTAATTCAGTTCATGTGTAGCCAAGATTACATTCCGTGAATTAGTGATATCTTATGATGTTTCATTTTCTGTGTGATTTATTTCACTTAGAATCATCGTACCTGAATCCACTCATTATGCCACGACGGGCCTGATGACATAGATTTCATTGGAGAGTGATATTCCATTGTACGTACGTACCACATATTCTTTATACATTTTTCGCTTTCTCGGATATTTAACTTGTACCGTAGACGAGGTTCTTGTACACAGAGCCGTCCGAAACTTTGGGGTGGCTGTGTGTTTCTGATTTTAATTTCCCTAAGCTATAGGACCATAAGTGGAAGTGCCATAGGCTCCGTTGCTTTGTTTTTTAGGTGTTTCAGGAAACACCATACACTTCTCCAGAGTGGCTGTTGTCAATTTACATCCCGCCCATCAGCATAACAAGGCTTCGTCTTCTCCATGGCCTGTGCTGCCTTTCTGGATTTTACACTTTTTTCAGATGGGTCTTTTGACCGGGGGGCAGTGAGACTTCACTGTAGTGCAGATTTCTTTAACATGCTTGCTTCGTTGGCCAAAAAGGGCGTATGCTTTTTTTCCTGAATATATTCAGGAAAAAAAGCATACGCCCTTTTTGGCCAAGTGCATCATTGTCGACGTTCTGCATCATTTCCTATGCTATAAATGCAATTCCAGTCTACCCCCTGAAATCGTTTTCCTGCAATTCTGCCCCGCTTTCAAGTCCTCTTCGCAGCCTTCCTTCAGTATATTTTTGGAAGATAGCTGTCATTTATAACTCTGCAGGTTTGTGAATTACAGTGCCCCTGAGCTCCTTTCTTCAAATCGCTTTCTTGTGAGCTGCCCGCAAACCCGCATGATTGCTTCAGGCCCTAATCTGGTTCCGGCACGGCATGCTGAGCCTTTGGTTAATTCCTCTTCCTGGTGGGAAATGAGCGTTAAATTTGCCCGTGCAGACACGTAGAGCTAGTCTCTCATTGGTTCTCCCTATTCCTGTTCATCTTGCGCAGAAATTGCAAACTGTGCCAAACAGGAGGTTAAAGGCACTGACTCTCCAAGTGGGGAGAGGGTTAGTAAAAAGTCTGGAATTGTGAACCCGAGTAAAATGGGACGAAAACTGAGATGCATTTGAAAACGTTTCCCGGTCACATGGTGCACCATACTGTGGGTTTCCTATGCATGTTTTAGGTGAAGGAAGAATCGCTTAAACCTGGAGAGTTGGGACCCATGGAATGGGTACCATGCAGTATGACTTCAAAGGGTCTGCATTTGCTCATCGAACCTCAACAATGCTATCAGCCCGAAGTGTCCAACCTTATGTCTCACTCAGCTCTGGGTGTAGATGTGGTAAATCCAGGTTGCATCACAAGCCCTGAATGAATTATTTAAGAATTCCTCTCTATTTCACTGTCATTGTGTTTTGTTTTTGTAATTCATTTTGATAATGGGATTTATCGGATTTTCTCTGCTGCATTCATGCAGCTGTACACACGCTTGATTCTCTTATGGAGACATATAAATCCATGGGTTTGAAGATTCTTACTAGTCAGGTGTATTAATAGGCGTTGAATATAGGGTGTTTAGCCCATTTCGTTGAGCAAGGGGTAGGTCTTGACTATTACATATTTGACGTATGGAATGGTATCTGTGCTAATTTCTATCTCTGGTTTTATGCAGCACCCCAACTCCCCTTTCCCCTTAAGCAAACATAAGTTGGTTTTCTAAATTTGAGACCCTGTTCTGTTTTGTAATTCAGTTCATGTGTAGCCAAGATTACAATCCGTGTATTAGTGATATCTTATGATGTTTCATTTTCTGTGTGACTTATTTCACTTAGAATCTTCGTACCTGAATCCACTCATTATGCCACGACGGGCCTGATGACATAGATTTCATTGGTGAGTGATATTCCATTGTACGTACGTACCACAACTTCTTTATCCATTTTTCGCTTTCTGGGATATTTAACTTGTACCGTAGACGAGGTTCTTGTAAACAGAGCCGTCTGAAACTTTCGGGTGGCTGTGTGTTTTTGATTTTAATTTCCCTAAGCTATAGGACCGTAAGTGGAAGTGCCTTAGGCTCCGTTGCTTTGTTTTTTAGGTGTTTCAGGAAACACCATACACTTCTCCAGAGTGGCTGTTGGCAGTTTACATCCCACCCATCAGCATAACAAGGCTCCCTGTTCTCTATGACCTGTGCTGCATTTCTGGATTTTACACTTTTTTCAGATGGCCCTTTTGACCGGGGGGCAGTGAGACTTCATTGTAGTGCAGATTTCTATAACATGCTTGCTTGGCTGGCCAAAAAGGGCGTATGCTTTTTTCCCTGAATATATTCAGGAAAAAAAGCATACGCCCTTTTTGGCCAAGTGCATCATTGTCGACGTTCTGCCTCATTTCCTATGCTATAAATGCAATTCCAGTCTACCCCCTGAAATCGTTTTCCTGCAATTCTGCCCCGCTTTCAAATCCTCTTCGCAGCCTTCCTTCAGTATATTGTTGGACGATAGATGTCATTTATAACTCTGCAGGTTTGTGAATTACAGTGCCCCTGAGCTCCTTTCTACAAATCGCTTTCTTGTGAGCTGGCCGCAAACCCGCAGGATTGCTTCAGGCCCTAATCTGGTTCTGGCACGGCATGCTGAGCCTTTGGTTAATTCCTCTTCCTGGTTGGAAATGAGTGTTAAATTTGCCCGTGCAGACACCTACAGCTAGTCTCTCATTGGTTCTCCCTATTCCTGTTCATCTTGCGCAGAAATTGCAAACTGTGCCAAACAGGAGGTTAAAGGCACTGACTCTCCAAGTGGGGAGAGTGTTAGTAAAGGGTCTGAAATGGTGAACCCGAGTAAAAGGGGACAAAACCTGAGATGCATTTGAAAACGTTTCCCGGTCACACGGTGCACCATACTGTGGATTTCCCATGCATGTTTTAGCTGAAGGAAGAATCGCTTAAACCTGGAGATTTGGGACCCATGGAATGGGTACCATGCAGTATGACTTCAAAGGGTCTGCATTTGCTCATCGAACCTCACCAATGCTATCAGCCCGAAGTGTCCAACCTTATGTCTCACTCAGCTCTGGGTGTAGATGTGGTAAATCCAGGTTGCATCACAAGCCCTGAATGAATTATTTAAGAATTCCTCTCTATTTCACTGTCATTGTGTTTTGTTTTTGTAATTCATTTTGATAATGGGATTTATCGGATTTTCTCTGCTGCATTCATGCAGCTGTACACACGCTTGATTCTCTTATGGAGACATATAAATCCATGGGTTTGAAGATTCTTACTAGTCAGGTGTATTCGTAGGCGTTGAATATAGGGTGTTTAGCCCATTTCATTGAGCAAGGGGTAGGTCTTGACTATTACATATTTGACGTATGGAATGGTATCTGTGCTAATTTCTATCGCTGGTTTTATGCAGCACCCCAACTCACCTTTCCCCTTAAGCAAACATAAGTTGGTTTTCTAAATTGGAGACCCTGTTCTGTTTTGTAATTCAGTTCATGTGTAGCCAAGATTACATTCCGTGTATTAGTGATATTTTATGATGTTTCATTTTCTGTGTGACTTATTTCACTTAGAATCATCGTACCTGAATCCACTCATTATGCCACGACGGGCCAGATGACGTAGACTTCATTGGTGAGTGATATTCTATTTTACGTACGTACCACAACTTCTTTATCCATTTTTCGCTTTCTGGGATATTTAACTTGTACCGTAGACGAGGTTCTTGTAAACAGAGCCGTCTGAAACTTTGGGGTGGCTGTGTGTTTTTGATTTTAATTTCCCTAAGCTATAGGACCATAAGTGGAAGTGCCGTAGGCTCCGTTGCTTTGTTTTTTAGTTGTTTGAGGAAACACCATACACTTCTCCAGAGTGGCTCTTGGCAATTTACATCCCACCCATCAGCATAACAAGGCTCCCTGTTCTCCATGGCCTGTGCTGCCTTTCTGGATTTTACACTTTTTTCAGATGGCCCTTTTGACCGGGGGGCAGTGAGACTTCACTGTAGTGCAGATTTCTTTAATATGCTTGCTTGGTTGTCCAAAAAGGGCGTATGCGTTTTTTCCTGAATATATTCAGGAAAAAACGCATACGCCCTTTTTGGCCAAGTGCATCATTGTCGACGTTCTGCCTCTTTTCCTATGCTTTAAATGCAATTCCAGTGCACGCCCTGAAATCGTTTTCCTGCAATTCTGCACCGCTTTCAAGTCCACTTCGCAGCCTTACTTCAATACATTTTTAGACGATAGCTGTCATTTATAACTCTGCAGGTTTGTGAATTACAGTGCCCCTGAGCTCCATTGTTCAAATCGCTTTCTTGTGAGCTGGCTGCAAACCCGCACGATTGCTTCAGGCCCTAATCTGGTTCCGGAACGGCATGCTGAGCCTTTGGTTAATTCCTCTTCTTGGTGGGAAATGAGCATTAAATTTGCCCGTGCAGACACGTAGAGCTAGTCTCTCATTGGTTCTCCCTATTCCTGTTCATCTTGCGCAGAAATTGCAAACTGTGCCAAACAGGAGGTTAAAGGCACTGACTCTCCAAGTGGGGAGAGGGTTAGTAAAATGTCTGGAATTGTGAACCCGAGTAAAATGGGACGAAAACTGAGATGCATTTGAAAACGTTTCCCGGTCACATGGTGCACCATACTTTGGGTTTCCTATGCATGTTTTAGGTGAAGGAAGAATCGCTTAAACCTGGAGAGTTGGGACCCATGGAATGGGTACCATGCAGTATGACTTCAAAGGGTCTGCATTTGCTCATCGAACCTCAACAATGCTATCAGCCCGAAGTGTCCAACCTTATGTCTCACTCAGCTCTGGGTGTAGATGTGGTAAATCCAGGTTGCATCACAAGCCCTGAATGAATTATTTAAGAATTCCTCTCTATTTCACTGTCATTGTGTTTTGTTTTTGTAATTCATTTTGATAATGGGATTTATCGGATTTTCTCTGCTGCATTCATGCAGCTGTACACACGCTTGATTCTCTTATGGAGACATATAAATCCATGGGTTTGAAGATTCTTACTAGTCAGGTGTATTAATAGGCGTTGAATATAGGGTGTTTAGCCCATTTCGTTGAGCAAGGGATAGGTCTTGACTATTACATATTTGACGTATGGAATGGTATCTGTGCTAATTTCTATCTCTGGTTTTATGCAGCACCCCAACTCACCTTTCCCCTTAAGCAAACATAAGTTGGTTTTCTAAATTGGAGACCCTGTTCTGTTTTGTAATTCAGTTCATGTGTAGCCAAGATTACATTCCGTGAATTAGTGATATCTTATGATGTTTCATTTTCTGTGTGATTTATTTCACTTAGAATCATCGTACCTGAATCCACTCATTATGCCACGACGGGCCTGATGACATAGATTTCATTGGAGAGTGATATTCCATTGTACGTACGTACCACATATTCTTTATACATTTTTCGCTTTCTCGGATATTTAACTTGTACCGTAGACGAGGTTCTTGTACACAGAGCCGTCCGAAACTTTGGGGTGGCTGTGTGTTTCTGATTTTAATTTCCCTAAGCTATAGGACCATAAGTGGAAGTGCCATAGGCTCCGTTGCTTTGTTTTTTAGGTGTTTCAGGAAACACCATACACTTCTCCAGAGTGGCTGTTGTCAATTTACATCCCGCCCATCAGCATAACAAGGCTTCGTCTTCTCCATGGCCTGTGCTGCCTTTCTGGATTTTACACTTTTTTCAGATGGGTCTTTTGACCGGGGGGCAGTGAGACTTCACTGTAGTGCAGATTTCTTTAACATGCTTGCTTCGTTGGCCAAAAAGGGCGTATGTTTTTTTTCCTGAATATATTCAGGAAAAAAAGCATACGCCCTTTTTGGCCAAGTGCATCATTGTCGACGTTCTGCATCATTTCCTATGCTATAAATGCAATTCCAGTCTACCCCCTGAAATCGTTTTCCTGCAATTCTGCCCCGCTTTCAAGTCCTCTTCGCAGCCTTCCTTCAGTATATTTTGGGAAGATAGCTGTCATTTATAACTCTGCAGGTTTGTGAATTACAGTGCCCCTGAGCTCCTTTCTTCAAATCGCTTTCTTGTGAGCTGCCCGCAAACCCGCATGATTGCTTCAGGCCCTAATCTGGTTCCGGAACGGCATGCTGAGCCTTTGGTTAATTCCTCTTCCTGGTGGGAAATGAGCGTTAAATTTGCCCGTGCAGACACGTAGAGCTAGTCTCTCATTGGTTCTCCCTATTCCTGTTCATCTTGCGCAGAAATTGCAAACTGTGCCAAACAGGAGGTTAAAGGCACTGACTCTCCAAGTGGGGAGAGGGTTAGTAAAAAGTCTGGAATTGTGAACCCGAGTAAAATGGGACGAAAACTGAGATGCATTTGAAAACGTTTCCCGGTCACATGGTGCACCATACTGTGGGTTTCCTATGCATGTTTTAGGTGAAGGAAGAATCGCTTAAACCTGGAGAGTTGGGACCCATGGAATGGGTACCATGCAGTATGACTTCAAAGGGTCTGCATTTGCTCATCGAACCTCAACAATGCTATCAGCCCGAAGTGTCCAACCTTATGTCTCACTCAGCTCTGGGTGTAGATGTGGTAAATCCAGGTTGCATCACAAGCCCTGAATGAATTATTTAAGAATTCCTCTCTATTTCACTGTCATTCTGTTTTGTTTTTGTAATTCATTTTGATAATGGGATTTATCGGATTTTCTCTGCTGCATTCATGCAGCTGTACACACGCTTGATTCTCTTATGGAGACATATAAATCCATGGGTTTGAAGATTCTTACTAGTCAGGTGTATTAATAGGCGTTGAATATAGGGTGTTTAGCCCATTTCGTTGAGCAAGGGGTAGGTCTTGACTATTACATATTTGACGTATGGAATGGTATCTGTGCTAATTTCTATCTCTGGTTTTATGCAGCACCCCAACTCCCCTTTCCCCTTAAGCAAACATAAGTTGGTTTTCTAAATTTGAGACCCTGTTCTGTTTTGTAATTCAGTTCATGTGTAGCCAAGATTACAATCCGTGTATTAGTGATATCTTATGATGTTTCATTTTCTGTGTGACTTATTTCACTTAGAATCTTCGTACCTGAATCCACTCATTATGCCACGACGGGCCTGATGACATAGATTTCATTGGTGAGTGATATTCCATTGTACGTACGTACCACAACTTCTTTATCCATTTTTCGCTTTCTGGGATATTTAACTTGTACCGTAGACGAGGTTCTTGTAAACAGAGCCGTCTGAAACTTTCGGGTGGCTGTGTGTTTTTGATTTTAATTTCCCTAAGCTATAGGACCGTAAGTGGAAGTGCCTTAGGCTCCGTTGCTTTGTTTTTTAGGTGTTTCAGGAAACACCATACACTTCTCCAGAGTGGCTGTTGGCAGTTTACATCCCACCCATCAGCATAACAAGGCTCCCTGTTCTCTATGACCTGTGCTGCATTTCTGGATTTTACACTTTTTTCAGATGGCCCTTTTGACCGGGGGGCAGTGAGACTTCATTGTAGTGCAGATTTCTATAACATGCTTGCTTGGCTGGCCAAAAAGGGCGTATGCTTTTTTCCCTGCATATATTCAGGAAAAAAGCATACACCTTTTTTGGCCAAGTGCATCATTGTCGACGTTCTGCCTCATTTCCTATGCTATAAATGCAATTCCAGTCTACCCCCTGAAATCGTTTTCCTGCAATTCTGCCCCGCTTTCAAATCCTCTTCGCAGCCTTCCTTCAGTATATTGTTGGACGATAGCTGTCATTTATAACTCTGCAGGTTTGTGAATTACAGTGCCCCTGAGCTCCATTGTTCAAATCGCTTTCTTGTGAGCTGGCTGCAAACCCGCACGATTGCTTCAGGCCCTAATCTGGTTCCGGAACGGCATGCTGAGCCTTTGGTTAATTCCTCTTCTTGGTGGGAAATGAGCATTAAATTTGCCCGTGCAGACACGTAGAGCTAGTCTCTCATTGGTTCTCCCTATTCCTGTTCATCTTGCGCAGAAATTGCAAACTGTGCCAAACAGGAGGTTAAAGGCACTGACTCTCCAAGTGGGGAGAGGGTTAGTAAAAAGTCTGGAATTGTGAACCCGAGTAAAATGGGACGAAAACTGAGATGCATTTGAAAACGTTTCCCGGTCACATGGTGCACCATACTGTGGGTTTCCTATGCATGTTTTAGGTGAAGGAAGAATCGCTTAAACCTGGAGAGTTGGGACCCATGGAATGGGTACCATGCAGTATGACTTCAAAGGGTCTGCATTTGCTCATCGAACCTCACCAATGCTATCAGCCCGAAGTGTCCAACCTTATGTCTCACTCAGCTCTGGGTGTAGATGTGGTAAATCCAGGTTGCATCACAAGCCCTGAATGAATTATTTAAGAATTCCTCTCTATTTCACTGTCATTGTGTTTTGTTTTTGTAATTCATTTTGATAATGGGATTTATCGGATTTTCTCTGCTGCATTCATGCAGCTGTACACACGCTTGATTCTCTTATGGAGACATATAAATCCATGGGTTTGAAGATTCTTACTAGTCAGGTGTATTAATAGGCGTTGAATATAGGGTGTTTAGCCCATTTCGTTGAGCAAGTGGTAGGTCTTGACTATTACATATTTGACGTATGGAATGGTATCTGTGCTAATTTCTATCTCTGGTTTTATGCAGCACCCCAACTCACCTTTCCCCTTAAGCAAACATAAGTTGGTTTTCTAAATTGGAGACCCTGTTCTGTTTTGTAATTCAGTTCATGTGTAGCCAAGATTACATTCCGTGAATTAGTGATATCTTATGATGTTTCATTTTCTGTGTGATTTATTTCACTTAGAATCATCGTACCTGAATCCACTCATTATGCCACGACGGGCCTGATGACATAGATTTCATTGGAGAGTGATATTCCATTGTACGTACGTACCACATATTCTTTATACATTTTTCGCTTTCTCGGATATTTAACTTGTACCGTAGACGAGGTTCTTGTACACAGAGCCGTCCGAAACTTTGGGGTGGCTGTGTGTTTCTGATTTTAATTTCCCTAAGCTATAGGACCATAAGTGGAAGTGCCATAGGCTCCGTTGCTTTGTTTTTTAGGTGTTTCAGGAAACACCATACACTTCTCCAGAGTGGCTGTTGTCAATTTACATCCCGCCCATCAGCATAACAAGGCTTCGTCTTCTCCATGGCCTGTGCTGCCTTTCTGGATTTTACACTTTTTTCAGATGGGTCTTTTGACCGGGGGGCAGTGAGACTTCACTGTAGTGCAGATTTCTTTAACATGCTTGCTTCGTTGGCCAAAAAGTGCGTATGCTTTTTTTCCTGAATATATTCAGGAAAAAAAGCATACGCCCTTTTTGGCCAAGTGCATCATTGTCGACGTTCTGCATCATTTCCTATGCTATAAATGCAATTCCAGTCTACCCCCTGAAATCGTTTTCCTGCAATTCTGCCCCGCTTTCAAATCCTCTTCGCAGCCTTCCTTCAGTATATTGTTGGACGATAGATGTCATTTATAACTCTGCAGGTTTGTGAATTACAGTGCCCCTGAGCTCCTTTCTACAAATCGCTTTCTTGTGAGCTGGCCGCAAACCCGCAGGATTGCTTCAGGCCCTAATCTGGTTCTGGCACGGCATGCTGAGCCTTTGGTTAATTCCTCTTCCTGGTTGGAAATGAGCGTTAAATTTGCCCGTGCAGACACCTACAGCTAGTCTCTCATTGGTTCTCCCTATTCCTGTTCATCTTGCGCAGAAATTGCAAACTGTGCCAAACAGGAGGTTAAAGGCACTGACTCTCCAAGTGGGGAGAGTGTTAGTAAAGGGTCTGAAATGGTGAACCCGAGTAAAAGGGGACAAAACCTGAGATGCATTTGAAAACGTTTCCCGGTCACACGGTGCACCATACTGTGGATTTCCCATGCATGTTTTAGCTGAAGGAAGAATCGCTTAAACCTGGAGAGTTGGGACCCATGGAATGGGTACCATGCAGTATGACTTCAAAGGGTCTGCATTTGCTCATCGAACCTCAACAATGCTATCAGCCCGAAGTGTCCAACCTTATGTCTCACTCAGCTCTGGGTGTAGATGTGGTAAATCCAGGTTGCATCACAAGCCCTGAATGAATTATTTAAGAATTCCTCTCTATTTCACTGTCATTCTGTTTTGTTTTTGTAATTCATTTTGATAATGGGATTTATCGGATTTTCTCTGCTGCATTCATGCAGCTGTACACACGCTTGATTCTCTTATGGAGACATATAAATCCATGGGTTTGAAGATTCTTACTAGTCAGGTGTATTAATAGGCGTTGAATATAGGGTGTTTAGCCCATTTCGTTGAGCAAGGGGTAGGTCTTGACTATTACATATTTGACGTATGGAATGGTATCTGTGCTAATTTCTATCTCTGGTTTTATGCAGCACCCCAACTCCCCTTTCCCCTTAAGCAAACATAAGTTGGTTTTCTAAATTTGAGACCCTGTTCTGTTTTGTAATTCAGTTCATGTGTAGCCAAGATTACAATCCGTGTATTAGTGATATCTTATGATGTTTCATTTTCTGTGTGACTTATTTCACTTAGAATCTTCGTACCTGAATCCACTCATTATGCCACGACGGGCCTGATGACATAGATTTCATTGGTGAGTGATATTCCATTGTACGTACGTACCACAACTTCTTTATCCATTTTTCGCTTTCTGGGATATTTAACTTGTACCGTAGACGAGGTTCTTGTAAACAGAGCCGTCTGAAACTTTCGGGTGGCTGTGTGTTTTTGATTTTAATTTCCCTAAGCTATAGGACCGTAAGTGGAAGTGCCTTAGGCTCCGTTGCTTTGTTTTTTAGGTGTTTCAGGAAACACCATACACTTCTCCAGAGTGGCTGTTGGCAGTTTACATCCCACCCATCAGCATAACAAGGCTCCCTGTTCTCTATGACCTGTGCTGCATTTCTGGATTTTACACTTTTTTCAGATGGCCCTTTTGACCGGGGGGCAGTGAGACTTCATTGTAGTGCAGATTTCTATAACATGCTTGCTTGGCTGGCCAAAAAGGGCGTATGCTTTTTTCCCTGCATATATTCAGGAAAAAAGCATACACCTTTTTTGGCCAAGTGCATCATTGTCGACGTTCTGCCTCATTTCCTATGCTATAAATGCAATTCCAGTCTACCCCCTGAAATCGTTTTCCTGCAATTCTGCCCCGCTTTCAAATCCTCTTCGCAGCCTTCCTTCAGTATATTGTTGGACGATAGCTGTCATTTATAACTCTGCAGGTTTGTGAATTACAGTGCCCCTGAGCTCCATTGTTCAAATCGCTTTCTTGTGAGCTGGCTGCAAACCCGCACGATTGCTTCAGGCCCTAATCTGGTTCCGGAACGGCATGCTGAGCCTTTGGTTAATTCCTCTTCTTGGTGGGAAATGAGCATTAAATTTGCCCGTGCAGACACGTAGAGCTAGTCTCTCATTGGTTCTCCCTATTCCTGTTCATCTTGCGCAGAAATTGCAAACTGTGCCAAACAGGAGGTTAAAGGCACTGACTCTCCAAGTGGGGAGAGGGTTAGTAAAAAGTCTGGAATTGTGAACCCGAGTAAAATGGGACGAAAACTGAGATGCATTTGAAAACGTTTCCCGGTCACATGGTGCACCATACTGTGGGTTTCCTATGCATGTTTTAGGTGAAGGAAGAATCGCTTAAACCTGGAGAGTTGGGACCCATGGAATGGGTACCATGCAGTATGACTTCAAAGGGTCTGCATTTGCTCATCGAACCTCACCAATGCTATCAGCCCGAAGTGTCCAACCTTATGTCTCACTCAGCTCTGGGTGTAGATGTGGTAAATCCAGGTTGCATCACAAGCCCTGAATGAATTATTTAAGAATTCCTCTCTATTTCACTGTCATTGTGTTTTGTTTTTGTAATTCATTTTGATAATGGGATTTATCGGATTTTCTCTGCTGCATTCATGCAGCTGTACACACGCTTGATTCTCTTATGGAGACATATAAATCCATGGGTTTGAAGATTCTTACTAGTCAGGTGTATTAATAGGCGTTGAATATAGGGTGTTTAGCCCATTTCGTTGAGCAAGTGGTAGGTCTTGACTATTACATATTTGACGTATGGAATGGTATCTGTGCTAATTTCTATCTCTGGTTTTATGCAGCACCCCAACTCACCTTTCCCCTTAAGCAAACATAAGTTGGTTTTCTAAATTGGAGACCCTGTTCTGTTTTGTAATTCAGTTCATGTGTAGCCAAGATTACATTCCGTGAATTAGTGATATCTTATGATGTTTCATTTTCTGTGTGATTTATTTCACTTAGAATCATCGTACCTGAATCCACTCATTATGCCACGACGGGCCTGATGACATAGATTTCATTGGAGAGTGATATTCCATTGTACGTACGTACCACATATTCTTTATACATTTTTCGCTTTCTCGGATATTTAACTTGTACCGTAGACGAGGTTCTTGTACACAGAGCCGTCCGAAACTTTGGGGTGGCTGTGTGTTTCTGATTTTAATTTCCCTAAGCTATAGGACCATAAGTGGAAGTGCCATAGGCTCCGTTGCTTTGTTTTTTAGGTGTTTCAGGAAACACCATACACTTCTCCAGAGTGGCTGTTGTCAATTTACATCCCGCCCATCAGCATAACAAGGCTTCGTCTTCTCCATGGCCTGTGCTGCCTTTCTGGATTTTACACTTTTTTCAGATGGGTCTTTTGACCGGGGGGCAGTGAGACTTCACTGTAGTGCAGATTTCTTTAACATGCTTGCTTCGTTGGCCAAAAAGTGCGTATGCTTTTTTTCCTGAATATATTCAGGAAAAAAAGCATACGCCCTTTTTGGCCAAGTGCATCATTGTCGACGTTCTGCATCATTTCCTATGCTATAAATGCAATTCCAGTCTACCCCCTGAAATCGTTTTCCTGCAATTCTGCCCCGCTTTCAAATCCTCTTCGCAGCCTTCCTTCAGTATATTGTTGGACGATAGATGTCATTTATAACTCTGCAGGTTTGTGAATTACAGTGCCCCTGAGCTCCTTTCTACAAATCGCTTTCTTGTGAGCTGGCCGCAAACCCGCAGGATTGCTTCAGGCCCTAATCTGGTTCTGGCACGGCATGCTGAGCCTTTGGTTAATTCCTCTTCCTGGTTGGAAATGAGCGTTAAATTTGCCCGTGCAGACACCTACAGCTAGTCTCTCATTGGTTCTCCCTATTCCTGTTCATCTTGCGCAGAAATTGCAAACTGTGCCAAACAGGAGGTTAAAGGCACTGACTCTCCAAGTGGGGAGAGTGTTAGTAAAGGGTCTGAAATGGTGAACCCGAGTAAAAGGGGACAAAACCTGAGATGCATTTGAAAACGTTTCCCGGTCACACGGTGCACCATACTGTGGATTTCCCATGCATGTTTTAGCTGAAGGAAGAATCGCTTAAACCTGGAGATTTGGGACCCATGGAATGGGTACCATGCAGTATGACTTCAAAGGGTCTGCATTTGCTCATCGAACCTCACCAATGCTATCAGCCCGAAGTGTCCAACCTTATGTCTCACTCAGCTCTGGGTGTAGATGTGGTAAATCCAGGTTGCATCACAAGCCCTGAATGAATTATTTAAGAATTCCTCTCTATTTCACTGTCATTGTGTTTTGTTTTTGTAATTCATTTTGATAATGGGATTTATCGGATTTTCTCTGCTGCATTCATGCAGCTGTACACACGCTTGATTCTCTTATGGAGACATATAAATCCATGGGTTTGAAGATTCTTACTAGTCAGGTGTATTCGTAGGCGTTGAATATAGGGTGTTTAGCCCATTTCGTTGAGCAAGGGGTAGGTCTTGACTATTACATATTTGACGTATGGAATGGTATCTGTGCTAATTTCTATCGCTGGTTTTATGCAGCACCCCAACTCACCTTTCCCCTTAAGCAAACATAAGTTGGTTTTCTAAATTGGAGACCCTGTTCTGTTTTGTAATTCAGTTCATGTGTAGCCAAGATTACATTCCGTGTATTAGTGATATTTTATGATGTTTCATTTTCTGTGTGACTTATTTCACTTAGAATCATCGTACCTGAATCCACTCATTATGCCACGACGGGCCAGATGACGTAGACTTCATTGGTGAGTGATATTCTATTCTACGTACGTACCACAACTTCTTTATCCATTTTTCGCTTTCTGGGATATTTAACTTGTACCGTAGACGAGGTTCTTGTAAACAGAGCCGTCTGAAACTTTGGGGTGGCTGTGTGTTTTTGATTTTAATTTCCCTAAGCTATAGGACCATAAGTGGAAGTGCCGTAGGCTCCGTTGCTTTGTTTTTTAGTTGTTTGAGGAAACACCATACACTTCTCCAGAGTGGCTCTTGGCAATTTACATCCCACCCATCAGCATAACAAGGCTCCCTGTTCTCCATGGCCTGTGCTGCCTTTCTGGATTTTACACTTTTTTCAGATGGCCCTTTTGACCGGGGGGCAGTGAGACTTCACTGTAGTGCAGATTTCTTTAATATGCTTGCTTGGTTGTCCAAAAAGGGCGTATGCGTTTTTTCCTGAATATATTCAGGAAAAAACGCATACGCCCTTTTTGGACAAGTGCATCATTGTCGACGTTCTGCCTCTTTTCCTATGCTTTAAATGCAATTCCAGTGCACGCCCTGAAATCGTTTTCCTGCAATTCTGCACCGCTTTCAAGTCCACTTCGCAGCCTTACTTCAATACATTTTTAGACGATAGCTGTCATTTATAACTCTGCAGGTTTGTGAATTACAGTGCCCCTGAGCTCCATTGTTCAAATCGCTTTCTTGTGAGCTGGCTGCAAACCCGCACGATTGCTTCAGGCCCTAATCTGGTTCCGGAACGGCATGCTGAGCCTTTGGTTAATTCCTCTTCTTGGTGGGAAATGAGCATTAAATTTGCCCGTGCAGACACGTAGAGCTAGTCTCTCATTGGTTCTCCCTATTCCTGTTCATCTTGCGCAGAAATTGCAAACTGTGCCAAACAGGAGGTTAAAGGCACTGACTCTCCAAGTGGGGAGAGGGTTAGTAAAATGTCTGGAATTGTGAACCCGAGTAAAATGGGACGAAAACTGAGATGCATTTGAAAACGTTTCCCGGTCACATGGTGCACCATACTGTGGGTTTCCTATGCATGTTTTAGGTGAAGGAAGAATC
This sequence comes from Delphinapterus leucas, assembly GCF_059928025.1. Lineage (NCBI taxonomy): Eukaryota > Metazoa > Chordata > Mammalia > Artiodactyla > Monodontidae > Delphinapterus > Delphinapterus leucas. Next base: position 17,473,610 of record NW_028322233.1, on the reverse strand, counting down.
GCTTAAACCTGGAGAGTTGGGACCCATGGAATGGGTACCATGCAGTATGACTTCAAAGGGTCTGCATTTGCTCATCGAACCTCACCAATGCTATCAGCCCGAAGTGTCCAACCTTATGTCTCACTCAGCTCTGGGTGTAGATGTGGTAAATCCAGGTTGCATCACAAGCCCTGAATGAATTATTTAAGAATTCCTCTCTATTTCACTGTCATTGTGTTTTGTTTTTGTAATTCATTTTGATAATGGGATTTATCGGATTTTCTCTGCTGCATTCATGCAGCTGTACACACGCTTGATTCTCTTATGGAGACATATAAATCCATGGGTTTGAAGATTCTTACTAGTCAGGTGTATTAATAGGCGTTGAATATAGGGTGTTTAGCCCATTTCGTTGAGCAAGGGGTAGGTCTTGACTATTACATATTTGACGTATGGAATGGTATCTGTGCTAATTTCTATCTCTGGTTTTATGCAGCACCCCAACTCACCTTTCCCCTTAAGCAAACATAAGTTGGTTTTCTAAATTGGAGACCCTGTTCTGTTTTGTAATTCAGTTCATGTGTAGCCAAGATTACATTCCGTGAATTAGTGATATCTTATGATGTTTCATTTTCTGTGTGATTTATTTCACTTAGAATCATCGTACCTGAATCCACTCATTATGCCACGACGGGCCTGATGACATAGATTTCATTGGAGAGTGATATTCCATTGTACGTACGTACCACATATTCTTTATACATTTTTCGCTTTCTCGGATATTTAACTTGTACCGTAGACGAGGTTCTTGTACACAGAGCCGTCGGAAACTTTGGGGTGGCTGTGTGTTTCTGATTTTAATTTCCCTAAGCTATAGGACCATAAGTGGAAGTGCCATAGGCTCCGTTGCTTTGTTTTTTAGGTGTTTCAGGAAACACCATACACTTCTCCAGAGTGGCTGTTGTCAATTTACATCCCGCCCATCAGCATAACAAGGCTTCGTCTTCTCCATGGCCTGTGCTGCCTTTCTGGATTTTACACTTTTTTCAGATGGGTCTTTTGACCGGGGGGCAGTGAGACTTCACTGTAGTGCAGATTTCTTTAACATGCTTGCTTCGTTGGCCAAAAAGGGCGTATGCTTTTTTTCCTGAATATATTCAGGAAAAAAAGCATACGCCCTTTTTGGCCAAGTGCATCATTGTCGACGTTCTGCATCATTTCCTATGCTATAAATGCAATTCCAGTCTACCCCCTGAAATCGTTTTCCTGCAATTCTGCCCCGCTTTCAAGTCCTCTTCGCAGCCTTCCTTCAGTATATTTTTGGAAGATAGCTGTCATTTATAACTCTGCAGGTTTGTGAATTACAGTGCCCCTGAGCTCCTTTCTTCAAATCGCTTTCTTGTGAGCTGCCCGCAAACCCGCATGATTGCTTCAGGCCCTAATCTGGTTCCGGCACGGCATGCTGAGCCTTTGGTTAATTCCTCTTCCTGGTGGGAAATGAGCGTTAAATTTGCCCGTGCAGACACGTAGAGCTAGTCTCTCATTGGTTCTCCCTATTCCTGTTCATCTTGCGCAGAAATTGCAAACTGTGCCAAACAGGAGGTTAAAGGCACTGACTCTCCAAGTGGGGAGAGGGTTAGTAAAAAGTCTGGAATTGTGAACCCGAGTAAAATGGGACGAAAACTGAGATGCATTTGAAAACGTTTCCCGGTCACATGGTGCACCATACTGTGGGTTTCCTATGCATGTTTTAGGTGAAGGAAGAATCGCTTAAACCTGGAGAGTTGGGACCCATGGAATGGGTACCATGCAGTATGACTTCAAAGGGTCTGCATTTGCTCATCGAACCTCAACAATGCTATCAGCCCGAAGTGTCCAACCTTATGTCTCACTCAGCTCTGGGTGTAGATGTGGTAAATCCAGGTTGCATCACAAGCCCTGAATGAATTATTTAAGAATTCCTCTCTATTTCACTGTCATTGTGTTTTGTTTTTGTAATTCATTTTGATAATGGGATTTATCGGATTTTCTCTGCTGCATTCATGCAGCTGTACACACGCTTGATTCTCTTATGGAGACATATAAATCCATGGGTTTGAAGATTCTTACTAGTCAGGTGTATTAATAGGCGTTGAATATAGGGTGTTTAGCCCATTTCGTTGAGCAAGGGGTAGGTCTTGACTATTACATATTTGACGTATGGAATGGTATCTGTGCTAATTTCTATCTCTGGTTTTATGCAGCACCCCAACTCCCCTTTCCCCTTAAGCAAACATAAGTTGGTTTTCTAAATTGGAGACCCTGTTCTGTTTTGTAATTCAGTTCATGTGTAGCCAAGATTACAATCCGTGTATTAGTGATATCTTATGATGTTTCATTTTCTGTGTGACTTATTTCACTTAGAATCTTCGTACCTGAATCCACTCATTATGCCACGACGGGCCTGATGACATAGATTTCATTGGTGAGTGATATTCCATTGTACGTACGTACCACAACTTCTTTATCCATTTTTCGCTTTCTGGGATATTTAACTTGTACCGTAGACGAGGTTCTTGTAAACAGAGCCGTCTGAAACTTTCGGGTGGCTGTGTGTTTTTGATTTTAATTTCCCTAAGCTATAGGACCGTAAGTGGAAGTGCCTTAGGCTCCGTTGCTTTGTTTTTTAGGTGTTTCAGGAAACACCATACACTTCTCCAGAGTGGCTGTTGGCAGTTTACATCCCACCCATCAGCATAACAAGGCTCCCTGTTCTCTATGACCTGTGCTGCATTTCTGGATTTTACACTTTTTTCAGATGGCCCTTTTGACCGGGGGGCAGTGAGACTTCATTGTAGTGCAGATTTCTATAACATGCTTGCTTGGCTGGCCAAAAAGGGCGTATGCTTTTTTCCCTGAATATATTCAGGAAAAAAAGCATACGCCCTTTTTGGCCAAGTGCATCATTGTCGACGTTCTGCCTCATTTCCTATGCTATAAATGCAATTCCAGTCTACCCCCTGAAATCGTTTTCCTGCAATTCTGCCCCGCTTTCAAATCCTCTTCGCAGCCTTCCTTCAGTATATTGTTGGACGATAGATGTCATTTATAACTCTGCAGGTTTGTGAATTACAGTGCCCCTGAGCTCCTTTCTACAAATCGCTTTCTTGTGAGCTGGCCGCAAACCCGCAGGATTGCTTCAGGCCCTAATCTGGTTCTGGCACGGCATGCTGAGCCTTTGGTTAATTCCTCTTCCTGGTTGGAAATGAGCGTTAAATTTGCCCGTGCAGACACCTACAGCTAGTCTCTCATTGGTTCTCCCTATTCCTGTTCATCTTGCGCAGAAATTGCAAACTGTGCCAAACAGGAGGTTAAAGGCACTGACTCTCCAAGTGGGGAGAGTGTTAGTAAAGGGTCTGAAATGGTGAACCCGAGTAAAAGGGGACAAAACCTGAGATGCATTTGAAAACGTTTCCCGGTCACACGGTGCAACATACTGTGGATTTCCCATGCATGTTTTAGCTGAAGGAAGAATCGCTTAAACCTGGAGATTTGGGACCCATGGAAAGGGTACCATGCAGTATGACTTCAAAGGGTCTGCATTTGCTCATCGAACCTCACCAATGCTATCAGCCCGAAGTGTCCAACCTTATGTCTCACTCAGCTCTGGGTGTAGATGTGGTAAATCCAGGTTGCATCACAAGCCCTGAATGAATTATTTAAGAATTCCTCTCTATTTCACTGTCATTGTGTTTTGTTTTTGTAATTCATTTTGATAATGGGATTTATCGGATTTTCTCTGCTGCATTCATGCAGCTGTACACACGCTTGATTCTCTTATGGAGACATATAAATCCATGGGTTTGAAGATTCTTACTAGTCAGGTGTATTCGTAGGCGTTGAATATAGGGTGTTTAGCCCATTTCGTTGAGCAAGGGGTAGGTCTTGACTATTACATATTTGACGTATGGAATGGTATCTGTGCTAATTTCTATCGCTGGTTTTATGCAGCACCCCAACTCACCTTTCCCCTTAAGCAAACATAAGTTGGTTTTCTAAATTGGAGACCCTGTTCTGTTTTGTAATTCAGTTCATGTGTAGCCAAGATTACATTCCGTGTATTAGTGATATTTTATGATGTTTCATTTTCTGTGTGACTTATTTCACTTAGAATCATCGTACCTGAATCCACTCATTATGCCACGACGGGCCAGATGACGTAGACTTCATTGGTGAGTGATATTCTATTCTACGTACGTACCACAACTTCTTTATCCATTTTCCGCTTTCTGGGATATTTAACTTGTACCGTAGACGAGGTTCTTGTAAGCAGAGCCGTCTGAAACTTTGGGGTGGCTGTGTGTTTTTGATTTTAATTTCCCTAAGCTATAGGACCATAAGTGGAAGTGCCGTAGGCTCCGTTGCTTTGTTTTTTAGTTGTTTGAGGAAACACCATACACTTCTCCAGAGTGGCTCTTGGCAATTTACATCCCACCCATCAGCATAACAAGGCTCCCTGTTCTCCATGGCCTGTGCTGCCTTTCTGGATTTTACACTTTTTTCAGATGGCCCTTTTGACCGGGGGGCAGTGAGACTTCACTGTAGTGCAGATTTCTTTAATATGCTTGCTTGGTTGTCCAAAAAGGGCGTATGCGTTTTTTCCTGAATATATTCAGGAAAAAACGCATACGCCCTTTTTGGACAAGTGCATCATTGTCGACGTTCTGCCTCTTTTCCTATGCTTTAAATGCAATTCCAGTGCACGCCCTGAAATCGTTTTCCTGCAATTCTGCACCGCTTTCAAGTCCACTTCGCAGCCTTACTTCAATACATTTTTAGACGATAGCTGTCATTTATAACTCTGCAGGTTTGTGAATTACAGTGCCCCTGAGGTCCATTGTTCAAATCGCTTTCTTGTGAGCTGGCTGCAAACCCGCACGATTGCTTCAGGCCCTAATCTGGTTCCGGAACGGCATGCTGAGCCTTTGGTTAATTCCTCTTCTTGGTGGGAAATGAGCATTAAATTTGCCCGTGCAGACACGTAGAGCTAGTCTCTCATTGGTTCTCCCTATTCCTGTTCATCTTGCGCAGAAATTGCAAACTGTGCCAAACAGGAGGTTAAAGGCACTGACTCTCCAAGTGGGGAGAGGGTTAGTAAAAAGTCTGGAATTGTGAACCCGAGTAAAATGGGACGAAAACTGAGATGCATTTGAAAACGTTTCCCGGTCACATGGTGCACCATACTGTGGGTTTCCTATGCATGTTTTAGGTGAAGGAAGAATCGCTTAAACCTGGAGAGTTGGGACCCATGGAATGGGTACCATGCAGTATGACTTCAAAGGGTCTGCATTTGCTCATCGAACCTCACCAATGCTATCAGCCCGAAGTGTCCAACCTTATGTCTCACTCAGCTCTGGGTGTAGATGTGGTAAATCCAGGTTGCATCACAAGCCCTGAATGAATTATTTAAGAATTCCTCTCTATTTCACTGTCATTGTGTTTTGTTTTTGTAATTCATTTTGATAATGGGATTTATCGGATTTTCTCTGCTGCATTCATGCAGCTGTACACACGCTTGATTCTCTTATGGAGACATATAAATCCATGGGTTTGAAGATTCTTACTAGTCAGGTGTATTAATAGGCGTTGAATATAGGGTGTTTAGCCCATTTCGTTGAGCAAGGGGTAGGTCTTGACTATTACATATTTGACGTATGGAATGGTATCTGTGCTAATTTCTATCTCTGGTTTTATGCAGCACCCCAACTCACCTTTCCCCTTAAGCAAACATAAGTTGGTTTTCTAAATTGGAGACCCTGTTCTGTTTTGTAATTCAGTTCATGTGTAGCCAAGATTACATTCCGTGAATTAGTGATATCTTATGATGTTTCATTTTCTGTGTGATTTATTTCACTTAGAATCATCGTACCTGAATCCACTCATTATGCCACGACGGGCCTGATGACATAGATTTCATTGGAGAGTGATATTCCATTGTACGTACGTACCACATATTCTTTATACATTTTTCGCTTTCTCGGATATTTAACTTGTACCGTAGACGAGGTTCTTGTACACAGAGCCGTCGGAAACTTTGGGGTGGCTGTGTGTTTCTGATTTTAATTTCCCTAAGCTATAGGACCATAAGTGGAAGTGCCATAGGCTCCGTTGCTTTGTTTTTTAGGTGTTTCAGGAAACACCATACACTTCTCCAGAGTGGCTGTTGTCAATTTACATCCCGCCCATCAGCATAACAAGGCTTCGTCTTCTCCATGGCCTGTGCTGCCTTTCTGGATTTTACACTTTTTTCAGATGGGTCTTTTGACCGGGGGGCAGTGAGACTTCACTGTAGTGCAGATTTCTTTAACATGCTTGCTTCGTTGGCCAAAAAGTGCGTATGCTTTTTTTCCTGAATATATTCAGGAAAAAAAGCATACGCCCTTTTTGGCCAAGTGCATCATTGTCGACGTTCTGCCTCATTTCCTATGCTATAAATGCAATTCCAGTCTACCCCCTGAAATCGTTTTCCTGCAATTCTGCCCCGCTTTCAAATCCTCTTCGCAGCCTTCCTTCAGTATATTGTTGGACGATAGATGTCATTTATAACTCTGCAGGTTTGTGAATTACAGTGCCCCTGAGCTCCTTTCTACAAATCGCTTTCTTGTGAGCTGCCCGCAAACCCGCAGGATTGCTTCAGGCCCTAATCTGGTTCTGGCACGGCATGCTGAGCCTTTGGTTAATTCCTCTTCCTGGTTGGAAATGAGCGTTAAATTTGCCCGTGCAGACACCTACAGCTAGTCTCTCATTGGTTCTCCCTATTCCTGTTCATCTTGCGCAGAAATTGCAAACTGTGCCAAACAGGAGGTTAAAGGCACTGACTCTCCAAGTGGGGAGAGTGTTAGTAAAGGGTCTGAAATGGTGAACCCGAGTAAAAGGGGACAAAACCTGAGATGCATTTGAAAACGTTTCCCGGTCACACGGTGCACCATACTGTGGATTTCCCATGCATGTTTTAGCTGAAGGAAGAATCGCTTAAACCTGGAGATTTGGGACCCATGGAATGGGTACCATGCAGTATGACTTCAAAGGGTCTGCATTTGCTCATCGAACCTCACCAATGCTATCAGCCCGAAGTGTCCAACCTTATGTCTCACTCAGCTCTGGGTGTAGATGTGGTAAATCCAGGTTGCATCACAAGCCCTGAATGAATTATTTAAGAATTCCTCTCTATTTCACTGTCATTGTGTTTTGTTTTTGTAATTCATTTTGATAATGGGATTTATCGGATTTTCTCTGCTGCATTCATGCAGCTGTACACACGCTTGATTCTCTTATGGAGACATATAAATCCATGGGTTTGAAGATTCTTACTAGTCAGGTGTATTCGTAGGCGTTGAATATAGGGTGTTTAGCCCATTTCGTTGAGCAAGGGGTAGGTCTTGACTATTACATATTTGACGTATGGAATGGTATCTGTGCTAATTTCTATCGCTGGTTTTATGCAGCACCCCAACTCACCTTTCCCCTTAAGCAAACATAAGTTGGTTTTCTAAATTGGAGACCCTGTTCTGTTTTGTAATTCAGTTCATGTGTAGCCAAGATTACATTCCGTGTATTAGTGATATTTTATGATGTTTCATTTTCTGTGTGACTTATTTCACTTAGAATCATCGTACCTGAATCCACTCATTATGCCACGACGGGCCAGATGACGTAGACTTCATTGGTGAGTGATATTCTATTCTACGTACGTACCACAACTTCTTTATCCATTTTTCGCTTTCTGGGATATTTAACTTGTACCGTAGACGAGGTTCTTGTAAACAGAGCCGTCTGAAACTTTGGGGTGGCTGTGTGTTTTTGATTTTAATTTCCCTAAGCTATAGGACCATAAGTGGAAGTGCCGTAGGCTCCGTTGCTTTGTTTTTTAGTTGTTTGAGGAAACACCATACACTTCTCCAGAGTGGCTCTTGGCAATTTACATCCCACCCATCAGCATAACAAGGCTCCCTGTTCTCCATGGCCTGTGCTGCCTTTCTGGATTTTACACTTTTTTCAGATGGCCCTTTTGACCGGGGGGCAGTGAGACTTCACTGTAGTGCAGATTTCTTTAATATGCTTGCTTGGTTGTCCAAAAAGGGCGTATGCGTTTTTTCCTGAATATATTCAGGAAAAAACGCATACGCCCTTTTTGGACAAGTGCATCATTGTCGACGTTCTGCCTCTTTTCCTATGCTTTAAATGCAATTCCAGTGCACGCCCTGAAATCGTTTTCCTGCAATTCTGCACCGCTTTCAAGTCCACTTCGCAGCCTTACTTCAATACATTTTTAGACGATAGCTGTCATTTATAACTCTGCAGGTTTGTGAATTACAGTGCCCCTGAGCTCCATTGTTCAAATCGCTTTCTTGTGAGCTGGCTGCAAACCCGCACGATTGCTTCAGGCCCTAATCTGGTTCCGGAACGGCATGCTGAGCCTTTGGTTAATTCCTCTTCTTGGTGGGAAATGAGCATTAAATTTGCCCGTGCAGACACGTAGAGCTAGTCTCTCATTGGTTCTCCCTATTCCTGTTCATCTTGCGCAGAAATTGCAAACTGTGCCAAACAGGAGGTTAAAGGCACTGACTCTCCAAGTGGGGAGAGGGTTAGTAAAATGTCTGGAATTGTGAACCCGAGTAAAATGGGACGAAAACTGAGATGCATTTGAAAACGTTTCCCGGTCACATGGTGCACCATACTGTGGGTTTCCTATGCATGTTTTAGGTGAAGGAAGAATCGCTTAAACCTGGAGAGTTGGGACCCATGGAATGGGTACCATGCAGTATGACTTCAAAGGGTCTGCATTTGCTCATCGAACCTCACCAATGCTATCAGCCCGAAGTGTCCAACCTTATGTCTCACTCAGCTCTGGGTGTAGATGTGGTAAATCCAGGTTGCATCACAAGCCCTGAATGAATTATTTAAGAATTCCTCTCTATTTCACTGTCATTGTGTTTTGTTTTTGTAATTCATTTTGATAATGGGATTTATCGGATTTTCTCTGCTGCATTCATGCAGCTGTACACACGCTTGATTCTCTTATGGAGACATATAAATCCATGGGTTTGAAGATTCTTACTAGTCAGGTGTATTAATAGGCGTTGAATATAGGGTGTTTAGCCCATTTCGTTGAGCAAGGGGTAGGTCTTGACTATTACATATTTGACGTATGGAATGGTATCTGTGCTAATTTCTATCTCTGGTTTTATGCAGCACCCCAACTCACCTTTCCCCTTAAGCAAACATAAGTTGGTTTTCTAAATTGGAGACCCTGTTCTGTTTTGTAATTCAGTTCATGTGTAGCCAAGATTACATTCCGTGAATTAGTGATATCTTATGATGTTTCATTTTCTGTGTGATTTATTTCACTTAGAATCATCGTACCTGAATCCACTCATTATGCCACGACGGGCCTGATGACATAGATTTCATTGGAGAGTGATATTCCATTGTACGTACGTACCACATATTCTTTATACATTTTTCGCTTTCTCGGATATTTAACTTGTACCGTAGACGAGGTTCTTGTACACAGAGCCGTCGGAAACTTTGGGGTGGCTGTGTGTTTCTGATTTTAATTTCCCTAAGCTATAGGACCATAAGTGGAAGTGCCATAGGCTCCGTTGCTTTGTTTTTTAGGTGTTTCAGGAAACACCATACACTTCTCCAGAGTGGCTGTTGTCAATTTACATCCCGCCCATCAGCATAACAAGGCTTCGTCTTCTCCATGGCCTGTGCTGCCTTTCTGGATTTTACACTTTTTTCAGATGGGTCTTTTGACCGGGGGGCAGTGAGACTTCACTGTAGTGCAGATTTCTTTAACATGCTTGCTTCGTTGGCCAAAAAGGGCGTATGCTTTTTTTCCTGAATATATTCAGGAAAAAAAGCATACGCCCTTTTTGGCCAAGTGCATCATTGTCGACGTTCTGCATCATTTCCTATGCTATAAATGCAATTCCAGTCTACCCCCTGAAATCGTTTTCCTGCAATTCTGCCCCGCTTTCAAGTCCTCTTCGCAGCCTTCCTTCAGTATATTTTTGGAAGATAGCTGTCATTTATAACTCTGCAGGTTTGTGAATTACAGTGCCCCTGAGCTCCTTTCTTCAAATCGCTTTCTTGTGAGCTGCCCGCAAACCCGCATGATTGCTTCAGGCCCTAATCTGGTTCCGGCACGGCATGCTGAGCCTTTGGTTAATTCCTCTTCCTGGTGGGAAATGAGCGTTAAATTTGCCCGTGCAGACACGTAGAGCTAGTCTCTCATTGGTTCTCCCTATTCCTGTTCATCTTGCGCAGAAATTGCAAACTGTGCCAAACAGGAGGTTAAAGGCACTGACTCTCCAAGTGGGGAGAGGGTTAGTAAAAAGTCTGGAATTGTGAACCCGAGTAAAATGGGACGAAAACTGAGATGCATTTGAAAACGTTTCCCGGTCACATGGTGCACCATACTGTGGGTTTCCTATGCATGTTTTAGGTGAAGGAAGAATCGCTTAAACCTGGAGAGTTGGGACCCATGGAATGGGTACCATGCAGTATGACTTCAAAGGGTCTGCATTTGCTCATCGAACCTCAACAATGCTATCAGCCCGAAGTGTCCAACCTTATGTCTCACTCAGCTCTGGGTGTAGATGTGGTAAATCCAGGTTGCATCACAAGCCCTGAATGAATTATTTAAGAATTCCTCTCTATTTCACTGTCATTGTGTTTTGTTTTTGTAATTCATTTTGATAATGGGATTTATCGGATTTTCTCTGCTGCATTCATGCAGCTGTACACACGCTTGATTCTCTTATGGAGACATATAAATCCATGGGTTTGAAGATTCTTACTAGTCAGGTGTATTAATAGGCGTTGAATATAGGGTGTTTAGCCCATTTCGTTGAGCAAGGGGTAGGTCTTGACTATTACATATTTGACGTATGGAATGGTATCTGTGCTAATTTCTATCTCTGGTTTTATGCAGCACCCCAACTCCCCTTTCCCCTTAAGCAAACATAAGTTGGTTTTCTAAATTGGAGACCCTGTTCTGTTTTGTAATTCAGTTCATGTGTAGCCAAGATTACAATCCGTGTATTAGTGATATCTTATGATGTTTCATTTTCTGTGTGACTTATTTCACTTAGAATCTTCGTACCTGAATCCACTCATTATGCCACGACGGGCCTGATGACATAGATTTCATTGGTGAGTGATATTCCATTGTACGTACGTACCACAACTTCTTTATCCATTTTTCGCTTTCTGGGATATTTAACTTGTACCGTAGACGAGGTTCTTGTAAACAGAGCCGTCTGAAACTTTCGGGTGGCTGTGTGTTTTTGATTTTAATTTCCCTAAGCTATAGGACCGTAAGTGGAAGTGCCTTAGGCTCCGTTGCTTTGTTTTTTAGGTGTTTCAGGAAACACCATACACTTCTCCAGAGTGGCTGTTGGCAGTTTACATCCCACCCATCAGCATAACAAGGCTCCCTGTTCTCTATGACCTGTGCTGCATTTCTGGATTTTACACTTTTTTCAGATGGCCCTTTTGACCGGGGGGCAGTGAGACTTCATTGTAGTGCAGATTTCTATAACATGCTTGCTTGGCTGGCCAAAAAGGGCGTATGCTTTTTTCCCTGAATATATTCAGGAAAAAAAGCATACGCCCTTTTTGGCCAAGTGCATCATTGTCGACGTTCTGCCTCATTTCCTATGCTATAAATGCAATTCCAGTCTACCCCCTGAAATCGTTTTCCTGCAATTCTGCCCCGCTTTCAAATCCTCTTCGCAGCCTTCCTTCAGTATATTGTTGGACGATAGATGTCATTTATAACTCTGCAGGTTTGTGAATTACAGTGCCCCTGAGCTCCTTTCTACAAATCGCTTTCTTGTGAGCTGGCCGCAAACCCGCAGGATTGCTTCAGGCCCTAATCTGGTTCTGGCACGGCATGCTGAGCCTTTGGTTAATTCCTCTTCCTGGTTGGAAATGAGCGTTAAATTTGCCCGTGCAGACACCTACAGCTAGTCTCTCATTGGTTCTCCCTATTCCTGTTCATCTTGCGCAGAAATTGCAAACTGTGCCAAACAGGAGGTTAAAGGCACTGACTCTCCAAGTGGGGAGAGTGTTAGTAAAGGGTCTGAAATGGTGAACCCGAGTAAAAGGGGACAAAACCTGAGATGCATTTGAAAACGTTTCCCGGTCACACGGTGCAACATACTGTGGATTTCCCATGCATGTTTTAGCTGAAGGAAGAATCGCTTAAACCTGGAGATTTGGGACCCATGGAAAGGGTACCATGCAGTATGACTTCAAAGGGTCTGCATTTGCTCATCGAACCTCACCAATGCTATCAGCCCGAAGTGTCCAACCTTATGTCTCACTCAGCTCTGGGTGTAGATGTGGTAAATCCAGGTTGCATCACAAGCCCTGAATGAATTATTTAAGAATTCCTCTCTATTTCACTGTCATTGTGTTTTGTTTTTGTAATTCATTTTGATAATGGGATTTATCGGATTTTCTCTGCTGCATTCATGCAGCTGTACACACGCTTGATTCTCTTATGGAGACATATAAATCCATGGGTTTGAAGATTCTTACTAGTCAGGTGTATTCGTAGGCGTTGAATATAGGGTGTTTAGCCCATTTCGTTGAGCAAGGGGTAGGTCTTGACTATTACATATTTGACGTATGGAATGGTATCTGTGCTAATTTCTATCGCTGGTTTTATGCAGCACCCCAACTCACCTTTCCCCTTAAGCAAACATAAGTTGGTTTTCTAAATTGGAGACCCTGTTCTGTTTTGTAATTCAGTTCATGTGTAGCCAAGATTACATTCCGTGTATTAGTGATATTTTATGATGTTTCATTTTCTGTGTGACTTATTTCACTTAGAATCATCGTACCTGAATCCACTCATTATGCCACGACGGGCCAGATGACGTAGACTTCATTGGTGAGTGATATTCTATTCTACGTACGTACCACAACTTCTTTATCCATTTTCCGCTTTCTGGGATATTTAACTTGTACCGTAGACGAGGTTCTTGTAAACAGAGCCGTCTGAAACTTTGGGGTGGCTGTGTGTTTTTGATTTTAATTTCCCTAAGCTATAGGACCATAAGTGGAAGTGCCGTAGGCTCCGTTGCTTTGTTTTTTAGTTGTTTGAGGAAACACCATACACTTCTCCAGAGTGGCTCTTGGCAATTTACATCCCACCCATCAGCATAACAAGGCTCCCTGTTCTCATGGCCTGTGCTGCCTTTCTGGATTTTACACTTTTTTCAGATGGCCCTTTTGACCGGGGGGCAGTGAGACTTCACTGTAGTGCAGATTTCTTTAATATGCTTGCTTGGTTGTCCAAAAAGGGCGTATGCGTTTTTTCCTGAATATATTCAGGAAAAAACGCATACGCCCTTTTTGGCCAAGTGCATCATTGTCGACGTTCTGCCTCTTTTCCTATGCTTTAAATGCAATTCCAGTGCACGCCCTGAAATCGTTTTCCTGCAATTCTGCACCGCTTTCAAGTCCACTTCGCAGCCTTACTTCAATACATTTTTAGACGATAGCTGTCATTTATAACTCTGCAGGTTTGTGAATTACAGTGCCCCTGAGCTCCATTGTTCAAATCGCTTTCTTGTGAGCTGGCTGCAAACCCGCACGATTGCTTCAGGCCCTAATCTGGTTCCGGAACGGCATGCTGAGCCTTTGGTTAATTCCTCTTCTTGGTGGGAAATGAGCATTAAATTTGCCCGTGCAGACACGTAGAGCTAGTCTCTCATTGGTTCTCCCTATTCCTGTTCATCTTGCGCAGAAATTGCAAACTGTGCCAAACAGGAGGTTAAAGGCACTGACTCTCCAAGTGGGGAGAGGGTTAGTAAAAAGTCTGGAATTGTGAACCCGAGTAAAATGGGACGAAAACTGAGATGCATTTGAAAACGTTTCCCGGTCACATGGTGCACCATACTGTGGGTTTCCTATGCATGTTTTAGGTGAAGGAAGAATCGCTTAAACCTGGAGAGTTGGGACCCATGGAATGGGTACCATGCAGTATGACTTCAAAGGGTCTGCATTTGCTCATCGAACCTCACCAATGCTATCAGCCCGAAGTGTCCAACCTTATGTCTCACTCAGCTCTGGGTGTAGATGTGGTAAATCCAGGTTGCATCACAAGCCCTGAATGAATTATTTAAGAATTCCTCTCTATTTCACTGTCATTGTGTTTTGTTTTTGTAATTCATTTTGATAATGGGATTTATCGGATTTTCTCTGCTGCATTCATGCAGCTGTACACACGCTTGATTCTCTTATGGAGACATATAAATCCATGGGTTTGAAGATTCTTACTAGTCAGGTGTATTAATAGGCGTTGAATATAGGGTGTTTAGCCCATTTCGTTGAGCAAGGGGTAGGTCTTGACTATTACATATTTGACGTATGGAATGGTATCTGTGCTAATTTCTATCTCTGGTTTTATGCAGCACCCCAACTCACCTTTCCCCTTAAGCAAACATAAGTTGGTTTTCTAAATTGGAGACCCTGTTCTGTTTTGTAATTCAGTTCATGTGTAGCCAAGATTACATTCCGTGAATTAGTGATATCTTATGATGTTTCATTTTCTGTGTGATTTATTTCACTTAGAATCATCGTACCTGAATCCACTCATTATGCCACGACGGGCCTGATGACATAGATTTCATTGGAGAGTGATATTCCATTGTACGTACGTACCACATATTCTTTATACATTTTTCGCTTTCTCGGATATTTAACTTGTACCGTAGACGAGGTTCTTGTACACAGAGCCGTCCGAAACTTTGGGGTGGCTGTGTGTTTCTGATTTTAATTTCCCTAAGCTATAGGACCATAAGTGGAAGTGCCATAGGCTCCGTTGCTTTGATTTTTAGGTGTTTCAGGAAACACCATACACTTCTCCAGAGTGGCTGTTGTCAATTTACATCCCGCCCATCAGCATAACAAGGCTTCGTCTTCTCCATGGCCTGTGCTGCCTTTCTGGATTTTACACTTTTTTCAGATGGGTCTTTTGACCGGGGGGCAGTGAGACTTCACTGTAGTGCAGATTTCTTTAACATGCTTGCTTCGTTGGCCAAAAAGGGCGTATGCTTTTTTTCCTGAATATATTCAGGAAAAAAAGCATACGCCCTTTTTGGCCAAGTGCATCATTGTCGACGTTCTGCATCATTTCCTATGCTATAAATGCAATTCCAGTCTACCCCCTGAAATCGTTTTCCTGCAATTCTGCCCCGCTTTCAAGTCCTCTTCGCAGCCTTCCTTCAGTATATTTTGGGAAGATAGCTGTCATTCATAACTCTGCAGGTTTGTGAATTACAGTGCCCCTGAGCTCCTTTCTTCAAATCGCTTTCTTGTGAGCTGCCCGCAAACCCGCATAATTGCTTCAGGCCCTAATCTGGTTCCGGCACGGCATGCTGAGCCTTTGGTTAATTCCTCTTCCTGGTGGGAAATGAGCGTTAAATTTGCCCGTGCAGACACGTAGAGCTAGTCTCTCATTGGTTCTCCCTATTCCTGTTCATCTTGCGCAGAAATTGCAAACTGTGCCAAACAGGAGGTTAAAGGCACTGACTCTCCAAGTGGGGAGAGGGTTAGTAAAAAGTCTGGAATTGTGAACCCGAGTAAAATGGGACGAAAACTGAGATGTATTTGAAAACGTTTCCCGGTCACATGGTGCACCATACTGTGGGTTTCCTATGCATGTTTTAGGTGAAGGAAGAATCGCTTAAACCTGGAGAGTTGGGACCCATGGAATGGGTACCATGCAGTATGACTTCAAAGGGTCTGCATTTGCTCATCGAACCTCACCAATGCTATCAGCCTGAAGTGTCCAACCTTATGTCTCACTCAGCTCTGGGTGTAGATGTGGTAAATCCAGGTTGCATCACAAGCCCTGAATGAATTATTTAAGAATTCCTCTCTATTTCACTGTCATTGTGTTTTGTTTTTGTAATTCATTTTGATAATGGGATTTATCGGATTTTCTCAGCTGCATTCATGCAGCTGTACACACACTTGATTCTCTTATGGAGACATATAAATCCATGGGTTTGAAAATTCTTACTAGTCAGGTGTATTAATAGGCGTTGAATATAGGGTGTTTAGCCCATTTCGTTGAGCAAGGGGTAGGTCTTGACTATTACATATTTGACGTATGGAATGGTATCTGTGCTAATTTCTATCGCTGGTTTTATGCAGCACCCCAACTCACCTTTCCCCTTAAGCAAACATAAGTTGGTTTTCTAAATTGGAGACCCTGTTCTGTTTTGTAATTCAGTTCATGTGTAGCCAAGATTACATTCCGTGTATTAGTGATATTTTATGATGTTTCATTTTCTGTGTGACTTATTTCACTTAGAATCATCGTACCTGAATCCACTCATTATGCCACGACGGGCCAGATGACGTAGACTTCATTGGTGAGTGATATTCTATTCTACGTACGTACCACAACTTCTTTATCCATTTTTCGCTTTCTGGGATATTTAACTTGTACCGTAGACGAGGTTCTTGTAAGCAGAGCCGTCTGAAACTTTGGGGTGGCTGTGTGTTTTTGATTTTAATTTCCCTAAGCTATAGGACCATAAGTGGAAGTGCCGTAGGCTCCGTTGCTTTGTTTTTTAGTTGTTTGAGGAAACACCATACACTTCTCCAGAGTGGCTCTTGGCAATTTACATCCCACCCATCAGCATAACAAGGCTCCCTGTTCTCCATGGCCTGTGCTGCCTTTCTGGATTTTACACTTTTTTCAGATGGCCCTTTTGACCGGGGGGCAGTGAGACTTCACTGTAGTGCAGATTTCTTTAATATGCTTGCTTGGTTGTCCAAAAAGGGCGTATGCGTTTTTTCCTGAATATATTCAGGAAAAAACCCATACGCCCTTTTTGGACAAGTGCATCATTGTCGACGTTCTGCCTCTTTTCCTATGCTTTAAATGCAATTCCAGTGCACGCCCTGAAATCGTTTTCCTGCAATTCTGCACCGCTTTCAAGTCCACTTCGCAGCCTTACTTCAATACATTTTTAGACGATAGCTGTCATTTATAACTCTGCAGGTTTGTGAATTACAGTGCCCCTGAGGTCCATTGTTCAAATCGCTTTCTTGTGAGCTGGCTGCAAACCCGCACGATTGCTTCAGGCCCTAATCTGGTTCCGGAACGGCATGCTGAGCCTTTGGTTAATTCCTCTTCTTGGTGGGAAATGAGCATTAAATTTGCCCGTGCAGACACGTAGAGCTAGTCTCTCATTGGTTCTCCCTATTCCTGTTCATCTTGCGCAGAAATTGCAAACTGTGCCAAACAGGAGGTTAAAGGCACTGACTCTCCAAGTGGGGAGAGGGTTAGTAAAAAGTCTGGAATTGTGAACCCGAGTAAAATGGGACGAAAACTGAGATGCATTTGAAAACGTTTCCCGGTCACATGGTGCACCATACTGTGGGTTTCCTATGCATGTTTTAGGTGAAGGAAGAATCGCTTAAACCTGGAGAGTTGGGACCCATGGAATGGGTACCATGCAGTATGACTTCAAAGGGTCTGCATTTGCTCATCGAACCTCACCAATGCTATCAGCCCGAAGTGTCCAACCTTATGTCTCACTCAGCTCTGGGTGTAGATGTGGTAAATCCAGGTTGCATCACAAGCCCTGAATGAATTATTTAAGAATTCCTCTCTATTTCACTGTCATTGTGTTTTGTTTTTGTAATTCATTTTGATAATGGGATTTATCGGATTTTCTCTGCTGCATTCATGCAGCTGTACACACGCTTGATTCTCTTATGGAGACATATAAATCCATGGGTTTGAAGATTCTTACTAGTCAGGTGTATTAATAGGCGTTGAATATAGGGTGTTTAGCCCATTTCGTTGAGCAAGGGGTAGGTCTTGACTATTACATATTTGACGTATGGAATGGTATCTGTGCTAATTTCTATCTCTGGTTTTATGCAGCACCCCAACTCACCTTTCCCCTTAAGCAAACATAAGTTGGTTTTCTAAATTGGAGACCCTGTTCTGTTTTGTAATTCAGTTCATGTGTAGCCAAGATTACATTCCGTGAATTAGTGATATCTTATGATGTTTCATTTTCTGTGTGATTTATTTCACTTAGAATCATCGTACCTGAATCCACTCATTATGCCACGACGGGCCTGATGACATAGATTTCATTGGAGAGTGATATTCCATTGTACGTACGTACCACATATTCTTTATACATTTTTCGCTTTCTCGGATATTTAACTTGTACCGTAGATGAGGTTCTTGTACACAGAGCCGTCCGAAACTTTGGGGTGGCTGTGTGTTTCTGATTTTAATTTCCCTAAGCTATAGGACCATAAGTGGAAGTGCCATAGGCTCCGTTGCTTTGTTTTTTAGGTGTTTCAGGAAACACCATACACTTCTCCAGAGTGGCTGTTGTCAATTTACATCCCGCCCATCAGCATAACAAGGCTTCGTCTTCTCCATGGCCTGTGCTGCCTTTCTGGATTTTACACTTTTTTCAGATGGGTCTTTTGACCGGGGGGCAGTGAGACTTCACTGTAGTGCAGATTTCTTTAACATGCTTGCTTCGTTGGCCAAAAAGTGCGTATGCTTTTTTTCCTGAATATATTCAGGAAAAAAAGCATACGCCCTTTTTGGCCAAGTGCATCATTGTCGACGTTCTGCATCATTTCCTATGCTATAAATGCAATTCCAGTCTACCCCCTGAAATCGTTTTCCTGCAATTCTGCCCCGCTTTCAAGTCCTCTTCGCAGCCTTCCTTCAGTATATTTTTGGAAGATAGCTGTCATTTATAACTCTGCAGGTTTGTGAATTACAGTGCCCCTGAGCTCCTTTCTTCAAATCGCTTTCTTGTGAGCTGCCCGCAAACCCGCATGATTGCTTCAGGCCCTAATCTGGTTCCGGCACGGCATGCTGAGCCTTTGGTTAATTCCTCTTCCTGGTGGGAAATGAGCGTTAAATTTGCCCGTGCAGACACGTAGAGCTAGTCTCTCATTGGTTCTCCCTATTCCTGTTCATCTTGCGCAGAAATTGCAAACTGTGCCAAACAGGAGGTTAAAGGCACTGACTCTCCAAGTGGGGAGAGGGTTAGTAAAAAGTCTGGAATTGTGAACCCGAGTAAAATGGGACGAAAACTGAGATGCATTTGAAAACGTTTCCCGGTCACATGGTGCACCATACTGTGGGTTTCCTATGCATGTTTTAGGTGAAGGAAGAATCGCTTAAACCTGGAGAGTTGGGACCCATGGAATGGGTACCATGCAGTATGACTTCAAAGGGTCTGCATTTGCTCATCGAACCTCACCAATGCTCTCAGCCCGAAGTGTCCAACCTTATGTCTCACTCAGCTCTGGGTGTAGATGTGGTAAATCCAGGTTGCATCACAAGCCCTGAATGAATTATTTAAGAATTCCTCTCTATTTCACTGTCATTGTGTTTTGTTTTTGTAATTCATTTTGATAATGGGATTTATCGGATTTTCTCTGCTGCATTCATGCAGCTGTACACACGCTTGATTCTCTTATGGAGACATATAAATCCATGGGTTTGAAGATTCTTACTAGTCAGGTGTATTAATAGGCGTTGAATATAGGGTGTTTAGCCCATTTCGTTGAGCAAGGGGTAGGTCTTGACTATTACATATTTGACGTATGGAATGGTATCTGTGCTAATTTCTATCTCTGGTTTTATGCAGCACCCCAACTCCCCTTTCCCCTTAAGCAAACATAAGTTGGTTTTCTAAATTTGAGACCCTGTTCTGTTTTGTAATTCAGTTCATGTGTAGCCAAGATTACAATCCGTGTATTAGTGATATCTTATGATGTTTCATTTTCTGTGTGACTTATTTCACTTAGAATCTTCGTACCTGAATCCACTCATTATGCCACGACGGGCCTGATGACATAGATTTCATTGGTGAGTGATATTCCATTGTACGTACGTACCACAACTTCTTTATCCATTTTTCGCTTTCTGGGATATTTAACTTGTACCGTAGACGAGGTTCTTGTAAACAGAGCCGTCTGAAACTTTCGGGTGGCTGTGTGTTTTTGATTTTAATTTCCCTAAGCTATAGGACCGTAAGTGGAAGTGCCTTAGGCTCCGTTGCTTTGTTTTTTAGGTGTTTCAGGAAACACCATACACTTCTCCAGAGTGGCTGTTGGCAGTTTACATCCCACCCATCAGCATAACAAGGCTCCCTGTTCTCTATGACCTGTGCTGCATTTCTGGATTTTACACTTTTTTCAGATGGCCCTTTTGACCGGGGGGCAGTGAGACTTCATTGTAGTGCAGATTTCTATAACATGCTTGCTTGGCTGGCCAAAAAGGGCGTATGCTTTTTTCCCTGAATATATTCAGGAAAAAAAGCATACGCCCTTTTTGGCCAAGTGCATCATTGTCGACGTTCTGCCTCATTTCCTATGCTATAAATGCAATTCCAGTCTACCCCCTGAAATCGTTTTCCTGCAATTCTGCCCCGCTTTCAAATCCTCTTCGCAGCCTTCCTTCAGTATATTGTTGGACGATAGATGTCATTTATAACTCTGCAGGTTTGTGAATTACAGTGCCCCTGAGCTCCTTTCTACAAATCGCTTTCTTGTGAGCTGGCCGCAAACCCGCAGGATTGCTTCAGGCCCTAATCTGGTTCTGGCACGGCATGCTGAGCCTTTGGTTAATTCCTCTTCCTGGTTGGAAATGAGCGTTAAATTTGCCCATGCAGACACCTACAGCTAGTCTCTCATTGGTTCTCCCTATTCCTGTTCATCTTGCGCAGAAATTGCAAACTGTGCCAAACAGGAGGTTAAAGGCACTGACTCTCCAAGTGGGGAGAGGGTTAGTAAAGGGTCTGAAATGGTGAACCCGAGTAAAAGGGGACAAAACCTGAGATGCATCTGAAAACGTTTCCCGGTCACACGGTGCACCATACTGTGGATTTCCCATGCATGTTTTAGCTGAAGGAAGAATCGCTTAAACCTGGAGATTTGGGACCCATGGAATGGGTACCATGCAGTATGACTTCAAAGGGTCTGCATTTGCTCATCGAACCTCACCAATGCTATCAGCCCGAAGTGTCCAACCTTATGTCTCACTCAGCTCTGGGTGTAGATGTGGTAAATCCAGGCTGCAACACAAGCCCTGAATGAATTATTTAAGAAGTCCTCTCTATTTCACTGTCATTGTGTTTTGTTTTTGTAATTCATTTTGATAATGGGATTTATCGGATTTTCTCTGCTGCATTCATGCAGCTGTACACACGCTTGATTCTCTTATGGAGACATATAAATCCATGGGTTTGAAGATTCTTACTAGTCAGGTGTATTCGTAGGCATTGAATATAGGGTGTTTAGCCCATTTCGTTGAGCAAGGGGTAGGTCTTGACTATTACATATTTGACGTATGGAATGGTATCTGTGCTAATTTCTATCGCTGGTTTTATGCAGCACCCCAACTCACCTTTCCCCTTAAGCAAACATAAGTTGGTTTTCTAAATTGGAGACCCTGTTCTGTTTTGTAATTCAGTTCATGTGTAGCCAAGATTACATTCCGTGTATTAGTGATATTTTATGATGTTTCATTTTCTGTGTGACTTATTTCACTTAGAATCATCGTACCTGAATCCACTCATTATGCCACGACGGGCCAGATGACGTAGACTTCATTGGTGAGTGATATTCTATTTTACGTACGTACCACAACTTCTTTATCCATTTTTCGCTTTCTGGGATATTTAACTTGTACCGTAGACGAGGTTCTTGTAAACAGAGCCGTCTGAAACTTTGGGGTGGCTGTGTGTTTTTGATTTTAATTTCCCTAAGCTATAGGACCATAAGTGGAAGTGCCGTAGGCTCCGTTGCTTTGTTTTTTAGTTGTTTGAGGAAACACCATACACTTCTCCAGAGTGGCTCTTGGCAATTTACATCCCACCCATCAGCATAACAAGGCTCCCTGTTCTCCATGGCCTGTGCTGCCTTTCTGGATTTTACACTTTTTTCAGATGGCCCTTTTGACCGGGGGGCAGTGAGACTTCACTGTAGTGCAGATTTCTTTAATATGCTTGCTTGGTTGTCCAAAAAGGGCGTATGCGTTTTTTCCTGAATATATTCAGGAAAAAACGCATACGCCCTTTTTGGCCAAGTGCATCATTGTCGACGTTCTGCCTCTTTTCCTATGCTTTAAATGCAATTCCAGTGCACGCCCTGAAATCGTTTTCCTGCAATTCTGCACCGCTTTCAAGTCCACTTCGCAGCCTTACTTCAATACATTTTTAGACGATCGCTGTCATTTATAACTCTGCAGGTTTGTGAATTACAGTGCCCCTGAGCTCCATTGTTCAAATCGCTTTCTTGTGAGCTGGCTGCAAACCCGCACGATTGCTTCAGGCCCTAATCTGGTTCCGGAACGGCATGCTGAGCCTTTGGTTAATTCCTCTTCTTGGTGGGAAATGAGCATTAAATTTGCCCGTGCAGACACGTAGAGCTAGTCTCTCATTGGTTCTCCCTATTCCTGTTCATCTTGCGCAGAAATTGCAAACTGTGCCAAACAGGAGGTTAAAGGCACTGACTCTCCAAGTGGGGAGAGGGTTAGTAAAAAGTCTGGAATTGTGAACCCGAGTAAAATGGGACGAAAACTGAGATGCATTTGAAAACGTTTCCCGGTCACATGGTGCACCATACTGTGGGTTTCCTATGCATGTTTTAGGTGAAGGAAGAATCGCTTAAACCTGGAGAGTTGGGACCCATGGAATGGGTACCATGCAGTATGACTTCAAAGGGTCTGCATTTGCTCATCGAACCTCAACAATGCTATCAGCCCGAAGTGTCCAACCTTATGTCTCACTCAGCTCTGGGTGTAGATGTGGTAAATCCAGGTTGCATCACAAGCCCTGAATGAATTATTTAAGAATTCCTCTCTATTTCACTGTCATTGTGTTTTGTTTTTGTAATTCATTTTGATAATGGGATTTATCGGATTTTCTCTACTGCATTCATGCAGCTGTACACACGCTTGATTCTCTTATGGAGACATATAAATCCATGGGTTTGAAGATTCTTACTAGTCAGGTGTATTAATAGGCGTTGAATATAGGGTGTTTAGCCCATTTCGTTGAGCAAGGGGTAGGTCTTGACTATTACATATTTGACGTATGGAATGGTATCTGTGCTAATTTCTATCTCTGGTTTTATGCAGCACCCCAACTCACCTTTCCCCTTAAGCAAACATAAGTTGGTTTTCTAAATTGGAGACCCTGTTCTGTTTTGTAATTCAGTTCATGTGTAGCCAAGATTACATTCCGTGAATTAGTGATATCTTATGATGTTTCATTTTCTGTGTGATTTATTTCACTTAGAATCATCGTACCTGAATCCACTCATTATGCCACGACGGGCCTGATGACATAGATTTCATTGGAGAGTTATATTCCATTGTACGTACGTACCACATATTCTTTATACATTTTTCGCTTTCTCGGATATTTAACTTGTACCGTAGACGAGGTTCTTGTACACAGAGCCGTCCGAAACTTTGGGGTGGCTGTGTGTTTCTGATTTTAATTTCCCTAAGCTATAGGACCATAAGTGGAAGTGCCATAGGCTCCGTTGCTTTGTTTTTTAGGTGTTTCAGGAAACACCATACACTTCTCCAGAGTGGCTGTTGTCAATTTACATCCCGCCCATCAGCATAACAAGGCTTCGTCTTCTCCATGGCCTGTGCTGCCTTTCTGGATTTTACACTTTTTTCAGATGGGTCTTTTGACCGGGGGGCAGTGAGACTTCACTGTAGTGCAGATTTCTTTAACATGCTTGCTTCGTTGGCCAAAAAGTGCGTATGCTTTTTTTCCTGAATATATTCAGGAAAAAAAGCATACGCCCTTTTTGGCCAAGTGCATCATTGTCGACGTTCTGCATCATTTCCTATGCTATAAATGCAATTCCAGTCTACCCCCTGAAATCGTTTTCCTGCAATTCTGCCCCGCTTTCAAGTCCTCTTCGCAGCCTTCCTTCAGTATATTTTTGGAAGATAGCTGTCATTTATAACTCTGCAGGTTTGTGAATTACAGTGCCCCTGAGCTCCTTTCTTCAAATCGCTTTCTTGTGAGCTGCCCGCAAACCCGCATGATTGCTTCAGGCCCTAATCTGGTTCCGGCACGGCATGCTGAGCCTTTGGTTAATTCCTCTTCCTGGTGGGAAATGAGCGTTAAATTTGCCCGTGCAGACACGTAGAGCTAGTCTCTCATTGGTTCTCCCTATTCCTGTTCATCTTGCGCAGAAATTGCAAACTGTGCCAAACAGGAGGTTAAAGGCACTGACTCTCCAAGTGGGGAGAGGGTTAGTAAAAAGTCTGGAATTGTGAACCCGAGTAAAATGGGACGAAAACTGAGATGCATTTGAAAACGTTTCCCGGTCACATGGTGCACCATACTGTGGGTTTCCTATGCATGTTTTAGGTGAAGGAAGAATCGCTTAAACCTGGAGAGTTGGGACCCATGGAATGGGTACCATGCAGTATGACTTCAAAGGGTCTGCATTTGCTCATCGAACCTCAACAATGCTATCAGCCCGAAGTGTCCAACCTTATGTCTCACTCAGCTCTGGGTGTAGATGTGGTAAATCCAGGTTGCATCACAAGCCCTGAATGAATTATTGAAGAATTCCTCTCTATTTCACTGTCATTGTGTTTTGTTTTTGTAATTCATTTTGATAATGGGATTTATCGGATTTTCTCTGCTGCATTCATGCAGCTGAACACACGCTTGATTCTCTTATGGAGACATATAAATCCATGGGTTTGAAGATTCTTACTAGTCAGGTGTATTAATAGGCGTTGAATATAGGGTGTTTAGCCCATTTCGTTGAGCAAGGGGTAGGTCTTGACTATTACATATTTGACGTATGGAATGGTATCTGTGCTAATTTCTATCTCTGGTTTTATGCAGCACCCCAACTCACCTTTCCCCTTAAGCAAACATAAGTTGGTTTTCTAAATTGGAGACCCTGTTCTGTTTTGTAATTCAGTTCATGTGTAGCCAAGATTACATTCCGTGAATTAGTGATATCTTATGATGTTTCATTTTCTGTGTGATTTATTTCACTTAGAATCATCGTACCTGAATCCACTCATTGTGCCACGACGGGCCTGATGACATAGATTTCATTGGAGAGTGATATTCCATTGTACGTACGTACCACATATTCTTTATACATTTTTCGCTTTCTCGGATATTTAACTTGTACCGTAGACGAGGTTCTTGTACACAGAGCCGTCCGAAACTTTGGGGTGGCTGTGTGTTTCTGATTTTAATTTCCCTAAGCTATAGGACCATAAGTGGAAGTGCCATAGGCTCCGTTGCTTTGTTTTTTAGGTGTTTCAGGAAACACCATACACTTCTCCAGAGTGGCTGTTGTCAATTTACATCCCGCCCATCAGCATAACAAGGCTTCGTCTTCTCCATGGCCTGTGCTGCCTTTCTGGATTTTACACTTTTTTCAGATGGGTCTTTTGACCGGGGGGCAGTGAGACTTCACTGTAGTGCAGATTTCTTTAACATGCTTGCTTCGTTGGCCACAAAGTGCGTATGCTTTTTTTCCTGAATATATTCAGGAAAAAAAGCATACGCCCTTTTTGGCCAAGTGCATCATTGTCGACGTTCTGCATCATTTCCTATGCTATAAATGCAATTCCAGTCTACCCCCTGAAATCGTTTTCCTGCAATTCTGCCCCGCTTTCAAGTCCTCTTCGCAGCCTTCCTTCAGTATATTTTTGGAAGATAGCTGTCATTTATAACTCTGCAGGTTTGTGAATTACAGTGCCCCTGAGCTCCTTTCTTCAAATCGCTTTCTTGTGAGCTGCCCGCAAACCCGCATGATTGCTTCAGGCCCTAATCTGGTTCCGGCACGGCATGCTGAGCCTTTGGTTAATTCCTCTTCCTGGTGGGAAATGAGCGTTAAATTTGTCCGTGCAGACACGTAGAGCTAGTCTCTCATTGGTTCTCCCTATTCCTGTTCATCTTGCGCAGAAATTGCAAACTGTGCCAAACAGGAGGTTAAAGGCACTGACTCTCCAAGTGGGGAGAGGGTTAGTAAAAAGTCTGGAATTGTGAACCCGAGTAAAATGGGACGAAAACTGAGATGAATTTGAAAACGTTTCCCGGTCACATGGTGCACCATACTGTGGGTTTCCTATGCATGTTTTAGGTGAAGGAAGAATCGCTTAAACCTGGAGAGTTGGGACCCATGGAATGGGTACCATGCAGTATGACTTCAAAGGGTCTGCATTTGCTCATCGAACCTCAACAATGCTATCAGCCCGAAGTGTCCAACCTTATGTCTCACTCAGCTCTGGGTGTAGATGTGGTAAATCCAGGTTGCATCACAAGCCCTGAATGAATTATTTAAGAATTCCTCTCTATTTCACTGTCATTGTGTTTTGTTTTTGTAATTCATTTTGATAATGGGATTTATCGGATTTTCTCTGCTGCATTCATGCAGCTGTACACACGCTTGATTCTCTTATGGAGACATATAAATCCATGGGTTTGAAGATTCTTACTAGTCAGGTGTATTAATAGGCGTTGAATATAGGGTGTTTAGCCCATTTCGTTGAGCAAGGGGTAGGTCTTGACTATTACATATTTGACGTATGGAATGGTATCTGTGCTAATTTCTATCTCTGGTTTTATGCAGCACCCCAACTCACCTTTCCCCTTAAGCAAACATAAGTTGGTTTTCTAAATTGGAGACCCTGTTCTGTTTTGTAATTCAGTTCATGTGTAGCCAAGATTACATTCCGTGAATTAGTGATATCTTATGATGTTTCATTTTCTGTGTGATTTATTTCACTTAGAATCATCGTACCTGAATCCACTCATTGTGCCACGACGGGCCTGATGACATAGATTTCATTGGAGAGTGATATTCCATTGTACGTACGTACCACATATTCTTTATACATTTTTCGCTTTCTCGGATATTTAACTTGTACCGTAGACGAGGTTCTTGTACACAGAGCCGTCCGAAACTTTGGGGTGGCTGTGTGTTTCTGATTTTAATTTCCCTAAGCTATAGGACCATAAGTGGAAGTGCCATAGGCTCCGTTGCTTTGTTTTTTAGGTGTTTCAGGAAACACCATACACTTCTCCAGAGTGGCTGTTGTCAATTTACATCCCGCCCATCAGCATAACAAGGCTTCGTCTTCTCCATGGCCTGTGCTGCCTTTCTGGATTTTACACTTTTTTCAGATGGGTCTTTTGACCGGGGGGCAGTGAGACTTCACTGTAGTGCAGATTTCTTTAACATGCTTGCTTCGTTGGCCAAAAAGTGCGTATGCTTTTTTTCCTGAATATATTCAGGAAAAAAAGCATACGCCCTTTTTGGCCAAGTGCATCATTGTCGACGTTCTGCATCATTTCCTATGCTATAAATGCAATTCCAGTCTACCCCCTGAAATCGTTTTCCTGCAATTCTGCCCCGCTTTCAAGTCCTCTTCGCAGCCTTCCTTCAGTATATTTTTGGAAGATAGCTGTCATTTATAACTCTGCAGGTTTGTGAATTACAGTGCCCCTGAGCTCCTTTCTTCAAATCGCTTTCTTGTGAGCTGCCCGCAAACCCGCATGATTGCTTCAGGCCCTAATCTGGTTCCGGCACGGCATGCTGAGCCTTTGGTTAATTCCTCTTCCTGGTGGGAAATGAGCGTTAAATTTGCCCGTGCAGACACGTAGAGCTAGTCTCTCATTGGTTCTCCCTATTCCTGTTCATCTTGCGCAGAAATTGCAAACTGTGCCAAACAGGAGGTTAAAGGCACTGACTCTCCAAGTGGGGAGAGGGTTAGTAAAAAGTCTGGAATTGTGAACCCGAGTAAAATGGGACGAAAACTGAGATGCATTTGAAAACGTTTCCCGGTCACATGGTGCACCATACTGTGGGTTTCCTATGCATGTTTTAGGTGAAGGAAGAATCGCTTAAACCTGGAGAGTTGGGACCCATGGAATGGGTACCATGCAGTATGACTTCAAAGGGTCTGCATTTGCTCATCGAACCTCAACAATGCTATCAGCCCGAAGTGTCCAACCTTATGTCTCACTCAGCTCTGGGTGTAGATGTGGTAAATCCAGGTTGCATCACAAGCCCTGAATGAATTATTTAAGAATTCCTCTCTATTTCACTGTCATTGTGTTTTGTTTTTGTAATTCATTTTGATAATGGGATTTATCGGATTTTCTCTGCTGCATTCATGCAGCTGTACACACGCTTGATTCTCTTATGGAGACATATAAATCCATGGGTTTGAAGATTCTTACTAGTCAGGTGTATTAATAGGCGTTGAATATAGGGTGTTTAGCCCATTTCGTTGAGCAAGGGGTAGGTCTTGACTATTACATATTTGACGTATGGAATGGTATCTGTGCTAATTTCTATCTCTGGTTTTATGCAGCACCCCAACTCACCTTTCCCCTTAAGCAAACATAAGTTGGTTTTCTAAATTTGAGACCCTGTTCTGTTTTGTAATTCAGTTCATGTGTAGCCAAGATTACAATCCGTGTATTAGTGATATCTTATGATGTTTCATTTTCTGTGTGACTTATTTCACTTAGAATCTTCGTACCTGAATCCACTCATTATGCCACGACGGGCCTGATGACATAGATTTCATTGGTGAGTGATATTCCATTGTACATACGTACCACAACTTCTTTATCCATTTTTCACTTTCTGGGATATTTAACTTGTACCGTAGACGAGGTTCTTGTAAACAGAGCCGTCTGAAACTTTCGGGTGGCTGTGTGTTTTTGATTTTAATTTCCCTAAGCTATAGGACCGTAAGTGGAAGTGCCTTAGGCTCCGTTGCTTTGTTTTTTAGGTGTTTCAGGAAACACCATACACTTCTCCAGAGTGGCTGTTGGCAGTTTACATCCCACCCATCAGCATAACAAGGCTCCCTGTTCTCTATGACCTGTGCTGCATTTCTGGATTTTACACTTTTTTCAGATGGCCCTTTTGACCGGGGGGCAGTGAGACTTCATTGTAGTGCAGATTTCTATAACATGCTTGCTTGGCTGGCCAAAAAGGGCGTATGCTTTTTTCCCTGAATATATTCAGGAAAAAAAGCATACGCCCTTTTTGGCCAAGTGCATCATTGTCGACGTTCTGCCTCATTTCCTATGCTATAAATGCAATTCCAGTCTACCCCCTGAAATCGTTTTCCTGCAATTCTGCCCCGCTTTCAAATCCTCTTCGCAGCCTTCCTTCAGTATATTGTTGGACGATAGATGTCATTTATAACTCTGCAGGTTTGTGAATTACAGTGCCCCTGAGCTCCTTTCTACAAATCGCTTTCTTGTGAGCTGGCCGCAAACCCGCAGGATTGCTTCAGGCCCTAATCTGGTTCTGGCACGGCATGCTGAGCCTTTGGTTAATTCCTCTTCCTGGTTGGAAATGAGCGTTAAATTTGCCCGTGCAGACACCTACAGCTAGTCTCTCATTGGTTCTCCCTATTCCTGTTCATCTTGCGCAGAAATTGCAAACTGTGCCAAACAGGAGGTTAAAGGCACTGACTCTCCAAGTGGGGAGAGTGTTAGTAAAGGGTCTGAAATGGTGAACCCGAGTAAAAGGGGACAAAACCTGAGATGCATTTGAAAACGTTTCCCGGTCACACGGTGCACCATACTGTGGATTTCCCATGCATGTTTTAACTGAAGGAAGAATCGCTTAAACCTGGAGATTTGGGACCCATGGAATGGGTACCATGCAGTATGACTTCAAAGGGTCTGCATTTGCTCATCGAACTTCACCAATGCTATCAGCCCGAAGTGTCCAACCTTATGTCTCACTCAGCTCTGGGTGTAGATGTGGTAAATCCAGGTTGCATCACAAGCCCTGAATGAATTATTGAAGAATTCCTCTCTATTTCACTGTCATTGTGTTTTGTTTTTGTAATTCATTTTGATAATGGGATTTATCGGATTTTCTCTGCTGCATTCATGCAGCTGTACACACGCTTGATTCTCTTATGGAGACATATAAATCCATGGGTTTGAAGATTCTTACTAGTCAGGTGTATTCGTAGGCGTTGAATATAGGGTGTTTAGCCCATTTCGTTGAGCAAGGGGTAGGTCTTGACTATTACATATTTGACGTATGGAATGGTATCTGTGCTAATTTCTATCTCTGGTTTTATGCAGCACCCCAACTCACCTTTCCCCTTAAGCAAACATAAGTTGGTTTTCTAAATTGGAGACCCTGTTCTGTTTTGTAATTCAGTTCATGTGTAGCCAAGATTACATTCCGTGTATTAGTGATATTTTATGATGTTTCATTTTCTGTGTGACTTATTTCACTTAGAATCATCGTACCTGAATCCACTCATTATGCCACGACGGGCCAGATGACGTAGACTTCATTGGTGAGTGATATTCTATTCTACGTACGTACCACAACTTCTTTATCCATTTTTCGCTTTCTGGGATATTTAACTTGTACCGTAGACGAGGTTCTTGTAAACAGAGCCGTCTGAAACTTTGGGGTGGCTGTGTGTTTTTGATTTTAATTTCCCTAAGCTATAGGACCATAAGTGGAAGTGCCGTAGGCTCCGTTGCTTTGTTTTTTAGTTGTTTGAGGAAACACCATACACTTCTCCAGAGTGGCTCTTGGCAATTTACATCCCACCCATCAGCATAACAAGGCTCCCTGTTCTCCATGGCCTGTGCTGCCTTTCTGGATTTTACACTTTTTTCAGATGGCCCTTTTGACCGGGGGGCAGTGAGACTTCACTGTAGTGCAGATTTCTTTAATATGCTTGCTTGGTTGTCCAAAAAGGGCGTATGCGTTTTTTCCTGAATATATTCAGGAAAAAACGCATACGCCCTTTTTGGACAAGTGCATCATTGTCGACGTTCTGCCTCTTTTCCTATGCTTTAAATGCAATTCCAGTGCACGCCCTGAAATCGTTTTCCTGCAATTCTGCACCGCTTTCAAGTCCACTTCGCAGCCTTACTTCAATACATTTTTAGACGATCGCTGTCATTTATAACTCTGCAGGTTTGTGAATTACAGTGCCCCTGAGCTCCATTGTTCAAATCGCTTTCTTGTGAGCTGGCTGCAAACCCGCACGATTGCTTCAGGCCCTAATCTGGTTCCGGAACGGCATGCTGAGCCTTTGGTTAATTCCTCTTCTTGGTGGGAAATGAGAATTAAATTTGCCCGTGCAGACACGTAGAGCTAGTCTCTCATTGGTTCTCCCTATTCCTGTTCATCTTGCGCAGAAATTGCAAACTGTGCCAAACAGGAGGTTAAAGGCACTGACTCTCCAAGTGGGGAGAGGGTTAGTAAAGGGTCTGAAATGGTGAACCCGAGTAAAAGGGGACAAAACCTGAGATGCATTTGAAAACGTTTCCCGGTCACACGGTGCACCATACTGTGGATTTCCCATGCATGTTTTAGCTGAAGGAAGAATCGCTTAAACCTGGAGATTTGGGACCCATGGAATGGGTACCATGCAGTATGACTTCAAAGGGTCTGCATTTGCTCATCGAACCTCACCAATGCTATCAGCCCGAAGTGTCCAACCTTATGTCTCACTCAGCTCTGGGTGTAGATGTGGTAAATCCAGGTTGCATCACAAGCCCTGAATGAATTATTTAAGAATTCCTCTCTATTTCACTGTCATTGTGTTTTGTTTTTGTAATTCATTTTGATAATGGGATTTATCGGATTTTCTCTGCTGCATTCATGCAGCTGTACACACGCTTGATTCTCTTATGGAGACATATAAATCCATGGGTTTGAAGATTCTTACTAGTCAGGTGTATTCGTAGGCGTTGAATATAGGGTGTTTAGCCCATTTCGTTGAGCAAGGGGTAGGTCTTGACTATTACATATTTGACGTATGGAATGGTATCTGTGCTAATTTCTATCTCTGGTTTTATGCAGCACCCCAACTCACCTTTCCCCTTAAGCAAACATAAGTTGGTTTTCTAAATTGGAGACCCTGTTCTGTTTTGTAATTCAGTTCATGTGTAGCCAAGATTACATTCCGTGTATTAGTGATATTTTATGATGTTTCATTTTCTGTGTGACTTATTTCACTTAGAATCATCGTACCTGAATCCACTCATTATGCCACGACGGGCCAGATGACGTAGACTTCATTGGTGAGTGATATTCTATTCTACGTACGTACCACAACTTCTTTATCCATTTTTCGCTTTCTGGGATATTTAACTTGTACCGTAGACGAGGTTCTTGTAAACAGAGCCGTCTGAAACTTTGGGGTGGCTGTGTGTTTTTGATTTTAATTTCCCTAAGCTATAGGACCATAAGTGGAAGTGCCGTAGGCTCCGTTGCTTTGTTTTTTAGTTGTTTGAGGAAACACCATACACTTCTCCAGAGTGGCTCTTGGCAATTTACATCCCACCCATCAGCATAACAAGGCTCCCTGTTCTCCATGGCCTGTGCTGCCTTTCTGGATTTTACACTTTTTTCAGATGGCCCTTTTGACCGGGGGGCAGTGAGACTTCACTGTAGTGCAGATTTCTTTAATATGCTTGCTTGGTTGTCCAAAAAGGGCGTATGCGTTTTTTCCTGAATATAT
Organism: Delphinapterus leucas; assembly: GCF_059928025.1. NCBI lineage: Eukaryota > Metazoa > Chordata > Mammalia > Artiodactyla > Monodontidae > Delphinapterus > Delphinapterus leucas. Next base: position 17,441,029 of record NW_028322233.1, on the reverse strand, counting down.
TCAGGAAAAAACGCATACGCCCTTTTTGGACAAGTGCATCATTGTCGACGTTCTGCCTCTTTTCCTATGCTTTAAATGCAATTCCAGTGCACGCCCTGAAATCGTTTTCCTGCAATTCTGCACCGCTTTCAAGTCCACTTCGCAGCCTTACTTCAATACATTTTTAGACGATCGCTGTCATTTATAACTCTGCAGGTTTGTGAATTACAGTGCCCCTGAGCTCCATTGTTCAAATCGCTTTCTTGTGAGCTGGCTGCAAACCCGCACGATTGCTTCAGGCCCTAATCTGGTTCCGGAACGGCATGCTGAGCCTTTGGTTAATTCCTCTTCTTGGTGGGAAATGAGCATTAAATTTGCCCGTGCAGACACGTAGAGCTAGTCTCTCATTGGTTCTCCCTATTCCTGTTCATCTTGCGCAGAAATTGCAAACTGTGCCAAACAGGAGGTTAAAGGCACTGACTCTCCAAGTGGGGAGAGGGTTAGTAAAAAGTCTGGAATTGTGAACCCGAGTAAAATGGGACGAAAACTGAGATGCATTTGAAAACGTTTCCCGGTCACATGGTGCACCATACTGTGGGTTTCCTATGCATGTTTTAGGTGAAGGAAGAATCGCTTAAACCTGGAGAGTTGGGACCCATGGAATGGGTACCATGCAGTATGACTTCAAAGGGTCTGCATTTGCTCATCGAACCTCAACAATGCTATCAGCCCGAAGTGTCCAACCTTATGTCTCACTCAGCTCTGGGTGTAGATGTGGTAAATCCAGGTTGCATCACAAGCCCTGAATGAATTATTTAAGAATTCCTCTCTATTTCACTGTCATTGTGTTTTGTTTTTGTAATTCATTTTGATAATGGGATTTATCGGATTTTCTCTGCTGCATTCATGCAGCTGTACACACGCTTGATTCTCTTATGGAGACATATAAATCCATGGGTTTGAAGATTCTTACTAGTCAGGTGTATTAATAGGCGTTGAATATAGGGTGTTTAGCCCATTTCGTTGAGCAAGGGATAGGTCTTGACTATTACATATTTGACGTATGGAATGGTATCTGTGCTAATTTCTATCTCTGGTTTTATGCAGCACCCCAACTCACCTTTCCCCTTAAGCAAACATAAGTTGGTTTTCTAAATTGGAGACCCTGTTCTGTTTTGTAATTCAGTTCATGTGTAGCCAAGATTACATTCCGTGAATTAGTGATATCTTATGATGTTTCATTTTCTGTGTGATTTATTTCACTTAGAATCATCGTACCTGAATCCACTCATTATGCCACGACGGGCCTGATGACATAGATTTCATTGGAGAGTGATATTCCATTGTACGTACGTACCACATATTCTTTATACATTTTTCGCTTTCTCGGATATTTAACTTGTACCGTAGACGAGGTTCTTGTACACAGAGCCGTCCGAAACTTTGGGGTGGCTGTGTGTTTCTGATTTTAATTTCCCTAAGCTATAGGACCATAAGTGGAAGTGCCATAGGCTCCGTTGCTTTGTTTTTTAGGTGTTTCAGGAAACACCATACACTTCTCCAGAGTGGCTGTTGTCAATTTACATCCCGCCCATCAGCATAACAAGGCTTCGTCTTCTCCATGGCCTGTGCTGCCTTTCTGGATTTTACACTTTTTTCAGATGGGTCTTTTGACCGGGGGGCAGTGAGACTTCACTGTAGTGCAGATTTCTTTAACATGCTTGCTTCGTTGGCCAAAAAGGGCGTATGCTTTTTTTCCTGAATATATTCAGGAAAAAAAGCATACGCCCTTTTTGGCCAAGTGCATCATTGTCGACGTTCTGCATCATTTCCTATGCTATAAATGCAATTCCAGTCTACCCCCTGAAATCGTTTTCCTGCAATTCTGCCCCGCTTTCAAGTCCTCTTCGCATCCTTCCTTCAGTATATTTTGGGAAGATAGCTGTCATTCATAACTCTGCAGATTTGTGAATTACAGTGCCCCTGAGCTCCTTTCTTCAAATCGCTTTCTTGTGAGCTGCCCGCAAACCCGCATGATTGCTTCAGGCCCTAATCTGGTTCCGGCACGGCATGCTGAGCCTTTGGTTAATTCCTCTTCCTGGTGGGAAATGAGCGTTAAATTTGCCCGTGCAGACACGTAGAGCTAGTCTCTCATTGGTTCTCCCTATTCCTGTTCATCTTGCGCAGAAATTGCAAACTGTGCCAAACAGGAGGTTAAAGGCACTGACTCTCCAAGTGGGGAGAGGGTTAGTAAAAAGTCTGGAATTGTGAACCCGAGTAAAATGGGACGAAAACTGAGATGTATTTGAAAACGTTTCCCGGTCACATGGTGCACCATACTGTGGGTTTCCTATGCATGTTTTAGGTGAAGGAAGAATCGCTTAAACCTGGAGAGTTGGGACCCATGGAATGGGTACCATGCAGTATGACTTCAAAGGGTCTGCATTTGCTCATCGAACCTCACCAATGCTATCAGCCTGAAGTGTCCAACCTTATGTCTCACTCAGCTCTGGGTGTAGATGTGGGAAATCCAGGTTGCATCACAAGCCCTGAATGAATTATTTAAGAATTCCTCTCTATTTCACTGTCATTGTGTTTTGTTTTTGTAATTCATTTTGATAATGGGATTTATCGGATTTTCTCTGCTGCATTCATGCAGCTGTACACACGCTTGATTCTCTTATGGAGACATATAAATCCATGGGTTTGAAGATTCTTACTAGTCAGGTGTATTAATAGGCGTTGAATATAGGGTGTTTAGCCCATTTCGTTGAGCAAGGGGTAGGTCTTGACTATTACATATTTGACGTATGGAATGGTATCTGTGCTAATTTCTATCGCTGGTTTTATGCAGCACCCCAACTCACCTTTCCCCTTAAGCAAACATAAGTTGGTTTTCTAAATTGGAGACCCTGTTCTGTTTTGTAATTCAGTTCATGTGTAGCCAAGATTACATTCCGTGTATTAGTGATATTTTATGATGTTTCATTTTCTGTGTGACTTATTTCACTTAGAATCATCGTACCTGAATCCACTCATTATGCCACGACGGGCCAGATGACGTAGACTTCATTGGTGAGTGATATTCTATTCTACGTACGTACCACAACTTCTTTATCCATTTTTCGCTTTCTGGGATATTTAACTTGTACCGTAGACGAGGTTCTTGTAAACAGAGCCGTCTGAAACTTTGGGGTGGCTGTGTGTTTTTGATTTTAATTTCCCTAAGCTATAGGACCATAAGTGGAAGTGCCGTAGGCTCCGTTGCTTTGTTTTTTAGTTGTTTGAGGAAACACCATACACTTCTCCAGAGTGGCTCTTGGCAATTTACATCCCACCCATCAGCATAACAAGGCTCCCTGTTCTCCATGGCCTGTGCTGCCTTTCTGGATTTTACACTTTTTTCAGATGGCCCTTTTGACCGGGGGGCAGTGAGACTTCACTGTAGTGCAGATTTCTTTAATATGCTTGCTTGGTTGTCCAAAAAGGGCGTATGCGTTTTTTCCTGAATATATTCAGGAAAAAACGCATACGCCCTTTTTGGACAAGTGCATCATTGTCGACGTTCTGCCTCTTTTCCTATGCTTTAAATGCAATTCCAGTGCACGCCCTGAAATCGTTTTCCTGCAATTCTGCACCGCTTTCAAGTCCACTTCGCAGCCTTACTTCAATACATTTTTAGACGATAGCTGTCATTTATAACTCTGCAGGTTTGTGAATTACAGTGCCCCTGAGGTCCATTGTTCAAATCGCTTTCTTGTGAGCTGGCTGCAAACCCGCACGATTGCTTCAGGCCCTAATCTGGTTCCGGAACGGCATGCTGAGCCTTTGGTTAATTCCTCTTCTTGGTGGGAAATGAGCATTAAATTTGCCCGTGCAGACACGTAGAGCTAGTCTCTCATTGGTTCTCCCTATTCCTGTTCATCTTGCGCAGAAATTGCAAACTGTGCCAAACAGGAGGTTAAAGGCACTGACTCTCCAAGTGGGGAGAGGGTTAGTAAAAAGTCTGGAATTGTGAACCCGAGTAAAATGGGACGAAAACTGAGATGCATTTGAAAACGTTTCCCGGTCACATGGTGCACCATACTGTGGGTTTCCTATGCATGTTTTAGGTGAAGGAAGAATCGCTTAAACCTGGAGAGTTGGGACCCATGGAATGGGTACCATGCAGTATGACTTCAAAGGGTCTGCATTTGCTCATCGAACCTCACCAATGCTATCAGCCCGAAGTGTCCAACCTTATGTCTCACTCAGCTCTGGGTGTAGATGTGGTAAATCCAGGTTGCATCACAAGCCCTGAATGAATTATTTAAGAATTCCTCTCTATTTCACTGTCATTGTGTTTTGTTTTTGTAATTCATTTTGATAATGGGATTTATCGGATTTTCTCTGCTGCATTCATGCAGCTGTACACACGCTTGATTCTCTTATGGAGACATATAAATCCATGGGTTTGAAGATTCTTACTAGTCAGGTGTATTAATAGGCGTTGAATATAGGGTGTTTAGCCCATTTCGTTGAGCAAGGGGTAGGTCTTGACTATTACATATTTGACGTATGGAATGGTATCTGTGTTAATTTCTATCTCTGGTTTTATGCAGCACCCCAACTCACCTTTCCCCTTAAGCAAACATAAGTTGGTTTTCTAAATTGGAGACCCTGTTCTGTTTTGTAATTCAGTTCATGTGTAGCCAAGATTACATTCCGTGAATTAGTGATATCTTATGATGTTTCATTTTCTGTGTGATTTATTTCACTTAGAATCATCGTACCTGAATCCACTCATTATGCCACGACGGGCCTGATGACATAGATTTCATTGGAGAGTGATATTCCATTGTACGTACGTACCACATATTCTTTATACATTTTTCGCTTTCTCGGATATTTAACTTGTACCGTAGACGAGGTTCTTGTACACAGAGCCGTCCGAAACTTTGGGGTGGCTGTGTGTTTCTGATTTTAATTTCCCTAAGCTATAGGACCATAAGTGGAAGTGCCATAGGCTCCGTTGCTTTGTTTTTTAGGTGTTTCAGGAAACACCATACACTTCTCCAGAGTGGCTGTTGTCAATTTACATCCCGCCCATCAGCATAACAAGGCTTCGTCTTCTCCATGGCCTGTGCTGCCTTTCTGGATTTTACACTTTTTTCAGATGGGTCTTTTGACCGGGGGGCAGTGAGACTTCACTGTAGTGCAGATTTCTTTAACATGCTTGCTTCGTTGGCCAAAAAGTGCGTATGCTTTTTTTCCTGAATATATTCAGGAAAAAAAGCATACGCCCTTTTTGGCCAAGTGCATCATTGTCGACGTTCTGCATCATTTCCTATGCTATAAATGCAATTCCAGTCTACCCCCTGAAATCGTTTTCCTGCAATTCTGCCCCGCTTTCAAGTCCTCTTCGCAGCCTTCCTTCAGTATATTTTTGGAAGATAGCTGTCATTTATAACTCTGCAGGTTTGTGAATTACAGTGCCCCTGAGCTCCTTTCTTCAAATCGCTTTCTTGTGGGCTGCCCGCAAACCCGCATGATTGCTTCAGGCCCTAATCTGGTTCCGGCACGGCGTGCTGAGCCTTTGGTTAATTCCTCTTCCTGGTGGGAAATGAGCGTTAAATTTGCCCGTGCAGACACGTAGAGCTAGTCTCTCATTGGTTCTCCCTATTCCTGTTCATCTTGCGCAGAAATTGCAAACTGTGCCAAACAGGAGGTTAAAGGCACTGACTCTCCAAGTGGGGAGAGGGTTAGTAAAAAGTCTGGAATTGTGAACCCGAGTAAAATGGGACGAAAACTGAGATGCATTTGAAAACGTTTCCCGGTCACATGGTGCACCATACTGTGGGTTTCCTATGCATGTTTTAGGTGAAGGAAGAATCGCTTAAACCTGGAGAGTTGGGACCCATGGAATGGGTACCATGCAGTATGACTTCAAAGGGTCTGCATTTGCTCATCGAACCTCAACAATGCTATCAGCCCGAAGTGTCCAACCTTATGTCTCACTCAGCTCTGGGTGTAGATGTGGTAAATCCAGGTTGCATCACAAGCCCTGAATGAATTATTTAAGAATTCCTCTCTATTTCACTGTCATTGTGTTTTGTTTTTGTAATTCATTTTGATAATGGGATTTATCGGATTTTCTCTGCTGCATTCATGCAGCTGTACACACGCTTGATTCTCTTATGGAGACATATAAATCCATGGGTTTGAAGATTCTTACTAGTCAGGTGTATTAATAGGCGTTGAATATAGGGTGTTTAGCCCATTTCGTTGAGCAAGGGGTAGGTCTTGACTATTACATATTTGACGTATGGAATGGTATCTGTGCTAATTTCTATCTCTGGTTTTATGCAGCACCCCAACTCCCCTTTCCCCTTAAGCAAACATAAGTTGGTTTTCTAAATTTGAGACCCTGTTCTGTTTTGTAATTCAGTTCATGTGTAGCCAAGATTACAATCCGTGTATTAGTGATATCTTATGATGTTTCATTTTCTGTGTGACTTATTTCACTTAGAATCTTCGTACCTGAATCCACTCATTATGCCACGACGGGCCTGATGACATAGATTTCATTGGTGAGTGATATTCCATTGTACGTACGTACCACAACTTCTTTATCCATTTTTCGCTTTCTGGGATATTTAACTTGTACCGTAGACGAGGTTCTTGTAAACAGAGCCGTCTGAAACTTTCGGGTGGCTGTGTGTTTTTGATTTTAATTTCCCTAAGCTATAGGACCGTAAGTGGAAGTGCCTTAGGCTCCGTTGCTTTGTTTTTTAGGTGTTTCAGGAAACACCATACACTTCTCCAGAGTGGCTGTTGGCAGTTTACATCCCACCCATCAGCATAACAAGGCTCCCTGTTCTCCATGGCCTGTGCTGCCTTTCTGGATTTTACACTTTTTTCAGATGGCCCTTTTGACCGGGGGGCAGTGAGACTTCACTGTAGTGTAGATTTCTTTAATATGCTTGCTTGGTTGTCCAAAAAGGGCGTATGCGTTTTTTCTTGAATATATTCAGGAAAAAACGCATACGCCCTTTTTGGACAAGTGCATCATTGTCGACGTTCTGCCTCTTTTCCTATGCTTTAAATGCAATTCCAGTGCACGCCCTGAAATCGTTTTCCTGCAATTCTGCACCGCTTTCAAGTCCACTTCGCAGCCTTACTTCAATACATTTTTAGACGATCGCTGTCATTTATAACTCTGCAGGTTTGTGAATTACAGTGCCCCTGAGCTCCATTGTTCAAATCGCTTTCTTGTGAGCTGGCTGCAAACCCGCACGATTGCTTCAGGCCCTAATCTGGTTCCGGAACGGCATGCTGAGCCTTTGGTTAATTCCTCTTCTTGGTGGGAAATGAGCATTAAATTTGCCCGTGCAGACACGTAGAGCTAGTCTCTCATTGGTTCTCCCTATTCCTGTTCATCTTGCGCAGAAATTGCAAACTGTGCCAAACAGGAGGTTAAAGGCACTGACTCTCCAAGTGGGGAGAGGGTTAGTAAAAAGTCTGGAATTGTGAACCCGAGTAAAATGGGACGAAAACTGAGATGTATTTGAAAACGTTTCCCGGTCACATGGTGCACCATACTGTGGGTTTCCTATGCATGTTTTAGGTGAAGGAAGAATCGCTTAAACCTGGAGAGTTGGGACCCATGGAATGGGTACCATGCAGTATGACTTCAAAGGGTCTGCATTTGCTCATCGAACCTCACCAATGCTATCAGCCTGAAGTGTCCAACCTTATGTCTCACTCAGCTCTGGGTGTAGATGTGGTAAATCCAGGTTGCATCACAAGCCCTGAATGAATTATTTAAGAATTCCTCTCTATTTCACTGTCATTGTGTTTTGTTTTTGTAATTCATTTTGATAATGGGATTTATCGGATTTTCTCTGCTGCATTCATGCAGCTGTACACACGCTTGATTCTCTTATGGAGACATATAAATCCATGGGTTTGAAGATTCTTACTAGTCAGGTGTATTAATAGGCGTTGAATATAGGGTGTTTAGCCCATTTCGTTGAGCAAGGGGTAGGTCTTGACTATTACATATTTGACGTATGGAATGGTATCTGTGCTAATTTCTATCGCTGGTTTTATGCAGCACCCCAACTCACCTTTCCCCTTAAGCAAACATAAGTTGGTTTTCTAAATTTGAGACCCTGTTCTGTTTTGTAATTCAGTTCATGTGTAGCCAAGATTACATTCCGTGTATTAGTGATATTTTATGATGTTTCATTTTCTGTGTGACTTATTTCACTTAGAATCATCGTACCTGAATCCACTCATTATGCCACGACGGGCCAGATGACGTAGACTTCATTGGTGAGTGATATTCTATTCTACGTACGTACCACAACTTCTTTATCCATTTTTCGCTTTCTGGGATATTTAACTTGTACCGTAGACGAGGTTCTTGTAAACAGAGCCGTCTGAAACTTTGGGGTGGCTGTGTGTTTTTGATTTTAATTTCCCTAAGCTATAGGACCATAAGTGGAAGTGCCGTAGGCTCCGTTGCTTTGTTTTTTAGTTGTTTGAGGAAACACCATACACTTCTCCAGAGTGGCTCTTGGCAATTTACATCCCACCCATCAGCATAACAAGGCTCCCTGTTCTCCATGGCCTGTGCTGCCTTTCTGGATTTTACACTTTTTTCAGATGGCCCTTTTGACCGGGGGGCAGTGAGACTTCACTGTAGTGCAGATTTCTTTAATATGCTTGCTTGGTTGTCCAAAAAGGGCGTATGCGTTTTTTCCTGAATATATTCAGGAAAAAACGCATACGCCCTTTTTGGACAAGTGCATCATTGTCGACGTTCTGCCTCTTTTCCTATGCTTTAAATGCAATTCCAGTGCACGCCCTGAAATCGTTTTCCTGCAATTCTGCACCGCTTTCAAGTCCACTTCGCAGCCTTACTTCAATACATTTTTAGACGATAGCTGTCATTTATAACTCTGCAGGTTTGTGAATTACAGTGCCCCTGAGCTCCATTGTTCAAATCGCTTTCTTGTGAGCTGGCTGCAAACCCGCACGATTGCTTCAGGCCCTAATCTGGTTCCGGAACGGCATGCTGAGCCTTTGGTTAATTCCTCTTCTTGGTGGGAAATGAGCATTAAATTTGCCCGTGCAGACACGTAGAGCTAGTCTCTCATTGGTTCTCCCTATTCCTGTTCATCTTGCGCAGAAATTGCAAACTGTGCCAAACAGGAGGTTAAAGGCACTGACTCTCCAAGTGGGGAGAGGGTTAGTAAAAAGTCTGGAATTGTGAACCCGAGTAAAATGGGACGAAAACTGAGATGCATTTGAAAACGTTTCCCGGTCACATGGTGCACCATACTGTGGGTTTCCTATGCATGTTTTAGGTGAAGGAAGAATCGCTTAAACCTGGAGAGTTGGGACCCATGGAATGGGTACCATGCAGTATGACTTCAAAGGGTCTGCATTTGCTCATCGAACCTCACCAATGCTATCAGCCCGAAGTGTCCAACCTTATGTCTCACTCAGCTCTGGGTGTAGATGTGGTAAATCCAGGTTGCATCACAAGCCCTGAATGAATTATTTAAGAATTCCTCTCTATTTCACTGTCATTGTGTTTTGTTTTTGTAATTCATTTTGATAATGGGATTTATCGGATTTTCTCTGCTGCATTCATGCAGCTGTACACACGCTTGATTCTCTTATGGAGACATATAAATCCATGGGTTTGAAGATTCTTACTAGTCAGGTGTATTAATAGGCGTTGAATATAGGGTGTTTAGCCCATTTCGTTGAGCAAGGGGTAGGTCTTGACTATTACATATTTGACGTATGGAATGGTATCTGTGTTAATTTCTATCTCTGGTTTTATGCAGCACCCCAACTCACCTTTCCCCTTAAGCAAACATAAGTTGGTTTTCTAAATTGGAGACCCTGTTCTGTTTTGTAATTCAGTTCATGTGTAGACAAGATTACATTCCGTGAATTAGTGATATCTTATGATGTTTCATTTTCTGTGTGATTTATTTCACTTAGAATCATCGTACCTGAATCCACTCATTATGCCACGACGGGCCTGATGACATAGATTTCATTGGAGAGTGATATTCCATTGTACGTACGTACCACATATTCTTTATACATTTTTCGCTTTCTCGGATATTTAACTTGTACCGTAGATGAGGTTCTTGTACACAGAGCCGTCCGAAACTTTGGGGTGGCTGTGTGTTTCTGATTTTAATTTCCCTAAGCTATAGGACCATAAGTGGAAGTGCCATAGGCTCCGTTGCTTTGTTTTTTAGGTGTTTCAGGAAACACCATACACTTCTCCAGAGTGGCTGTTGTCAATTTACATCCCGCCCATCAGCATAACAAGGCTTCGTCTTCTCCATGGCCTGTGCTGCCTTTCTGGATTTTACACTTTTTTCAGATGGGTCTTTTGACCGGGGGGCAGTGAGACTTCACTGTAGTGCAGATTTCTATAACATGCTTGCTTCGTTGGCCAAAAAGTGCGTATGCTTTTTTTCCTGAATATATTCAGGAAAAAAAGCATACGCCCTTTTTGGCCAAGTGCATCATTGTCGACGTTCTGCATCATTTCCTATGCTATAAATGCAATTCAAGTCTACCCCCTGAAATCATTTTTCTGCAATTCTGCCCCGCTTTCAAGTCCTCTTCGCAGCCTTCCTTCAGTATATTTTTGGAAGATAGCTGTCATTTATAACTCTGCAGGTTTGTGAATTACAGTGCCCCTGAGCTCCTTTCTTCAAATCGCTTTCTTGTGAGCTGCCCGCAAACCCGCATGATTGCTTCAGGCCCTAATCTGGTTCCGGAACGGCATGCTGAGCCTTTGGTTAATTCCTCTTCCTGGTGGGAAATGAGCGTTAAATTTGCCCGTGCAGACACGTAGAGCTAGTCTCTCATTGGTTCTCCCTATTCCTGTTCATCTTGCGCAGAAATTGCAAACTGTGCCAAACAGGAGGTTAAAGGCACTGACTCTCCAAGTGGGGAGAGGGTTAGTAAAAAGTCTGGAATTGTGAACCCGAGTAAAATGGGACGAAAACTGAGATGCATTTGAAAACGTTTCCCGGTCACATGGTGCACCATACTGTGGGTTTCCTATGCATGTTTTAGGTGAAGGAAGAATCGCTTAAACCTGGAGAGTTGGGACCCATGGAATGGGTACCATGCAGTATGACTTCAAAGGGTCTGCATTTGCTCATCGAACCTCAACAATGCTATCAGCCCGAAGTGTCCAACCTTATGTCTCACTCAGCTCTGGGTGTAGATGTGGTAAATCCAGGTTGCATCACAAGCCCTGAATGAATTATTTAAGAATTCCTCTCTATTTCACTGTCATTGTGTTTTGTTTTTGTAATTCATTTTGATAATGGGATTTATCGGATTTTCTCTGCTGCATTCATGCAGCTGTACACACGCTTGATTCTCTTATGGAGACATATAAATCCATGGGTTTGAAGATTCTTACTAGTCAGGTGTATTAATAGGCGTTGAATATAGGGTGTTTAGCCCATTTCGTTGAGCAAGGGGTAGGTCTTGACTATTACATATTTGACGTATGGAATGGTATCTGTGCTAATTTCTATCTCTGGTTTTATGCAGCACCCCAACTCCCCTTTCCCCTTAAGCAAACATAAGTTGGTTTTCTAAATTTGAGACCCTGTTCTGTTTTGTAATTCAGTTCATGTGTAGCCAAGATTACAATCCGTGTATTAGTGATATCTTATGATGTTTCATTTTCTGTGTGACTTATTTCACTTAGAATCTTCGTACCTGAATCCACTCATTATGCCACGACGGGCCTGATGACATAGATTTCATTGGTGAGTGATATTCCATTGTACATACGTACCACAACTTCTTTATCCATTTTTCACTTTCTGGGATATTTAACTTGTACCGTAGACGAGGTTCTTGTAAACAGAGCCGTCTGAAACTTTCGGGTGGCTGTGTGTTTTTGATTTTAATTTCCCTAAGCTATAGGACCGTAAGTGGAAGTGCCTTAGGCTCCGTTGCTTTGTTTTTTAGGTGTTTCAGGAAACACCATACACTTCTCCAGAGTGGCTGTTGGCAGTTTACATCCCACCCATCAGCATAACAAGGCTCCCTGTTCTCTATGACCTGTGCTGCATTTCTGGATTTTACACTTTTTTCAGATGGCCCTTTTGACCGGGGGGCAGTGAGACTTCATTGTAGTGCAGATTTCTATAACATGCTTGCTTGGCTGGCCAAAAAGGGCGTATGCTTTTTTCCCTGAATATATTCAGGAAAAAAAGCATACGCCCTTTTTGGCCAAGTGCATCATTGTCGACGTTCTGCCTCATTTCCTATGCTATAAATGCAATTCCAGTCTACCCCCTGAAATCGTTTTCCTGCAATTCTGCCCCGCTTTCAAATCCTCTTCGCAGCCTTCCTTCAGTATATTGTTGGACGATAGATGTCATTTATAACTCTGCAGGTTTGTGAATTACAGTGCCCCTGAGCTCCTTTCTACAAATCGCTTTCTTGTGAGCTGGCCGCAAACCCGCAGGATTGCTTCAGGCCCTAATCTGGTTCTGGCACGGCATGCTGAGCCTTTGGTTAATTCCTCTTCCTGGTTGGAAATGAGCGTTAAATTTGCCCGTGCAGACACCTACAGCTAGTCTCTCATTGGTTCTCCCTATTCCTGTTCATCTTGCGCAGAAATTGCAAACTGTGCCAAACAGGAGGTTAAAGGCACTGACTCTCCAAGTGGGGAGAGTGTTAGTAAAGGGTCTGAAATGGTGAACCCGAGTAAAAGGGGACAAAACCTGAGATGCATTTGAAAACGTTTCCCGGTCACACGGTGCACCATACTGTGGATTTCCCATGCATGTTTTAGCTGAAGGAAGAATCGCTTAAACCTGGAGATTTGGGACCCATGGAATGGGTACCATGCAGTATGACTTCAAAGGGTCTGCATTTGCTCATCGAACTTCACCAATGCTATCAGCCCGAAGTGTCCAACCTTATGTCTCACTCAGCTCTGGGTGTAGATGTGGTAAATCCAGGTTGCATCACAAGCCCTGAATGAATTATTGAAGAATTCCTCTCTATTTCACTGTCATTGTGTTTTGTTTTTGTAATTCATTTTGATAATGGGATTTATCGGATTTTCTCTGCTGCATTCATGCAGCTGTACACACGCTTGATTCTCTTATGGAGACATATAAATCCATGGGTTTGAAGATTCTTACTAGTCAGGTGTATTCGTAGGCGTTGAATATAGGGTGTTTAGCCCATTTCGTTGAGCAAGGGGTAGGTCTTGACTATTACATATTTGACGTATGGAATGGTATCTGTGCTAATTTCTATCGCTGGTTTTATGCAGCACCCCAACTCACCTTTCCCCTTAAGCAAACATAAGTTGGTTTTCTAAATTGGAGACCCTGTTCTGTTTTGTAATTCAGTTCATGTGTAGCCAAGATTACATTCCGTGTATTAGTGATATTTTATGATGTTTCATTTTCTGTGTGACTTATTTCACTTAGAATCATCGTACCTGAATCCACTCATTATGCCACGACGGGCCAGATGACGTAGACTTCATTGGTGAGTGATATTCTATTCTACGTACGTACCACAACTTCTTTATCCATTTTTCGCTTTCTGGGATATTTAACTTGTACCGTAGACGAGGTTCTTGTAAACAGAGCCGTCTGAAACTTTGGGGTGGCTGTGTGTTTTTGATTTTAATTTCCCTAAGCTATAGGACCATAAGTGGAAGTGCCGTAGGCTCCGTTGCTTTGTTTTTTAGTTGTTTGAGGAAACACCATACACTTCTCCAGAGTGGCTCTTGGCAATTTACATCCCACCCATCAGCATAACAAGGCTCCCTGTTCTCCATGGCCTGTGCTGCCTTTCTGGATTTTACACTTTTTTCAGATGGCCCTTTTGACCGGGGGGCAGTGAGACTTCACTGTAGTGCAGATTTCTTTAATATGCTTGCTTGGTTGTCCAAAAAGGGCGTATGCGTTTTTTCCTGAATATATTCAGGAAAAAACGCATACGCCCTTTTTGGACAAGTGCATCATTGTCGACGTTCTGCCTCTTTTCCTATGCTTTAAATGCAATTCCAGTGCACGCCCTGAAATCGTTTTCCTGCAATTCTGCACCGCTTTCAAGTCCACTTCGCAGCCTTACTTCAATACATTTTTAGACGATCGCTGTCATTTATAACTCTGCAGGTTTGTGAATTACAGTGCCCCTGAGGTCCATTGTTCAAATCGCTTTCTTGTGAGCTGGCTGCAAACCCGCACGATTGCTTCAGGCCCTAATCTGGTTCCGGAACGGCATGCTGAGCCTTTGGTTAATTCCTCTTCTTGGTGGGAAATGAGCATTAAATTTGCCCGTGCAGACACGTAGAGCTAGTCTCTCATTGGTTCTCCCTATTCCTGTTCATCTTGCGCAGAAATTGCAAACTGTGCCAAACAGGAGGTTAAAGGCACTGACTCTCCAAGTGGGGAGAGGGTTAGTAAAAAGTCTGGAATTGTGAACCCGAGTAAAATGGGACGAAAACTGAGATGCATTTGAAAACGTTTCCCGGTCACATGGTGCACCATACTGTGGGTTTCCTATGCATGTTTTAGGTGAAGGAAGAATCGCTTAAACCTGGAGAGTTGGGACCCATGGAATGGGTACCATGCAGTATGACTTCAAAGGGTCTGCATTTGCTCATCGAACCTCACCAATGCTATCAGCCCGAAGTGTCCAACCTTATGTCTCACTCAGCTCTGGGTGTAGATGTGGTAAATCCAGGTTGCATCACAAGCCCTGAATGAATTATTTAAGAATTCCTCTCTATTTCACTGTCATTGTGTTTTGTTTTTGTAATTCATTTTGATAATGGGATTTATCGGATTTTCTCTGCTGCATTCATGCAGCTGTACACACGCTTGATTCTCTTATGGAGACATATAAATCCATGGGTTTGAAGATTCTTACTAGTCAGGTGTATTAATAGGCGTTGAATATAGGGTGTTTAGCCCATTTCGTTGAGCAAGGGGTAGGTCTTGACTATTACATATTTGACGTATGGAATGGTATCTGTGTTAATTTCTATCTCTGGTTTTATGCAGCACCCCAACTCACCTTTCCCCTTAAGCAAACATAAGTTGGTTTTCTAAATTGGAGACCCTGTTCTGTTTTGTAATTCAGTTCATGTGTAGCCAAGATTACATTCCGTGAATTAGTGATATCTTATGATGTTTCATTTTCTGTGTGATTTATTTCACTTAGAATCATCGTACCTGAATCCACTCATTATGCCACGACGGGCCTGATGACATAGATTTCATTGGAGAGTGATATTCCATTGTACGTACGTACCACATATTCTTTATACATTTTTCGCTTTCTCGGATATTTAACTTGTACCGTAGACGAGGTTCTTGTACACAGAGCCGTCCGAAACTTTGGGGTGGCTGTGTGTTTCTGATTTTAATTTCCCTAAGCTATAGGACCATAAGTGGAAGTGCCATAGGCTCCGTTGCTTTGTTTTTTAGGTGTTTCAGGAAACACCATACACTTCTCCAGAGTGGCTGTTGTCAATTTACATCCCGCCCATCAGCATAACAAGGCTTCGTCTTCTCCATGGCCTGTGCTGCCTTTCTGGATTTTACACTTTTTTCAGATGGGTCTTTTGACCGGGGGGCAGTGAGACTTCACTGTAGTGCAGATTTCTTTAACATGCTTGCTTCGTTGGCCAAAAAGTGCGTATGCTTTTTTTCCTGAATATATTCAGGAAAAAAAGCATACGCCCTTTTTGGCCAAGTGCATCATTGTCGACGTTCTGCATCATTTCCTATGCTATAAATGCAATTCCAGTCTACCCCCTGAAATCGTTTTCCTGCAATTCTGCCCCGCTTTCAAGTCCTCTTCGCAGCCTTCCTTCAGTATATTTTTGGAAGATAGCTGTCATTTATAACTCTGCAGGTTTGTGAATTACAGTGCCCCTGAGCTCCTTTCTTCAAATCGCTTTCTTGTGGGCTGCCCGCAAACCCGCATGATTGCTTCAGGCCCTAATCTGGTTCCGGCACGGCGTGCTGAGCCTTTGGTTAATTCCTCTTCCTGGTGGGAAATGAGCGTTAAATTTGCCCGTGCAGACACGTAGAGCTAGTCTCTCATTGGTTCTCCCTATTCCTGTTCATCTTGCGCAGAAATTGCAAACTGTGCCAAACAGGAGGTTAAAGGCACTGACTCTCCAAGTGGGGAGAGGGTTAGTAAAAAGTCTGGAATTGTGAACCCGAGTAAAATGGGACGAAAACTGAGATGCATTTGAAAACGTTTCCCGGTCACATGGTGCACCATACTGTGGGTTTCCTATGCATGTTTTAGGTGAAGGAAGAATCGCTTAAACCTGGAGAGTTGGGACCCATGGAATGGGTACCATGCAGTATGACTTCAAAGGGTCTGCATTTGCTCATCGAACCTCAACAATGCTATCAGCCCGAAGTGTCCAACCTTATGTCTCACTCAGCTCTGGGTGTAGATGTGGTAAATCCAGGTTGCATCACAAGCCCTGAATGAATTATTTAAGAATTCCTCTCTATTTCACTGTCATTGTGTTTTGTTTTTGTAATTCATTTTGATAATGGGATTTATCGGATTTTCTCTGCTGCATTCATGCAGCTGTACACACGCTTGATTCTCTTATGGAGACATATAAATCCATGGGTTTGAAGATTCTTACTAGTCAGGTGTATTAATAGGCGTTGAATATAGGGTGTTTAGCCCATTTCGTTGAGCAAGGGGTAGGTCTTGACTATTACATATTTGACGTATGGAATGGTATCTGTGCTAATTTCTATCTCTGGTTTTATGCAGCACCCCAACTCCCCTTTCCCCTTAAGCAAACATAAGTTGGTTTTCTAAATTGGAGACCCTGTTCTGTTTTGTAATTCAGTTCATGTGTAGCCAAGATTACAATCCGTGTATTAGTGATATCTTATGATGTTTCATTTTCTGTGTGACTTATTTCACTTAGAATCTTCGTACCTGAATCCACTCATTATGCCACGACGGGCCTGATGACATAGATTTCATTGGTGAGTGATATTCCATTGTACGTACGTACCACAACTTCTTTATCCATTTTTCGCTTTCTGGGATATTTAACTTGTACCGTAGACGAGGTTCTTGTAAACAGAGCCGTCTGAAACTTTCGGGTGGCTGTGTGTTTTTGATTTTAATTTCCCTAAGCTATAGGACCGTAAGTGGAAGTGCCTTAGGCTCCGTTGCTTTGTTTTTTAGGTGTTTCAGGAAACACCATACACTTCTCCAGAGTGGCTGTTGGCAGTTTACATCCCACCCATCAGCATAACAAGGCTCCCTGTTCTCTATGACCTGTGCTGCATTTCTGGATTTTACACTTTTTTCAGATGGCCCTTTTGACCGGGGGGCAGTGAGACTTCATTGTAGTGCAGATTTCTATAACATGCTTGCTTGGCTGGCCAAAAAGGGCGTATGCTTTTTTCCCTGAATATATTCAGGAAAAAAAGCATACACCCTTTTTGGCCAAGTGCATCATTGTCGACGTTCTGCCTCATTTCCTATGC
This sequence comes from Delphinapterus leucas, assembly GCF_059928025.1. Lineage (NCBI taxonomy): Eukaryota > Metazoa > Chordata > Mammalia > Artiodactyla > Monodontidae > Delphinapterus > Delphinapterus leucas. Next base: position 17,423,489 of record NW_028322233.1, on the reverse strand, counting down.
TATAAATGCAATTCCAGTCTACCCCCTGAAATCGTTTTCCTGCAATTCTGCCCCGCTTTCAAATCCTCTTCGCAGCCTTCCTTCAGTATATTGTTGGACGATAGATGTCATTTATAACTCTGCAGGTTTGTGAATTACAGTGCCCCTGAGCTCCTTTCTACAAATCGCTTTCTTGTGAGCTGGCCGCAAACCCGCAGGATTGCTTCAGGCCCTAATCTGGTTCTGGCACGGCATGCTGAGCCTTTGGTTAATTCCTCTTCCTGGTGGGAAATGAGCGTTAAATTTGCCCGTGCAGACACCTACAGCTAGTCTCTCATTGGTTCTCCCTATTCCTGTTCATCTTGCGCAGAAATTGCAAACTGTGCCAAACAGGAGGTTAAAGGCACTGACTCTCCAAGTGGGGAGAGGGTTAGTAAAGGGTCTGAAATGGTGAACCCGAGTAAAAGGGGACAAAACCTGAGATGCATTTGAAAACGTTTCCCGGTCACACGGTGCACCATACTGTGGATTTCCCATGCATGTTTTAGCTGAAGGAAGAATCGCTTAAACCTGGAGATTTGGGACCCATGGAATGGGTACCATGCAGTATGACTTCAAAGGGTCTGCATTTGCTCATCGAACCTCACCAATGCTATCAGCCCGAAGTGTCCAACCTTATGTCTCACTCAGCTCTGGGTGTAGATGTGGTAAATCCAGGTTGCATCACAAGCCCTGAATGAATTATTTAAGAATTCCTCTCTATTTCACTGTCATTGTGTTTTGTTTTTGTAATTCATTTTGATAATGGGATTTATCGGATTTTCTCTGCTGCATTCATGCAGCTGTACACACGCTTGATTCTCTTATGGAGACATATAAATCCATGGGTTTGAAGATTCTTACTAGTCAGGTGTATTCGTAGGCGTTGAATATAGGGTGTTTAGCCCATTTCGTTGAGCAAGGGGTAGGTCTTGACTATTACATATTTGACGTATGGAATGGTATCTGTGCTAATTTCTATCTCTGGTTTTATGCAGCACCCCAACTCACCTTTCCCCTTAAGCAAACATAAGTTGGTTTTCTAAATTGGAGACCCTGTTCTGTTTTGTAATTCAGTTCATGTGTAGCCAAGATTACATTCCGTGTATTAGTGATATTTTATGATGTTTCATTTTCTGTGTGACTTATTTCACTTAGAATCATCGTACCTGAATCCACTCATTATGCCACGACGGGCCAGATGACGTAGACTTCATTGGTGAGTGATATTCTATTCTACGTACGTACCACAACTTCTTTATCCATTTTTCGCTTTCTGGGATATTTAACTTGTACCGTAGACGAGGTTCTTGTAAACAGAGCCGTCTGAAACTTTGGGGTGGCTGTGTGTTTTTGATTTTAATTTCCCTAAGCTATAGGACCATAAGTGGAAGTGCCGTAGGCTCCGTTGCTTTGTTTTTTAGTTGTTTGAGGAAACACCATACACTTCTCCAGAGTGGCTCTTGGCAATTTACATCCCACCCATCAGCATAACAAGGCTCCCTGTTCTCCATGGCCTGTGCTGCCTTTCTGGATTTTACACTTTTTTCAGATGGCCCTTTTGACCGGGGGGCAGTGAGACTTCACTGTAGTGTAGATTTCTTTAATATGCTTGCTTGGTTGTCCAAAAAGGGCGTATGCGTTTTTTCTTGAATATATTCAGGAAAAAACGCATACGCCCTTTTTGGACAAGTGCATCATTGTCGACGTTCTGCCTCTTTTCCTATGCTTTAAATGCAATTCCAGTGCACGCCCTGAAATCGTTTTCCTGCAATTCTGCACCGCTTTCAAGTCCACTTCGCAGCCTTACTTCAATACATTTTTAGACGATCGCTGTCATTTATAACTCTGCAGGTTTGTGAATTACAGTGCCCCTGAGCTCCATTGTTCAAATCGCTTTCTTGTGAGCTGGCTGCAAACCCGCACGATTGCTTCAGGCCCTAATCTGGTTCCGGAACGGCATGCTGAGCCTTTGGTTAATTCCTCTTCTTGGTGGGAAATGAGCATTAAATTTGCCCGTGCAGACACGTAGAGCTAGTCTCTCATTGGTTCTCCCTATTCCTGTTCATCTTGCGCAGAAATTGCAAACTGTGCCAAACAGGAGGTTAAAGGCACTGACTCTCCAAGTAGGGAGAGGGTTAGTAAAAAGTCTGGAATTGTGAACCCGAGTAAAATGGGACGAAAACTGAGATGTATTTGAAAACGTTTCCCGGTCACATGGTGCACCATACTGTGGGTTTCCTATGCATGTTTTAGGTGAAGGAAGAATCGCTTAAACCTGGAGAGTTGGGACCCATGGAATGGGTACCATGCAGTATGACTTCAAAGGGTCTGCATTTGCTCATCGAACCTCACCAATGCTATCAGCCTGAAGTGTCCAACCTTATGTCTCACTCAGCTCTGGGTGTAGATGTGGTAAATCCAGGTTGCATCACAAGCCCTGAATGAATTATTTAAGAATTCCTCTCTATTTCACTGTCATTGTGTTTTGTTTTTGTAATTCATTTTGATAATGGGATTTATCGGATTTTCTCTGCTGCATTCATGCAGCTGTACACACGCTTGATTCTCTTATGGAGACATATAAATCCATGGGTTTGAAGATTCTTACTAGTCAGGTGTATTAATAGGCGTTGAATATAGGGTGTTTAGCCCATTTCGTTGAGCAAGGGGTAGGTCTTGACTATTACATATTTGACGTATGGAATGGTATCTGTGCTAATTTCTATCGCTGGTTTTATGCAGCACCCCAACTCACCTTTCCCCTTAAGCAAACATAAGTTGGTTTTCTAAATTTGAGACCCTGTTCTGTTTTGTAATTCAGTTCATGTGTAGCCAAGATTACATTCCGTGTATTAGTGATATTTTATGATGTTTCATTTTCTGTGTGACTTATTTCACTTAGAATCATCGTACCTGAATCCACTCATTATGCCACGACGGGCCAGATGACGTAGACTTCATTGGTGAGTGATATTCTATTCTACGTACGTACCACAACTTCTTTATCCATTTTTCGCTTTCTGGGATATTTAACTTGTACCGTAGACGAGGTTCTTGTAAACAGAGCCGTCTGAAACTTTGGGGTGGCTGTGTGTTTTTGATTTTAATTTCCCTAAGCTATAGGACCATAAGTGGAAGTGCCGTAGGCTCCGTTGCTTTGTTTTTTAGTTGTTTGAGGAAACACCATACACTTCTCCAGAGTGGCTCTTGGCAATTTACATCCCACCCATCAGCATAACAAGGCTCCCTGTTCTCCATGGCCTGTGCTGCCTTTCTGGATTTTACACTTTTTTCAGATGGCCCTTTTGACCGGGGGGCAGTGAGACTTCACTGTAGTGCAGATTTCTTTAATATGCTTGCTTGGTTGTCCAAAAAGGGCGTATGCGTTTTTTCCTGAATATATTCAGGAAAAAACGCATACGCCCTTTTTGGACAAGTGCATCATTGTCGACGTTCTGCCTCTTTTCCTATGCTTTAAATGCAATTCCAGTGCACGCCCTGAAATCGTTTTCCTGCAATTCTGCACCGCTTTCAAGTCCACTTCGCAGCCTTACTTCAATACATTTTTAGACGATAGCTGTCATTTATAACTCTGCAGGTTTGTGAATTACAGTGCCCCTGAGCTCCATTGTTCAAATCGCTTTCTTGTGAGCTGGCTGCAAACCCGCACGATTGCTTCAGGCCCTAATCTGGTTCCGGAACGGCATGCTGAGCCTTTGGTTAATTCCTCTTCTTGGTGGGAAATGAGCATTAAATTTGCCCGTGCAGACACGTAGAGCTAGTCTCTCATTGGTTCTCCCTATTCCTGTTCATCTTGCGCAGAAATTGCAAACTGTGCCAAACAGGAGGTTAAAGGCACTGACTCTCCAAGTGGGGAGAGGGTTAGTAAAAAGTCTGGAATTGTGAACCCGAGTAAAATGGGACGAAAACTGAGATGCATTTGAAAACGTTTCCCGGTCACATGGTGCACCATACTGTGGGTTTCCTATGCATGTTTTAGGTGAAGGAAGAATCGCTTAAACCTGGAGAGTTGGGACCCATGGAATGGGTACCATGCAGTATGACTTCAAAGGGTCTGCATTTGCTCATCGAACCTCACCAATGCTATCAGCCCGAAGTGTCCAACCTTATGTCTCACTCAGCTCTGGGTGTAGATGTGGTAAATCCAGGTTGCATCACAAGCCCTGAATGAATTATTTAAGAATTCCTCTCTATTTCACTGTCATTGTGTTTTGTTTTTGTAATTCATTTTGATAATGGGATTTATCGGATTTTCTCTGCTGCATTCATGCAGCTGTACACACGCTTGATTCTCTTATGGAGACATATAAATCCATGGGTTTGAAGATTCTTACTAGTCAGGTGTATTAATAGGCGTTGAATATAGGGTGTTTAGCCCATTTCGTTGAGCAAGGGGTAGGTCTTGACTATTACATATTTGACGTATGGAATGGTATCTGTGCTAATTTCTATCTCTGGTTTTATGCAGCACCCCAACTCACCTTTCCCCTTAAGCAAACATAAGTTGGTTTTCTAAATTGGAGACCCTGTTCTGTTTTGTAATTCAGTTCATGTGTAGACAAGATTACATTCCGTGAATTAGTGATATCTTATGATGTTTCATTTTCTGTGTGATTTATTTCACTTAGAATCATCGTACCTGAATCCACTCATTATGCCACGACGGGCCTGATGACATAGATTTCATTGGAGAGTGATATTCCATTGTACGTACGTACCACATATTCTTTATACATTTTTCGCTTTCTCGGATATTTAACTTGTACCGTAGATGAGGTTCTTGTACACAGAGCCGTCCGAAACTTTGGGGTGGCTGTGTGTTTCTGATTTTAATTTCCCTAAGCTATAGGACCATAAGTGGAAGTGCCATAGGCTCCGTTGCTTTGTTTTTTAGGTGTTTCAGGAAACACCATACACTTCTCCAGAGTGGCTGTTGTCAATTTACATCCCGCCCATCAGCATAACAAGGCTTCGTCTTCTCCATGGCCTGTGCTGCCTTTCTGGATTTTACACTTTTTTCAGATGGGTCTTTTGACCGGGGGGCAGTGAGACTTCACTGTAGTGCAGATTTCTATAACATGCTTGCTTCGTTGGCCAAAAAGTGCGTATGCTTTTTTTCCTGAATATATTCAGGAAAAAAAGCATACGCCCTTTTTGGCCAAGTGCATCATTGTCGACGTTCTGCATCATTTCCTATGCTATAAATGCAATTCAAGTCTACCCCCTGAAATCATTTTTCTGCAATTCTGCCCCGCTTTCAAGTCCTCTTCGCAGCCTTCCTTCAGTATATTTTTGGAAGATAGCTGTCATTTATAACTCTGCAGGTTTGTGAATTACAGTGCCCCTGAGCTCCTTTCTTCAAATCGCTTTCTTGTGAGCTGCCCGCAAACCCGCATGATTGCTTCAGGCCCTAATCTGGTTCCGGCACGGCATGCTGAGCCTTTGGTTAATTCCTCTTCCTGGTGGGAAATGAGCGTTAAATTTGCCCGTGCAGACACGTAGAGCTAGTCTCTCATTGGTTCTCCCTATTCCTGTTCATCTTGCGCAGAAATTGCAAACTGTGCCAAACAGGAGGTTAAAGGCACTGACTCTCCAAGTGGGGAGAGGGTTAGTAAAAAGTCTGGAATTGTGAACCCGAGTAAAATGGGACGAAAACTGAGATGCATTTGAAAACGTTTCCCGGTCACATGGTGCACCATACTGTGGGTTTCCTATGCATGTTTTAGGTGAAGGAAGAATCGCTTAAACCTGGAGAGTTGGGACCCATGGAATGGGTACCATGCAGTATGACTTCAAAGGGTCTGCATTTGCTCATCGAACCTCAACAATGCTATCAGCCCGAAGTGTCCAACCTTATGTCTCACTCAGCTCTGGGTGTAGATGTGGTAAATCCAGGTTGCATCACAAGCCCTGAATGAATTATTTAAGAATTCCTCTCTATTTCACTGTCATTGTGTTTTGTTTTTGTAATTCATTTTGATAATGGGATTTATCGGATTTTCTCTGCTGCATTCATGCAGCTGTACACACGCTTGATTCTCTTATGGAGACATATAAATCCATGGGTTTGAAGATTCTTACTAGTCAGGTGTATTAATAGGCGTTGAATATAGGGTGTTTAGCCCATTTCGTTGAGTAAGGGGTAGGTCTTGACTATTACATATTTGACGTATGGAATGGTATCTGTGCTAATTTCTATCTCTGGTTTTATGCAGCACCCCAACTCCCCTTTCCCCTTAAGCAAACATAAGTTGGTTTTCTAAATTTGAGACCCTGTTCTGTTTTGTAATTCAGTTCATGTGTAGCCAAGATTACAATCCGTGTATTAGTGATATCTTATGATGTTTCATTTTCTGTGTGACTTATTTCACTTAGAATCTTCGTACCTGAATCCACTCATTATGCCACGACGGGCCTGATGACATAGATTTCATTGGTGAGTGATATTCCATTGTACGTACGTACCACAACTTCTTTATCCATTTTTCGCTTTCTGGGATATTTAACTTGTACCGTAGACGAGGTTCTTGTAAACAGAGCCATCTGAAACTTTCGGGTGGCTGTGTGTTTTTGATTTTAATTTCCCTAAGCTATAGGACCGTAAGTGGAAGTGCCTTAGGCTCCGTTGCTTTGTTTTTTAGGTGTTTCAGGAAACACCATACACTTCTCCAGAGTGGCTGTTGGCAGTTTACATCCCACCCATCAGCATAACAAGGCTCCCTGTTCTCTATGACCTGTGCTGCATTTCTGGATTTTACACTTTTTTCAGATGGCCCTTTTGACCGGGGGGCAGTGAGACTTCATTGTAGTGCAGATTTCTATAACATGCTTGCTTGGCTGGCCAAAAAGGGCGTATGCTTTTTTCCCTGAATATATTCAGGAAAAAAAGCATACACCCTTTTTGGCCAAGTGCATCATTGTCGACGTTCTGCCTCATTTCCTATGCTATAAATGCAATTCCAGTCTACCCCCTGAAATCGTTTTCCTGCAATTCTGCCCCGCTTTCAAATCCTCTTCGCAGCCTTCCTTCAGTATATTGTTGGACGATAGATGTCATTTATAACTCTGCAGGTTTGTGAATTACAGTGCCCCTGAGCTCCTTTCTACAAATCGCTTTCTTGTGAGCTGGCCGCAAACCCGCAGGATTGCTTCAGGCCCTAATCTGGTTCTGGCACGGCATGCTGAGCCTTTGGTTAATTCCTCTTCCTGGTTGGAAATGAGCATTAAATTTGCCCGTGCAGACACCTACAGCTAGTCTCTCATTGGTTCTCCCTATTCCTGTTCATCTTGCGCAGAAATTGCAAACTGTGCCAAACAGGAGGTTAAAGGCACTGACTCTCCAAGTGGGGAGAGGGTTAGTAAAGGGTCTGAAATGGTGAACCCGAGTAAAAGGGGACAAAACCTGAGATGCATTTGAAAACGTTTCCCGGTCACACGGTGCACCATACTGTGGATTTCCCATGCATGTTTTAGCTGAAGGAAGAATCGCTTAAACCTGGAGATTTGGGACCCATGGAATGGGTACCATGCAGTATGACTTCAAAGGGTCTGCATTTGCTCATCGAACCTCACCAATGCTATCAGCCCGAAGTGTCCAACCTTATGTCTCACTCAGCTCTGGGTGTAGATGTGGTAAATCCAGGTTGCATCACAAGCCCTGAATGAATTATTGAAGAATTCCTCTCTATTTCACTGTCATTGTGTTTTGTTTTTGTAATTCATTTTGATAATGGGATTTATCGGATTTTCTCTGCTGCATTCATGCAGCTGTACACACGCTTGATTCTCTTATGGAGACATATAAATCCATGGGTTTGAAGATTCTTACTAGTCAGGTGTATTCGTAGGCGTTGAATATAGGGTGTTTAGCCCATTTCGTTGAGCAAGGGGTAGGTCTTGACTATTACATATTTGACGTATGGAATGGTATCTGTGCTAATTTCTATCGCTGGTTTTATGCAGCACCCCAACTCACCTTTCCCCTTAAGCAAACATAAGTTGGTTTTCTAAATTGGAGACCCTGTTCTGTTTTGTAATTCAGTTCATGTGTAGCCAAGATTACATTCCGTGTATTAGTGATATTTTATGATGTTTCATTTTCTGTGTGACTTATTTCACTTAGAATCATCGTACCTGAATCCACTCATTATGCCACGACGGGCCAGATGACGTAGACTTCATTGGTGAGTGATATTCTATTCTACGTACGTACCACAACTTCTTTATCCATTTTTCGCTTTCTGGGATATTTAACTTGTACCGTAGACGAGGTTCTTGTAAACAGAGCCGTCTGAAACTTTGGGGTGGCTGTGTGTTTTTGATTTTAATTTCCCTAAGCTATAGGACCATAAGTGGAAGTGCCGTAGGCTCCGTTGCTTTGTTTTTTAGTTGTTTGAGGAAACACCATACACTTCTCCAGAGTGGCTCTTGGCAATTTACATCCCACCCATCAGCATAACAAGGCTCCCTGTTCTCCATGGCCTGTGCTGCCTTTCTGGATTTTACACTTTTTTCAGATGGCCCTTTTGACCGGGGGGCAGTGAGACTTCACTGTAGTGCAGATTTCTTTAATATGCTTGCTTGGTTGTCCAAAAAGGGCGTATGCGTTTTTTCCTGAATATATTCAGGAAAAAACGCATACGCCCTTTTTGGACAAGTGCATCATTGTCGACGTTCTGCCTCTTTTCCTATGCTTTAAATGCAATTCCAGTGCACGCCCTGAAATCGTTTTCCTGCAATTCTGCACCGCTTTCAAGTCCACTTCGCAGCCTTACTTCAATACATTTTTAGACGATAGCTGTCATTTATAACTCTGCAGGTTTGTGAATTACAGTGCCCCTGAGCTCCATTGTTCAAATCGCTTTCTTGTGAGCTGGCTGCAAACCCGCACGATTGCTTCAGGCCCTAATCTGGTTCTGGAACGGCATGCTGAGCCTTTGGTTAATTCCTCTTCTTGGTGGGAAATGAGCATTAAATTTGCCCGTGCAGACACGTAGAGCTAGTCTCTCATTGGTTCTCCCTATTCCTGTTCATCTTGCGCAGAAATTGCAAACTGTGCCAAACAGGAGGTTAAAGGCACTGACTCTCCAAGTGGGGAGAGGGTTAGTAAAAAGTCTGGAATTGTGAACCCGAGTAAAATGGGACGAAAACTGAGATGCATTTGAAAACGTTTCCCGGTCACATGGTGCACCATACTGTGGGTTTCCTATGCATGTTTTAGGTGAAGGAAGAATCGCTTAAACCTGGAGAGTTGGGACCCATGGAATGGGTACCATGCAGTATGACTTCAAAGGGTCTGCATTTGCTCATCGAACCTCACCAGTGCTATCAGCCCGAAGTGTCCAACCTTATGTCTCACTCAGCTCTGGGTGTAGATGTGGTAAATCCAGGTTGCATCACAAGCCCTGAATGAATTATTTAAGAATTCCTCTCTATTTCACTGTCATTGTGTTTTGTTTTTGTAATTCATTTTGATAATGGGATTTATCGGATTTTCTCTGCTGCATTCATGCAGCTGTACACACGCTTGATTCTCTTATGGAGACATATAAATCCATGGGTTTGAAGATTCTTACTAGTCAGGTGTATTAATAGGCGTTGAATATAGGGTGTTTAGCCCATTTCGTTGAGCAAGGGGTAGGTCTTGACTATTACATATTTGACGTATGGAATGGTATCTGTGCTAATTTCTATCTCTGGTTTTATGCAGCACCCCAACTCCCCTTTCCCCTTAAGCAAACATAAGTTGGTTTTCTAAATTGGAGACCCTGTTCTGTTTTGTAATTCAGTTCATGTGTAGCCAACATTACATTCCGTGAATTAGTGATATCTTATGATGTTTCATTTTCTGTGTGATTTATTTCACTTAGAATCATCGTACCTGAATCCACTCATTATGCCACGACGGGCCTGATGACATAGATTTCATTGGAGAGTGATATTCCATTGTACGTACGTACCACATATTCTTTATACATTTTTCGCTTTCTCGGATATTTAACTTGTACCGTAGACGAGGTTCTTGTACACAGAGCCGTCCGAAACTTTGGGGTGGCTGTGTGTTTCTGATTTTAATTTCCCTAAGCTATAGGACCATAAGTGGAAGTGCCATAGGCTCCGTTGCCTTGTTTTTTAGGTGTTTCAGGAAACACCATACACTTCTCCAGAGTGGCTGTTGTCAATTTACATCCCGCCCATCAGCATAACAAGGCTTCGTCTTCTCCATGGCCTGTGCTGCCTTTCTGGATTTTACACTATTTTCAGATGGGTCTTTTGACCGGGGGGCAGTGAGACTTCACTGTAGTGCAGATTTCTTTAACATGCTTGCTTCGTTGGCCAAAAAGTGCGTATGCTTTTTTTCCTGAATATATTCAGGAAAAAAAGCATACGCCCTTTTTGGCCAAGTGCATCATTGTCGACGTTCTGCCTCTTTTCCTATGCTATAAATGCAATTCCAGTCTACCCCCTGAAATCGTTTTCCTGCAATTCTGCCCCGCTTTCAAGTCCTCTTCGCAGCCTTCCTTCAGTATATTTTTGGAAGATAGCTGTCATTTATAACTCTGCAGGTTTGTGAATTACAGTGCCCCTGAGCTCCTTTCTTCAAATCGCTTTCTTGTGAGCTGCCCGCAAACCCGCATGATTGCTTCAGGCCCTAATCTGGTTCCGGCACGGCATGCTGAGCCTTTGGTTAATTCCCCTTCCTGGTGGGAAATGAGCGTTACATTTGCCCGTGCAGACACGTAGATCTAGTTTCTCATTGGTTCTCCCTATTCCTGTTCATCTTGCGCAGAAATTGCAAACTGTGCCAAACAGGAGGTTAAAGGCACTGACTCTCCAAGTGGGGAGAGGGTTAGTAAAAAGTCTGGAATTGTGAACCCGAGTAAAATGGGACGAAAACTGAGATGCATTTGAAAACGTTTCCCGGTCACATGGTGCACCATACTGTGGGTTTCCTATGCATGTTTTAGGTGAAGGAAGAATCGCTTAAACCTGGAGAGTTGGGACCCATGGAATGGGTACCATGCAGTATGACTTCAAAGGGTCTGCATTTGCTCATCGAACCTCAACAATGCTATCAGCCCGAAGTGTCCAACCTTATGTCTCACTCAGCTCTGGGTGTAGATGTGGTAAATCCAGGTTGCATCACAAGCCCTGAATGAATTATTGAAGAATTCCTCTCTATTTCACTGTCATTGTGTTTTGTTTTTGTAATTCATTTTGATAATGGGATTTATCGGATTTTCTCTGCTGCATTCATGCAGCTGTACACACGCTTCATTCTCTTATGGAGACATATAAATCCATGGGTTTGAAGATTCTTACTAGTCAGGTGTATTAATAGGCGTTGAATATAGGGTGTTTAGCCCATTTCGTTGAGCAAGGGGTAGGTCTTGACTATTACATATTTGACGTATGGAATGGTATCTGTGCTAATTTCTATCTCTGGTTTTATGCAGCACCCCAACTCCCCTTTCCCCTTAAGCAAACATAAGTTGGTTTTCTAAATTGGAGACCCTGTTCTGTTTTGTAATTCAGTTCATGTGTAGCCAAGATTACAATCCGTGTATTAGTGATATCTTATGATGTTTCATTTTCTGTGTGACTTATTTCACTTAGAATCTTCGTACCTGAATCCACTCATTATGCCACGACGGGCCTGATGACATAGATTTCATTGGTGAGTGATATTCCATTGTACGTACGTACCACAACTTCTTTATCCATTTTTCGCTTTCTGGGATATTTAACTTGTACCGTAGACGAGGTTCTTGTAAACAGAGCCGTCTGAAACTTTCGGGTGGCTGTGTGTTTTTGATTTTAATTTCCCTAAGCTATAGGACCGTAAGTGGAAGTGCCTTAGGCTCCGTTGCTTTGTTTTCTAGGTGTTTCAGGAAACACCATACACTTCTCCAGAGTGGCTGTTGGCAGTTTACATCCCACCCATCAGCATAACAAGGCTCCCTGTTCTCTATGACCTGTGCTGCATTTCTGGATTTTACACTTTTTTCAGATGGCCCTTTTGACCGGGGGGCAGTGAGACTTCATTGTAGTGCAGATTTCTATAACATGCTTGCTTGGCTGGCCAAAAAGGGCGTATGCTTTTTTCCCTGAATATATTCAGGAAAAAAAGCATACGCCCTTTTTGGCCAAGTGCATCATTGTCGACGTTCTGCCTCATTTCCTATGCTATAAATGCAATTCCAGTCTACCACCTGAAATCGTTTTCCTGCAATTCTGCCCCGCTTTCAAATCCTCTTCGCAGCCTTCCTTCAGTATATTGTTGGACGATAGATGTCATTTATAACTCTGCAGGTTTGTGAATTACAGTGCCCCTGAGCTCCTTTCTACAAATCGCTTTCTTGTGAGCTGGCCGCAAACCCGCAGGATTGCTTCAGGCCCTAATCTGGTTCTGGCACGGCATGCTGAGCCTTTGGTTAATTCCTCTTCCTGGTTGGAAATGAGCGTTAAATTTGCCCGTGCAGACACCTACAGCTAGTCTCTCATTGGTTCTCCCTATTCCTGTTCATCTTGCGCAGAAATTGCAAACTGTGCCAAACAGGAGGTTAAAGGCACTGACTCTCCAAGTGGGGAGAGTGTTAGTAAAGGGTCTGAAATGGTGAACCCGAGTAAAAGGGGACAAAACCTGAGATGCATTTGAAAACGTTTCCCGGTCACACGGTGCACCATACTGTGGATTTCCCATGCATGTTTTAGCTGAAGGAAGAATCGCTTAAACCTGGAGATTTGGGACCCATGGAATGGGTACCATGCAGTATGACTTCAAAGGGTCTGCATTTGCTCATCGAACCTCACCAATGCTATCAGCCCGAAGTGTCCAACCTTATGTCTCACTCAGCTCTGGGTGTAGATGTGGTAAATCCAGGTTGCATCACAAGCCCTGAATGAATTATTTAAGAATTCCTCTCTATTTCACTGTCATTGTGTTTTGTTTTTGTAATTCATTTTGATAATGGGATTTATCGGATTTTCTCTGCTGCATTCATCCAGCTGTACACACGCTTGATTCTCTTATGGAGACATATAAATCCATGGGTTTGAAGATTCTTACTAGTCAGGTGTATTCGTAGGCGTTGAATATAGGGTGTTTAGCCCATTTCGTTGAGCAAGGGGTAGGTCTTGACTATTACATATTTGACGTATGGAATGGTATCTGTGCTAATTTCTATCGCTGGTTTTATGCAGCACCCCAACTCACCTTTCCCCTTAAGCAAACATAAGTTGGTTTTCTAAATTGGAGACCCTGTTCTGTTTTGTAATTCAGTTCATGTGTAGCCAAGATTACATTCCGTGTATTAGTGATATTTTATGATGTTTCATTTTCTGTGTGACTTATTTCACTTAGAATCATCGTACCTGAATCCACTCATTATGCCACGACGGGCCAGATGACGTAGACTTCATTGGTGAGTGATATTCTATTCTACGTACGTACCACAACTTCTTTATCCATTTTTCGCTTTCTGGGATATTTAACTTGTACCGTAGACGAGGTTCTTGTAAACAGAGCCGTCTGAAACTTTGGGGTGGCTGTGTGTTTTTGATTTTAATTTCCCTAAGCTATAGGACCATAAGTGGAAGTGCCGTAGGCTCCGTTGCTTTGTTTTTTAGTTGTTTGAGGAAACACCATACACTTCTCCAGAGTGGCTCTTGGCAATTTACATCCCACCCATCAGCATAACAAGGCTCCCTGTTCTCCATGGCCTGTGCTGCCTTTCTGGATTTTACACTTTTTTCAGATGGCCCTTTTGACCGGGGGGCAGTGAGACTTCACTGTAGTGCAGATTTCTTTAATATGCTTGCTTGGTTGTCCAAAAAGGGCGTATGCGTTTTTTCCTGAATATATTCAGGAAAAAACGCATACGCCCTTTTTGGACAAGTGCATCATTGTCGACGTTCTGCCTCTTTTCCTATGCTTTAAATGCAATTCCAGTGCACGCCCTGAAATCGTTTTCCTGCAATTCTGCACCGCTTTCAAGTCCACTTCGCAGCCTTACTTCAATACATTTTTAGACGATAGCTGTCATTTATAACTCTGCAGGTTTGTGAATTACAGTGCCCCTGAGCTCCTTTCTTCAAATCGCTTTCTTGTGAGCTGGCTGCAAACCCGCACGATTGCTTCAGGCCCTAATCTGGTTCCGGAACGGCATGCTGAGCCTTTGGTTAATTCCTCTTCTTGGTGGGAAATGAGCATTAAATTTGCCCGTGCAGACACGTAGAGCTAGTCTCTCATTGGTTCTCCCTATTCCTGTTCATCTTGCGCAGAAATTGCAAACTGTGCCAAACAGGAGGTTAAAGGCACTGACTCTCCAAGTGGGGAGAGGGTTAGTAAAAAGTCTGGAATTGTGAACCCGAGTAAAATGGGACGAAAACTGAGATGCATTTGAAAACGTTTCCCGGTCACATGGTGCACCATACTGTGGGTTTCCTATGCATGTTTTAGGTGAAGGAAGAATCGCTTAAACCTGGAGAGTTGGGACCCATGGAATGGGTACCATGCAGTATGACTTCAAAGGGTCTGCATTTGCTCATCGAACCTCACCAGTGCTATCAGCCCGAAGTGTCCAACCTTATGTCTCACTCAGCTCTGGGTGTAGATGTGGTAAATCCAGGTTGCATCACAAGCCCTGAATGAATTATTTAAGAATTCCTCTCTATTTCACTGTCATTGTGTTTTGTTTTTGTAATTCATTTTGATAATGGGATTTATCGGATTTTCTCTGCTGCATTCATGCAGCTGTACACACGCTTGATTCTCTTATGGAGACATATAAATCCATGGGTTTGAAGATTCTTACTAGTCAGGTGTATTAATAGGCGTTGAATATAGGGTGTTTAGCCCATTTCGTTGAGCAAGGGGTAGGTCTTGACTATTACATATTTGACGTATGGAATGGTATCTGTGCTAATTTCTATCTCTGGTTTTATGCAGCACCCCAACTCCCCTTTCCCCTTAAGCAAACATAAGTTGGTTTTCTAAATTGGAGACCCTGTTCTGTTTTGTAATTCAGTTCATGTGTAGCCAACATTACATTCCGTGAATTAGTGATATCTTATGATGTTTCATTTTCTGTGTGATTTATTTCACTTAGAATCATCGTACCTGAATCCACTCATTATGCCACGACGGGCCTGATGACATAGATTTCATTGGAGAGTGATATTCCATTGTACGTACGTACCACATATTCTTTATACATTTTTCGCTTTCTCGGATATTTAACTTGTACCGTAGATGAGGTTCTTGTACACAGAGCCGTCCGAAACTTTGGGGTGGCTGTGTGTTTCTGATTTTAATTTCCCTAAGCTATAGGACCATAAGTGGAAGTGCCATAGGCTCCGTTGCTTTGTTTTTTAGGTGTTTCAGGAAACACCATACACTTCTCCAGAGTGGCTGTTGTCAATTTACATCCCGCCCATCAGCATAACAAGGCTTCGTCTTCTCCATGGCCTGTGCTGCCTTTCTGGATTTTACACTTTTTTCAGATGGGTCTTTTGACCGGGGGGCAGTGAGACTTCACTGTAGTGCAGATTTCTATAACATGCTTGCTTCGTTGGCCAAAAAGTGCGTATGCTTTTTTTCCTGAATATATTCAGGAAAAAAAGCATACGCCCTTTTTGGCCAAGTGCATCATTGTCGACGTTCTGCATCATTTCCTATGCTATAAATGCAATTCAAGTCTACCCCCTGAAATCATTTTTCTGCAATTCTGCCCCGCTTTCAAGTCCTCTTCGCAGCCTTCCTTCAGTATATTTTTGGAAGATAGCTGTCATTTATAACTCTGCAGGTTTGTGAATTACAGTGCCCCTGAGCTCCTTTCTTCAAATCGCTTTCTTGTGAGCTGCCCGCAAACCCGCATGATTGCTTCAGGCCCTAATCTGGTTCCGGCACGGCATGCTGAGCCTTTGGTTAATTCCTCTTCCTGGTGGGAAATGAGCGTTAAATTTGCCCGTGCAGACACGTAGAGCTAGTCTCTCATTGGTTCTCCCTATTCCTGTTCATCTTGCGCAGAAATTGCAAACTGTGCCAAACAGGAGGTTAAAGGCACTGACTCTCCAAGTGGGGAGAGGGTTAGTAAAAAGTCTGGAATTGTGAACCCGAGTAAAATGGGACGAAAACTGAGATGCATTTGAAAACGTTTCCCGGTCACATGGTGCACCATACTGTGGGTTTCCTATGCATGTTTTAGGTGAAGGAAGAATCGCTTAAACCTGGAGAGTTGGGACCCATGGAATGGGTACCATGCAGTATGACTTCAAAGGGTCTGCATTTGCTCATCGAACCTCAACAATGCTATCAGCCCGAAGTGTCCAACCTTATGTCTCACTCAGCTCTGGGTGTAGATGTGGTAAATCCAGGTTGCATCACAAGCCCTGAATGAATTATTTAAGAATTCCTCTCTATTTCACTGTCATTGTGTTTTGTTTTTGTAATTCATTTTGATAATGGGATTTATCGGATTTTCTCTGCTGCATTCATGCAGCTGTACACACGCTTGATTCTCTTATGGAGACATATAAATCCATGGGTTTGAAGATTCTTACTAGTCAGGTGTATTAATAGGCGTTGAATATAGGGTGTTTAGCCCATTTCGTTGAGTAAGGGGTAGGTCTTGACTATTACATATTTGACGTATGGAATGGTATCTGTGCTAATTTCTATCTCTGGTTTTATGCAGCACCCCAACTCCCCTTTCCCCTTAAGCAAACATAAGTTGGTTTTCTAAATTTGAGACCCTGTTCTGTTTTGTAATTCAGTTCATGTGTAGCCAAGATTACAATCCGTGTATTAGTGATATCTTATGATGTTTCATTTTCTGTGTGACTTATTTCACTTAGAATCTTCGTACCTGAATCCACTCATTATGCCACGACGGGCCTGATGACATAGATTTCATTGGTGAGTGATATTCCATTGTACGTACGTACCACAACTTCTTTATCCATTTTTCGCTTTCTGGGATATTTAACTTGTACCGTAGACGAGGTTCTTGTAAACAGAGCCATCTGAAACTTTCGGGTGGCTGTGTGTTTTTGATTTTAATTTCCCTAAGCTATAGGACCGTAAGTGGAAGTGCCTTAGGCTCCGTTGCTTTGTTTTTTAGGTGTTTCAGGAAACACCATACACTTCTCCAGAGTGGCTGTTGGCAGTTTACATCCCACCCATCAGCATAACAAGGCTCCCTGTTCTCTATGACCTGTGCTGCATTTCTGGATTTTACACTTTTTTCAGATGGCCCTTTTGACCGGGGGGCAGTGAGACTTCATTGTAGTGCAGATTTCTATAACATGCTTGCTTGGCTGGCCAAAAAGGGCGTATGCTTTTTTCCCTGAATATATTCAGGAAAAAAAGCATACACCCTTTTTGGCCAAGTGCATCATTGTCGACGTTCTGCCTCATTTCCTATGCTATAAATGCAATTCCAGTCTACCCCCTGAAATCGTTTTCCTGCAATTCTGCCCCGCTTTCAAATCCTCTTCGCAGCCTTCCTTCAGTATATTGTTGGACGATAGATGTCATTTATAACTCTGCAGGTTTGTGAATTACAGTGCCCCTGAGCTCCTTTCTACAAATCGCTTTCTTGTGAGCTGGCCGCAAACCCGCAGGATTGCTTCAGGCCCTAATCTGGTTCTGGCACGGCATGCTGAGCCTTTGGTTAATTCCTCTTCCTGGTTGGAAATGAGCATTAAATTTGCCCGTGCAGACACCTACAGCTAGTCTCTCATTGGTTCTCCCTATTCCTGTTCATCTTGCGCAGAAATTGCAAACTGTGCCAAACAGGAGGTTAAAGGCACTGACTCTCCAAGTGGGGAGAGGGTTAGTAAAGGGTCTGAAATGGTGAACCCGAGTAAAAGGGGACAAAACCTGAGATGCATTTGAAAACGTTTCCCGGTCACACGGTGCACCATACTGTGGATTTCCCATGCATGTTTTAGCTGAAGGAAGAATCGCTTAAACCTGGAGATTTGGGACCCATGGAATGGGTACCATGCAGTATGACTTCAAAGGGTCTGCATTTGCTCATCGAACCTCACCAATGCTATCAGCCCGAAGTGTCCAACCTTATGTCTCACTCAGCTCTGGGTGTAGATGTGGTAAATCCAGGTTGCATCACAAGCCCTGAATGAATTATTGAAGAATTCCTCTCTATTTCACTGTCATTGTGTTTTGTTTTTGTAATTCATTTTGATAATGGGATTTATCGGATTTTCTCTGCTGCATTCATGCAGCTGTACACACGCTTGATTCTCTTATGGAGACATATAAATCCATGGGTTTGAAGATTCTTACTAGTCAGGTGTATTCGTAGGCGTTGAATATAGGGTGTTTAGCCCATTTCGTTGAGCAAGGGGTAGGTCTTGACTATTACATATTTGACGTATGGAATGGTATCTGTGCTAATTTCTATCGCTGGTTTTATGCAGCACCCCAACTCACCTTTCCCCTTAAGCAAACATAAGTTGGTTTTCTAAATTGGAGACCCTGTTCTGTTTTGTAATTCAGTTCATGTGTAGCCAAGATTACATTCCGTGTATTAGTGATATTTTATGATGTTTCATTTTCTGTGTGACTTATTTCACTTAGAATCATCGTACCTGAATCCACTCATTATGCCACGACGGGCCAGATGACGTAGACTTCATTGGTGAGTGATATTCTATTCTACGTACGTACCACAACTTCTTTATCCATTTTTCGCTTTCTGGGATATTTAACTTGTACCGTAGACGAGGTTCTTGTAAACAGAGCCGTCTGAAACTTTGGGGTGGCTGTGTGTTTTTGATTTTAATTTCCCTAAGCTATAGGACCATAAGTGGAAGTGCCGTAGGCTCCGTTGCTTTGTTTTTTAGTTGTTTGAGGAAACACCATACACTTCTCCAGAGTGGCTCTTGGCAATTTACATCCCACCCATCAGCATAACAAGGCTCCCTGTTCTCCATGGCCTGTGCTGCCTTTCTGGATTTTACACTTTTTTCAGATGGCCCTTTTGACCGGGGGGCAGTGAGACTTCACTGTAGTGCAGATTTCTTTAATATGCTTGCTTGGTTGTCCAAAAAGGGCGTATGCGTTTTTTCCTGAATATATTCAGGAAAAAACGCATACGCCCTTTTTGGACAAGTGCATCATTGTCGACGTTCTGCCTCTTTTCCTATGCTTTAAATGCAATTCCAGTGCACGCCCTGAAATCGTTTTCCTGCAATTCTGCACCGCTTTCAAGTCCACTTCGCAGCCTTACTTCAATACATTTTTAGACGATAGCTGTCATTTATAACTCTGCAGGTTTGTGAATTACAGTGCCCCTGAGCTCCATTGTTCAAATCGCTTTCTTGTGAGCTGGCTGCAAACCCGCACGATTGCTTCAGGCCCTAATCTGGTTCTGGAACGGCATGCTGAGCCTTTGGTTAATTCCTCTTCTTGGTGGGAAATGAGCATTAAATTTGCCCGTGCAGACACGTAGAGCTAGTCTCTCATTGGTTCTCCCTATTCCTGTTCATCTTGCGCAGAAATTGCAAACTGTGCCAAACAGGAGGTTAAAGGCACTGACTCTCCAAGTGGGGAGAGGGTTAGTAAAAAGTCTGGAATTGTGAACCCGAGTAAAATGGGACGAAAACTGAGATGCATTTGAAAACGTTTCCCGGTCACATGGTGCACCATACTGTGGGTTTCCTATGCATGTTTTAGGTGAAGGAAGAATCGCTTAAACCTGGAGAGTTGGGACCCATGGAATGGGTACCATGCAGTATGACTTCAAAGGGTCTGCATTTGCTCATCGAACCTCACCAGTGCTATCAGCCCGAAGTGTCCAACCTTATGTCTCACTCAGCTCTGGGTGTAGATGTGGTAAATCCAGGTTGCATCACAAGCCCTGAATGAATTATTTAAGAATTCCTCTCTATTTCACTGTCATTGTGTTTTGTTTTTGTAATTCATTTTGATAATGGGATTTATCGGATTTTCTCTGCTGCATTCATGCAGCTGTACACACGCTTGATTCTCTTATGGAGACATATAAATCCATGGGTTTGAAGATTCTTACTAGTCAGGTGTATTAATAGGCGTTGAATATAGGGTGTTTAGCCCATTTCGTTGAGCAAGGGGTAGGTCTTGACTATTACATATTTGACGTATGGAATGGTATCTGTGCTAATTTCTATCTCTGGTTTTATGCAGCACCCCAACTCCCCTTTCCCCTTAAGCAAACATAAGTTGGTTTTCTAAATTGGAGACCCTGTTCTGTTTTGTAATTCAGTTCATGTGTAGCCAACATTACATTCCGTGAATTAGTGATATCTTATGATGTTTCATTTTCTGTGTGATTTATTTCACTTAGAATCATCGTACCTGAATCCACTCATTATGCCACGACGGGCCTGATGACATAGATTTCATTGGAGAGTGATATTCCATTGTACGTACGTACCACATATTCTTTATACATTTTTCGCTTTCTCGGATATTTAACTTGTACCGTAGACGAGGTTCTTGTACACAGAGCCGTCCGAAACTTTGGGGTGGCTGTGTGTTTCTGATTTTAATTTCCCTAAGCTATAGGACCATAAGTGGAAGTGCCATAGGCTCCGTTGCCTTGTTTTTTAGGTGTTTCAGGAAACACCATACACTTCTCCAGAGTGGCTGTTGTCAATTTACATCCCGCCCATCAGCATAACAAGGCTTCGTCTTCTCCATGGCCTGTGCTGCCTTTCTGGATTTTACACTATTTTCAGATGGGTCTTTTGACCGGGGGGCAGTGAGACTTCACTGTAGTGCAGATTTCTTTAACATGCTTGCTTCGTTGGCCAAAAAGTGCGTATGCTTTTTTTCCTGAATATATTCAGGAAAAAAAGCATACGCCCTTTTTGGCCAAGTGCATCATTGTCGACGTTCTGCCTCTTTTCCTATGCTATAAATGCAATTCCAGTCTACCCCCTGAAATCGTTTTCCTGCAATTCTGCCCCGCTTTCAAGTCCTCTTCGCAGCCTTCCTTCAGTATATTTTTGGAAGATAGCTGTCATTTATAACTCTGCAGGTTTGTGAATTACAGTGCCCCTGAGCTCCTTTCTTCAAATCGCTTTCTTGTGAGCTGCCCGCAAACCCGCATGATTGCTTCAGGCCCTAATCTGGTTCCGGCACGGCATGCTGAGCCTTTGGTTAATTCCCCTTCCTGGTGGGAAATGAGCGTTACATTTGCCCGTGCAGACACGTAGATCTAGTTTCTCATTGGTTCTCCCTATTCCTGTTCATCTTGCGCAGAAATTGCAAACTGTGCCAAACAGGAGGTTAAAGGCACTGACTCTCCAAGTGGGGAGAGGGTTAGTAAAAAGTCTGGAATTGTGAACCCGAGTAAAATGGGACGAAAACTGAGATGCATTTGAAAACGTTTCCCGGTCACATGGTGCACCATACTGTGGGTTTCCTATGCATGTTTTAGGTGAAGGAAGAATCGCTTAAACCTGGAGAGTTGGGACCCATGGAATGGGTACCATGCAGTATGACTTCAAAGGGTCTGCATTTGCTCATCGAACCTCAACAATGCTATCAGCCCGAAGTGTCCAACCTTATGTCTCACTCAGCTCTGGGTGTAGATGTGGTAAATCCAGGTTGCATCACAAGCCCTGAATGAATTATTGAAGAATTCCTCTCTATTTCACTGTCATTGTGTTTTGTTTTTGTAATTCATTTTGATAATGGGATTTATCGGATTTTCTCTGCTGCATTCATGCAGCTGTACACACGCTTCATTCTCTTATGGAGACATATAAATCCATGGGTTTGAAGATTCTTACTAGTCAGGTGTATTAATAGGCGTTGAATATAGGGTGTTTAGCCCATTTCGTTGAGCAAGGGGTAGGTCTTGACTATTACATATTTGACGTATGGAATGGTATCTGTGCTAATTTCTATCTCTGGTTTTATGCAGCACCCCAACTCCCCTTTCCCCTTAAGCAAACATAAGTTGGTTTTCTAAATTGGAGACCCTGTTCTGTTTTGTAATTCAGTTCATGTGTAGCCAAGATTACAATCCGTGTATTAGTGATATCTTATGATGTTTCATTTTCTGTGTGACTTATTTCACTTAGAATCTTCGTACCTGAATCCACTCATTATGCCACGACGGGCCTGATGACATAGATTTCATTGGTGAGTGATATTCCATTGTACGTACGTACCACAACTTCTTTATCCATTTTTCGCTTTCTGGGATATTTAACTTGTACCGTAGACGAGGTTCTTGTAAACAGAGCCGTCTGAAACTTTCGGGTGGCTGTGTGTTTTTGATTTTAATTTCCCTAAGCTATAGGACCGTAAGTGGAAGTGCCTTAGGCTCCGTTGCTTTGTTTTCTAGGTGTTTCAGGAAACACCATACACTTCTCCAGAGTGGCTGTTGGCAGTTTACATCCCACCCATCAGCATAACAAGGCTCCCTGTTCTCTATGACCTGTGCTGCATTTCTGGATTTTACACTTTTTTCAGATGGCCCTTTTGACCGGGGGGCAGTGAGACTTCATTGTAGTGCAGATTTCTATAACATGCTTGCTTGGCTGGCCAAAAAGGGCGTATGCTTTTTTCCCTGAATATATTCAGGAAAAAAAGCATACGCCCTTTTTGGCCAAGTGCATCATTGTCGACGTTCTGCCTCATTTCCTATGCTATAAATGCAATTCCAGTCTACCACCTGAAATCGTTTTCCTGCAATTCTGCCCCGCTTTCAAATCCTCTTCGCAGCCTTCCTTCAGTATATTGTTGGACGATAGATGTCATTTATAACTCTGCAGGTTTGTGAATTACAGTGCCCCTGAGCTCCTTTCTACAAATCGCTTTCTTGTGAGCTGGCCGCAAACCCGCAGGATTGCTTCAGGCCCTAATCTGGTTCTGGCACGGCATGCTGAGCCTTTGGTTAATTCCTCTTCCTGGTTGGAAATGAGCGTTAAATTTGCCCGTGCAGACACCTACAGCTAGTCTCTCATTGGTTCTCCCTATTCCTGTTCATCTTGCGCAGAAATTGCAAACTGTGCCAAACAGGAGGTTAAAGGCACTGACTCTCCAAGTGGGGAGAGTGTTAGTAAAGGGTCTGAAATGGTGAACCCGAGTAAAAGGGGACAAAACCTGAGATGCATTTGAAAACGTTTCCCGGTCACACGGTGCACCATACTGTGGATTTCCCATGCATGTTTTAGCTGAAGGAAGAATCGCTTAAACCTGGAGATTTGGGACCCATGGAATGGGTACCATGCAGTATGACTTCAAAGGGTCTGCATTTGCTCATCGAACCTCACCAATGCTATCAGCCCGAAGTGTCCAACCTTATGTCTCACTCAGCTCTGGGTGTAGATGTGGTAAATCCAGGTTGCATCACAAGCCCTGAATGAATTATTTAAGAATTCCTCTCTATTTCACTGTCATTGTGTTTTGTTTTTGTAATTCATTTTGATAATGGGATTTATCGGATTTTCTCTGCTGCATTCATCCAGCTGTACACACGCTTGATTCTCTTATGGAGACATATAAATCCATGGGTTTGAAGATTCTTACTAGTCAGGTGTATTCGTAGGCGTTGAATATAGGGTGTTTAGCCCATTTCGTTGAGCAAGGGGTAGGTCTTGACTATTACATATTTGACGTATGGAATGGTATCTGTGCTAATTTCTATCGCTGGTTTTATGCAGCACCCCAACTCACCTTTCCCCTTAAGCAAACATAAGTTGGTTTTCTAAATTGGAGACCCTGTTCTGTTTTGTAATTCAGTTCATGTGTAGCCAAGATTACATTCCGTGTATTAGTGATATTTTATGATGTTTCATTTTCTGTGTGACTTATTTCACTTAGAATCATCGTACCTGAATCCACTCATTATGCCACGACGGGCCAGATGACGTAGACTTCATTGGTGAGTGATATTCTATTCTACGTACGTACCACAACTTCTTTATCCATTTTTCGCTTTCTGGGATATTTAACTTGTACCGTAGACGAGGTTCTTGTAAACAGAGCCGTCTGAAACTTTGGGGTGGCTGTGTGTTTTTGATTTTAATTTCCCTAAGCTATAGGACCATAAGTGGAAGTGCCGTAGGCTCCGTTGCTTTGTTTTTTAGTTGTTTGAGGAAACACCATACACTTCTCCAGAGTGGCTCTTGGCAATTTACATCCCACCCATCAGCATAACAAGGCTCCCTGTTCTCCATGGCCTGTGCTGCCTTTCTGGATTTTACACTTTTTTCAGATGGCCCTTTTGACCGGGGGGCAGTGAGACTTCACTGTAGTGCAGATTTCTTTAATATGCTTGCTTGGTTGTCCAAAAAGGGCGTATGCGTTTTTTCCTGAATATATTCAGGAAAAAACGCATACGCCCTTTTTGGACAAGTGCATCATTGTCGACGTTCTGCCTCTTTTCCTATGCTTTAAATGCAATTCCAGTGCACGCCCTGAAATCGTTTTCCTGCAATTCTGCACCGCTTTCAAGTCCACTTCGCAGCCTTACTTCAATACATTTTTAGACGATAGCTGTCATTTATAACTCTGCAGGTTTGTGAATTACAGTGCCCCTGAGCTCCTTTCTTCAAATCGCTTTCTTGTGAGCTGGCTGCAAACCCGCACGATTGCTTCAGGCCCTAATCTGGTTCCGGAACGGCATGCTGAGCCTTTGGTTAATTCCTCTTCTTGGTGGGAAATGAGCATTAAATTTGCCCGTGCAGACACGTAGAGCTAGTCTCTCATTGGTTCTCCCTATTCCTGTTCATCTTGCGCAGAAATTGCAAACTGTGCCAAACAGGAGGTTAAAGGCACTGACTCTCCAAGTGGGGAGAGGGTTAGTAAAAAGTCTGGAATTGTGAACCCGAGTAAAATGGGACGAAAACTGAGATGCATTTGAAAACGTTTCCCGGTCACATGGTGCACCATACTGTGGGTTTCCTATGCATGTTTTAGGTGAAGGAAGAATCGCTTAAACCTGGAGAGTTGGGACCCATGGAATGGGTACCATGCAGTATGACTTCAAAGGGTCTGCATTTGCTCATCGAACCTCACCAGTGCTATCAGCCCGAAGTGTCCAACCTTATGTCTCACTCAGCTCTGGGTGTAGATGTGGTAAATCCAGGTTGCATCACAAGCCCTGAATGAATTATTTAAGAATTCCTCTCTATTTCACTGTCATTGTGTTTTGTTTTTGTAATTCATTTTGATAATGGGATTTATCGGATTTTCTCTGCTGCATTCATGCAGCTGTACACACGCTTGATTCTCTTATGGAGACATATAAATCCATGGGTTTGAAGATTCTTACTAGTCAGGTGTATTAATAGGCGTTGAATATAGGGTGTTTAGCCCATTTCGTTGAGCAAGGGGTAGGTCTTGACTATTACATATTTGACGTATGGAATGGTATCTGTGCTAATTTCTATCTCTGGTTTTATGCAGCACCCCAACTCCCCTTTCCCC
Organism: Delphinapterus leucas; assembly: GCF_059928025.1. Lineage (NCBI taxonomy): Eukaryota > Metazoa > Chordata > Mammalia > Artiodactyla > Monodontidae > Delphinapterus > Delphinapterus leucas. Next base: position 17,397,994 of record NW_028322233.1, on the reverse strand, counting down.
TTAAGCAAACATAAGTTGGTTTTCTAAATTGGAGACCCTGTTCTGTTTTGTAATTCAGTTCATGTGTAGCCAACATTACATTCCGTGAATTAGTGATATCTTATGATGTTTCATTTTCTGTGTGATTTATTTCACTTAGAATCATCGTACCTGAATCCACTCATTATGCCACGACGGGCCTGATGACATAGATTTCATTGGAGAGTGATATTCCATTGTACGTACGTACCACATATTCTTTATACATTTTTCGCTTTCTCGGATATTTAACTTGTACCGTAGACGAGGTTCTTGTACACAGAGCCGTCCGAAACTTTGGGGTGGCTGTGTGTTTCTGATTTTAATTTCCCTAAGCTATAGGACCATAAGTGGAAGTGCCATAGGCTCCGTTGCTTTGTTTTTTAGGTGTTTCAGGAAACACCATACACTTCTCCAGAGTGGCTGTTGTCAATTTACATCCCGCCCATCAGCATAACAAGGCTTCGTCTTCTCCATGGCCTGTGCTGCCTTTCTGGATTTTACACTATTTTCAGATGGGTCTTTTGACCGGGGGGCAGTGAGACTTCACTGTAGTGCAGATTTCTTTAACATGCTTGCTTCGTTGGCCAAAAAGTGCGTATGCTTTTTTTCCTGAATATATTCAGGAAAAAAAGCATACGCCCTTTTTGGCCAAGTGCATCACTGTCGACGTTCTGCATCATTTCCTATGCTATAAATGCAATTCCAGTCTACCCCCTGAAATCGTTTTCCTGCAATTCTGCCCCGCTTTCAAGTCCTCTTCGCAGCCTTCCTTCAGTATATTTTTGGAAGATAGCTGTCATTTATAACTCTGCAGGTTTGTGAATTACAGTGCCCCTGAGCTCCTTTCTTCAAATCGCTTTCTTGTGAGCTGCCCGCAAACCCGCATGATTGCTTCAGGCCCTAATCTGGTTCCGGCACGGCATGCTGAGCCTTTGGTTAATTCCTCTTCCTGGTGGGAAATGAGCGTTAAATTTGCCCGTGCAGACACGTAGAGCTAGTCTCTCATTGGTTCTCCCTATTCCTGTTCATCTTGCGCAGAAATTGCAAACTGTGCCAAACAGGAGGTTAAAGGCACTGACTCTCCAAGTGGGGAGAGGGTTAGTAAAAAGTCTGGAATTGTGAACCCGAGTAAAATGGGACGAAAACTGAGATGCATTTGAAAACGTTTCCCGGTCACATGGTGCACCATACTGTGGGTTTCCTATGCATGTTTTAGGTGAAGGAAGAATCGCTTAAACCTGGAGAGTTGGGACCCATGGAATGGGTACCATGCAGTATGACTTCAAAGGGTCTGCATTTGCTCATCGAACCTCAACAATGCTATCAGCCCGAAGTGTCCAACCTTATGTCTCACTCAGCTCTGGGTGTAGATGTGGTAAATCCAGGTTGCATCACAAGCCCTGAATGAATTATTGAAGAATTCCTCTCTATTTCACTGTCATTGTGTTTTGTTTTTGTAATTCATTTTGATAATGGGATTTATCGGATTTTCTCTGCTACATTCATGCAGCTGTACACACGCTTGATTCTCTTATGGAGACATATAAATCCATGGGTTTGAAGATTCTTACTAGTCAGGTGTATTAATAGGCGTTGAATATAGGGTGTTTAGCCCATTTCGTTGAGCAAGGGGTAGGTCTTGACTATTACATATTTGACGTATGGAATGGTATCTGTGCTAATTTCTATCTCTGGTTTTATGCAGCACCCCAACTCCCCTTTCCCCTTAAGCAAACATAAGTTGGTTTTCTAAATTTGAGACCCTGTTCTGTTTTGTAATTCAGTTCATGTGTAGCCAAGATTACAATCCGTGTATTAGTGATATCTTATGATGTTTCATTTTCTGTGTGACTTATTTCACTTAGAATCTTCGTACCTGAATCCACTCATTATGCCACGACGGGCCTGATGACATAGATTTCATTGGTGAGTGATATTCCATTGTACGTACGTACCACAACTTCTTTATCCATTTTTCGCTTTCTGGGATATTTAACTTGTACCGTAGACGAGGTTCTTGTAAACAGAGCCGTCTGAAACTTTCGGGTGGCTGTGTGTTTTTGATTTTAATTTCCCTAAGCTATAGGACCGTAAGTGGAAGTGCCTTAGGCTCCGTTGCTTTGTTTTTTAGGTGTTTCAGGAAACACCATACACTTCTCCAGAGTGGCTGTTGGCAGTTTACATCCCACCCATCAGCATAACAAGGCTCCCTGTTCTCTATGACCTGTGCTGCATTTCTGGATTTTACACTTTTTTCAGATGGCCCTTTTGACCGGGGGGCAGTGAGACTTCATTGTAGTGCAGATTTCTATAACATGCTTGCTTGGCTGGCCAAAAAGGGCGTATGCTTTTTTCCCTGAATATATTCAGGAAAAAAAGCATACGCCCTTTTTGGCCAAGTGCATCATTGTCGACGTTCTGCCTCATTTCCTATGCTATAAATGCAATTCCAGTCTACCCCCTGAAATCGTTTTCCTGCAATTCTGCCCCGCTTTCAAATCCTCTTCGCAGCCTTCCTTCAGTATATTGTTGGACGATAGATGTCATTTATAACTCTGCAGGTTTGTGAATTACAGTGCCCCTGAGCTCCTTTCTACAAATCGCTTTCTTGTGAGCTGGCCGCAAACCCGCAGGATTGCTTCAGGCCCTAATCTGGTTCTGGCACGGCATGCTGAGCCTTTGGTTAATTCCTCTTCCTGGTTGGAAATGAGCGTTAAATTTGCCCGTGCAGACACCTACAGCTAGTCTCTCATTGGTTCTCCCTATTCCTGTTCATCTTGCGCAGAAATTGCAAACTGTGCCAAACAGGAGGTTAAAGGCACTGACTCTCCAAGTGGGGAGAGTGTTAGTAAAGGGTCTGAAATGGTGAACCCGAGTAAAAGGGGACAAAACCTGAGATGCATTTGAAAACGTTTCCCGGTCACACGGTGCACCATACTGTGGATTTCCCATGCATGTTTTAGCTGAAGGAAGAATCGCTTAAACCTGGAGATTTGGGACCCATGGAATGGGTACCATGCAGTATGACTTCAAAGGGTCTGCATTTGCTCATCGAACCTCACCAATGCTATCAGCCCGAAGTGTCCAACCTTATGTCTCACTCAGCTCTGGGTGTAGATGTGGTAAATCCAGGTTGCATCACAAGCCCTGAATGAATTATTGAAGAATTCCTCTCTATTTCACTGTCATTGTGTTTTGTTTTTGTAATTCATTTTGATAATGGGATTTATCGGATTTTCTCTGCTGCATTCATGCAGCTGTACACACGCTTGATTCTCTTATGGAGACATATAAATCCATGGGTTTGAAGATTCTTACTAGTCAGGTGTATTCGTAGGCGTTGAATATAGGGTGTTTAGCCCATTTCGTTGAGCAAGGGGTAGGTCTTGACTATTACATATTTGACGTATGGAATGGTATCTGTGCTAATTTCTATCGCTGGTTTTATGCAGCACCCCAACTCACCTTTCCCCTTAAGCAAACATAAGTTGGTTTTCTAAATTGGAGACCCTGTTCTGTTTTGTAATTCAGTTCATGTGTAGCCAAGATTACATTCCGTGTATTAGTGATATTTTATGATGTTTCATTTTCTGTGTGACTTATTTCACTTAGAATCATCGTACCTGAATCCACTCATTATGCCACGACGGGCCAGATGACGTAGACTTCATTGGTGAGTGATATTCTATTCTACGTACGTACCACAACTTCTTTATCCATTTTTCGCTTTCTGGGATATTTAACTTGTACCGTAGACGAGGTTCTTGTAAACAGAGCCGTCTGAAACTTTGGGGTGGCTGTGTGTTTTTGATTTTAATTTCCCTAAGCTATAGGACCATAAGTGGAAGTGCCGTAGGCTCCGTTGCTTTGTTTTTTAGTTGTTTGAGGAAACACCATACACTTCTGCAGAGTGGCTCTTGGCAATTTACATCCCACCCATCAGCATAACAAGGCTCCCTGTTCTCCATGGCCTGTGCTGCCTTTCTGGATTTTACACTTTTTTCAGATGGCCCTTTTGACCGGGGGGCAGTGAGACTTCACTGTAGTGCAGATTTCTTTAATATGCTTGCTTGGTTGTCCAAAAAGGGCGTATGCGTTTTTTCCTGAATATATTCAGGAAAAAACGCATACGCCCTTTTTGGCCAAGTGCATCATTGTCGACGTTCTGCCTCTTTTCCTATGCTTTAAATGCAATTCCAGTGCACGCCCTGAAATCGTTTTCCTGCAATTCTGCACCGCTTTCAAGTCCACTTCGCAGCCTTACTTCAATACATTTTTAGACGATAGCTGTCATTTATAACTCTGCAGGTTTGTGAATTACAGTGCCCCTGAGCTCCATTGTTCAAATCGCTTTCTTGTGAGCTGGCTGCAAACCCGCACGATTGCTTCAGGCCCTAATCTGGTTCCGGAACGGCATGCTGAGCCTTTGGTTAATTCCTCTTCTTGGTGGAAAATGAGCATTAAATTTGCCCGTGCAGACACGTAGAGCTAGTCTCTCATTGGTTCTCCCTATTCCTGTTCATCTTGCGCAGAAATTGCAAACTGTGCCAAACAGGAGGTTAAAGGCACTGACTCTCCAAGTGGGGAGAGGGTTAGTAAAAAGTCTGGAATTGTGAACCCGAGTAAAATGGGACGAAAACTGAGATGCATTTGAAAACGTTTCCCGGTCACATGGTGCACCATACTGTGGGTTTCCTATGCATGTTTTAGGTGAAGGAAGAATCGCTTAAACCTGGAGAGTTGGGACCCATGGAATGGGTACCATGCAGTATGACTTCAAAGGGTCTGCATTTGCTCATCGAACCTCAACAATGCTATCAGCCCGAAGTGTCCAACCTTATGTCTCACGCAGCTCTGGGTGTAGATGGGGTAAATCCAGGTTGCATCACAAGCCCTGAATGAATTATTTAAGAATTCCTCTCTATTTCACTGTCATTGTGTTTTGTTTTTGTAATTCATTTTGATAATGGGATTTATCGGATTTTCTCTGCTGCATTCATGCAGCTGTACACACGCTTGATTCTCTTATGGAGACATATAAATCCATGGGTTTGAAGATTCTTACTAGTCAGGTGTATTAATAGGCGTTGAATATAGGGTGTTTAGCCCATTTCGTTGAGCAAGGGGTAGGTCTTGACTATTACATATTTGACGTATGGAATGGTATCTGTGCTAATTTCTATCTCTGGTTTTATGCAGCACCCCAACTCCCCTTTCCCCTTAAGCAAACATAAGTTGGTTTTCTAAATTGGAGACCCTGTTCTGTTTTGTAATTCAGTTCATGTGTAGCCAACATTACATTCCGTGAATTAGTGATATCTTATGATGTTTCATTTTCTGTGTGATTTATTTCACTTAGAATCATCGTACCTGAATCCACTCATTATGCCACGACGGGCCTGATGACATAGATTTCATTGGAGAGTGATATTCCATTGTACGTACGTACCACATATTCTTTATACATTTTTCGCTTTCTCGGATATTTAACTTGTACCGTAGACGAGGTTCTTGTACACAGAGCCGTCCGAAACTTTGGGGTGGCTGTGTGTTTCTGATTTTAATTTCCCTAAGCTATAGGACCATAAGTGGAAGTGCCATAGGCTCCGTTGCTTTGTTTTTTAGGTGTTTCAGGAAACACCATACACTTCTCCAGAGTGGCTGTTGTCAATTTACATCCCGCCCATCAGCATAACAAGGCTTCGTCTTCTCCATGGCCTGTGCTGCCTTTCTGGATTTTACACTATTTTCAGATGGGTCTTTTGACCGGGGGGCAGTGAGACTTCACTGTAGTGCAGATTTCTTTAACATGCTTGCTTCGTTGGCCAAAAAGTGCGTATGCTTTTTTTCCTGAATATATTCAGGAAAAAAAGCATACGCCCTTTTTGGCCAAGTGCATCACTGTCGACGTTCTGCATCATTTCCTATGCTATAAATGCAATTCCAGTCTACCCCCTGAAATCGTTTTCCTGCAATTCTGCCCCGCTTTCAAGTCCTCTTCGCAGCCTTCCTTCAGTATATTTTTGGAAGATAGCTGTCATTTATAACTCTGCAGGTTTGTGAATTACAGTGCCCCTGAGCTCCTTTCTTCAAATCGCTTTCTTGTGAGCTGCCCGCAAACCCGCATGATTGCTTCAGGCCCTAATCTGGTTCCGGCACGGCATGCTGAGCCTTTGGTTAATTCCTCTTCCTGGTGGGAAATGAGCGTTAAATTTGCCCGTGCAGACACGTAGAGCTAGTCTCTCATTGGTTCTCCCTATTCCTGTTCATCTTGCGCAGAAATTGCAAACTGTGCCAAACAGGAGGTTAAAGGCACTGACTCTCCAAGTGGGGAGAGGGTTAGTAAAAAGTCTGGAATTGTGAACCCGAGTAAAATGGGACGAAAACTGAGATGCATTTGAAAACGTTTCCCGGTCACATGGTGCACCATACTGTGGGTTTCCTATGCATGTTTTAGGTGAAGGAAGAATCGCTTAAACCTGGAGAGTTGGGACCCATGGAATGGGTACCATGCAGTATGACTTCAAAGGGTCTGCATTTGCTCATCGAACCTCAACAATGCTATCAGCCCGAAGTGTCCAACCTTATGTCTCACTCAGCTCTGGGTGTAGATGTGGTAAATCCAGGTTGCATCACAAGCCCTGAATGAATTATTGAAGAATTCCTCTCTATTTCACTGTCATTGTGTTTTGTTTTTGTAATTCATTTTGATAATGGGATTTATCGGATTTTCTCTGCTACATTCATGCAGCTGTACACACGCTTGATTCTCTTATGGAGACATATAAATCCATGGGTTTGAAGATTCTTACTAGTCAGGTGTATTAATAGGCGTTGAATATAGGGTGTTTAGCCCATTTCGTTGAGCAAGGGGTAGGTCTTGACTATTACATATTTGACGTATGGAATGGTATCTGTGCTAATTTCTATCTCTGGTTTTATGCAGCACCCCAACTCCCCTTTCCCCTTAAGCAAACATAAGTTGGTTTTCTAAATTTGAGACCCTGTTCTGTTTTGTAATTCAGTTCATGTGTAGCCAAGATTACAATCCGTGTATTAGTGATATCTTATGATGTTTCATTTTCTGTGTGACTTATTTCACTTAGAATCTTCGTACCTGAATCCACTCATTATGCCACGACGGGCCTGATGACATAGATTTCATTGGTGAGTGATATTCCATTGTACGTACGTACCACAACTTCTTTATCCATTTTTCGCTTTCTGGGATATTTAACTTGTACCGTAGACGAGGTTCTTGTAAACAGAGCCGTCTGAAACTTTCGGGTGGCTGTGTGTTTTTGATTTTAATTTCCCTAAGCTATAGGACCGTAAGTGGAAGTGCCTTAGGCTCCGTTGCTTTGTTTTTTAGGTGTTTCAGGAAACACCATACACTTCTCCAGAGTGGCTGTTGGCAGTTTACATCCCACCCATCAGCATAACAAGGCTCCCTGTTCTCTATGACCTGTGCTGCATTTCTGGATTTTACACTTTTTTCAGATGGCCCTTTTGACCGGGGGGCAGTGAGACTTCATTGTAGTGCAGATTTCTATAACATGCTTGCTTGGCTGGCCAAAAAGGGCGTATGCTTTTTTCCCTGAATATATTCAGGAAAAAAAGCATACGCCCTTTTTGGCCAAGTGCATCATTGTCGACGTTCTGCCTCATTTCCTATGCTATAAATGCAATTCCAGTCTACCCCCTGAAATCGTTTTCCTGCAATTCTGCCCCGCTTTCAAATCCTCTTCGCAGCCTTCCTTCAGTATATTGTTGGACGATAGATGTCATTTATAACTCTGCAGGTTTGTGAATTACAGTGCCCCTGAGCTCCTTTCTACAAATCGCTTTCTTGTGAGCTGGCCGCAAACCCGCAGGATTGCTTCAGGCCCTAATCTGGTTCTGGCACGGCATGCTGAGCCTTTGGTTAATTCCTCTTCCTGGTTGGAAATGAGCGTTAAATTTGCCCGTGCAGACACCTACAGCTAGTCTCTCATTGGTTCTCCCTATTCCTGTTCATCTTGCGCAGAAATTGCAAACTGTGCCAAACAGGAGGTTAAAGGCACTGACTCTCCAAGTGGGGAGAGTGTTAGTAAAGGGTCTGAAATGGTGAACCCGAGTAAAAGGGGACAAAACCTGAGATGCATTTGAAAACGTTTCCCGGTCACACGGTGCACCATACTGTGGATTTCCCATGCATGTTTTAGCTGAAGGAAGAATCGCTTAAACCTGGAGATTTGGGACCCATGGAATGGGTACCATGCAGTATGACTTCAAAGGGTCTGCATTTGCTCATCGAACCTCACCAATGCTATCAGCCCGAAGTGTCCAACCTTATGTCTCACTCAGCTCTGGGTGTAGATGTGGTAAATCCAGGTTGCATCACAAGCCCTGAATGAATTATTGAAGAATTCCTCTCTATTTCACTGTCATTGTGTTTTGTTTTTGTAATTCATTTTGATAATGGGATTTATCGGATTTTCTCTGCTGCATTCATGCAGCTGTACACACGCTTGATTCTCTTATGGAGACATATAAATCCATGGGTTTGAAGATTCTTACTAGTCAGGTGTATTCGTAGGCGTTGAATATAGGGTGTTTAGCCCATTTCGTTGAGCAAGGGGTAGGTCTTGACTATTACATATTTGACGTATGGAATGGTATCTGTGCTAATTTCTATCGCTGGTTTTATGCAGCACCCCAACTCACCTTTCCCCTTAAGCAAACATAAGTTGGTTTTCTAAATTGGAGACCCTGTTCTGTTTTGTAATTCAGTTCATGTGTAGCCAAGATTACATTCCGTGTATTAGTGATATTTTATGATGTTTCATTTTCTGTGTGACTTATTTCACTTAGAATCATCGTACCTGAATCCACTCATTATGCCACGACGGGCCAGATGACGTAGACTTCATTGGTGAGTGATATTCTATTCTACGTACGTACCACAACTTCTTTATCCATTTTTCGCTTTCTGGGATATTTAACTTGTACCGTAGACGAGGTTCTTGTAAACAGAGCCGTCTGAAACTTTGGGGTGGCTGTGTGTTTTTGATTTTAATTTCCCTAAGCTATAGGACCATAAGTGGAAGTGCCGTAGGCTCCGTTGCTTTGTTTTTTAGTTGTTTGAGGAAACACCATACACTTCTGCAGAGTGGCTCTTGGCAATTTACATCCCACCCATCAGCATAACAAGGCTCCCTGTTCTCCATGGCCTGTGCTGCCTTTCTGGATTTTACACTTTTTTCAGATGGCCCTTTTGACCGGGGGGCAGTGAGACTTCACTGTAGTGCAGATTTCTTTAATATGCTTGCTTGGTTGTCCAAAAAGGGCGTATGCGTTTTTTCCTGAATATATTCAGGAAAAAACGCATACGCCCTTTTTGGCCAAGTGCATCATTGTCGACGTTCTGCCTCTTTTCCTATGCTTTAAATGCAATTCCAGTGCACGCCCTGAAATCGTTTTCCTGCAATTCTGCACCGCTTTCAAGTCCACTTCGCAGCCTTACTTCAATACATTTTTAGACGATAGCTGTCATTTATAACTCTGCAGGTTTGTGAATTACAGTGCCCCTGAGCTCCATTGTTCAAATCGCTTTCTTGTGAGCTGGCTGCAAACCCGCACGATTGCTTCAGGCCCTAATCTGGTTCCGGAACGGCATGCTGAGCCTTTGGTTAATTCCTCTTCTTGGTGGAAAATGAGCATTAAATTTGCCCGTGCAGACACGTAGAGCTAGTCTCTCATTGGTTCTCCCTATTCCTGTTCATCTTGCGCAGAAATTGCAAACTGTGCCAAACAGGAGGTTAAAGGCACTGACTCTCCAAGTGGGGAGAGGGTTAGTAAAAAGTCTGGAATTGTGAACCCGAGTAAAATGGGACGAAAACTGAGATGCATTTGAAAACGTTTCCCGGTCACATGGTGCACCATACTGTGGGTTTCCTATGCATGTTTTAGGTGAAGGAAGAATCGCTTAAACCTGGAGAGTTGGGACCCATGGAATGGGTACCATGCAGTATGACTTCAAAGGGTCTGCATTTGCTCATCGAACCTCAACAATGCTATCAGCCCGAAGTGTCCAACCTTATGTCTCACGCAGCTCTGGGTGTAGATGGGGTAAATCCAGGTTGCATCACAAGCCCTGAATGAATTATTTAAGAATTCCTCTCTATTTCACTGTCATTGTGTTTTGTTTTTGTAATTCATTTTGATAATGGGATTTATCGGATTTTCTCTGCTGCATTCATGCAGCTGTACACACGCTTGATTCTCTTATGGAGACATATAAATCCATGGGTTTGAAGATTCTTACTAGTCAGGTGTATTAATAGGCGTTGAATATAGGGTGTTTAGCCCATTTCGTTGAGCAAGGGGTAGGTCTTGACTATTACATATTTGACGTATGGAATGGTATCTGTGCTAATTTCTATCTCTGGTTTTATGCAGCACCCCAACTCACCTTTCCCCTTAAGCAAACATAAGTTGGTTTTCTAAATTGGAGACCCTGTTCTGTTTTGTAATTCAGTTCATGTGTAGCCAAGATTACATTCCGTGAATTAGTGATATCTTATGATGTTTCATTTTCTGTGTGATTTATTTCACTTAGAATCATCGTACCTGAATCCACTCATTATGCCACGACGGGCCTGATGACATAGATTTCATTGGAGAGTGATATTCCATTGTATGTACGTACCACATATTCTTTATACATTTTTCGCTTTCTCGGATATTTAACTTGTACCGTAGACGAGGTTCTTGTACACAGAGCCGTCCGAAACTTTGGGGTGGCTGTGTGTTTCTGATTTTAATTTCCCTAAGCTATAGGACCATAAGTGGAAGTGCCATAGGCTCCGTTGCTTTGTTTTTTAGGTGTTTCAGGAAACACCATACACTTCTCCAGAGTGGCTGTTGTCAATTTACATCCCGCCCATCAGCATAACAAGGCTTCGTCTTCTCCATGGCCTGTGCTGCCTTTCTGGATTTTACACTTTTTTCAGATGGGTCTTTTGACCGGGGGGCAGTGAGACTTCACTGTAGTGCAGATTTCTTTAACATGCTTGCTTCGTTGGCCACAAAGTGCGTATGCTTTTTTTCCTGAATATATTCAGGAAAAAAAGCATACGCCCTTTTTGGCCAAGTGCATCATTGTCGACGTTCTGCCTCTTTTCCTATGCTATAAATGCAATTCCAGTCTACCCCCTGAAATCGTTTTCCTGCAATTCTGCCCCGCTTTCAAGTCCTCTTCGCAGCCTTCCTTCAGTATATTTTTGGAAGATAGCTGTCATTTATAACTCTGCAGGTTTGTGAATTACAGTGCCCCTGAGCTCCTTTCTTCAAATCGCTTTCTTGTGAGCTGCCCGCAAACCCGCATGATTGCTTCAGGCCCTAATCTGGTTCCGGCACGGCATGCTGAGCCTTTGGTTAATTCCCCTTCCTGGTGGGAAATGAGCGTTACATTTGCCCGTGCAGACACGTAGATCTAGTTTCTCATTGGTTCTCCCTATTCCTGTTCATCTTGCGCAGAAATTGCAAACTGTGCCAAACAGGAGGTTAAAGGCACTGACTCTCCAAGTGGGGAGAGGGTTAGTAAAAAGTCTGGAATTGTGAACCCGAGTAAAATGGGACGAAAACTGAGATGCATTTGAAAACGTTTCCCGGTCACATGGTGCACCATACTGTGGGTTTCCTATGCATGTTTTAGGTGAAGGAAGAATCGCTTAAACCTGGAGAGTTGGGACCCATGGAATGGGTACCATGCAGTATGACTTCAAAGGGTCTGCATTTGCTCATCGAACCTCAACAATGCTATCAGCCCGAAGTGTCCAACCTTATGTCTCACTCAGCTCTGGGTGTAGATGTGGTAAATCCAGGTTGCATCACAAGCCCTGAATGAATTATTGAAGAATTCCTCTCTATTTCACTGTCATTGTGTTTTGTTTTTGTAATTCATTTTGATAATGGGATTTATCGGATTTTCTCTGCTGCATTCATGCAGCTGTACACACGCTTGATTCTCTTATGGAGACATATAAATCCATGGGTTTGAAGATTCTTACTAGTCAGGTGTATTAATAGGCGTTGAATATAGGGTGTTTAGCCCATTTCGTTGAGCAAGGGGTAGGTCTTGACTATTACATATTTGACGTATGGAATGGTATCTGTGCTAATTTCTATCTCTGGTTTTATGCAGCACCCCAACTCCCCTTTCCCCTTAAGCAAACATAAGTTGGTTTTCTAAATTGGAGACCCTGTTCTGTTTTGTAATTCAGTTCATGTGTAGCCAAGATTACAATCCGTGTATTAGTGATATCTTATGATGTTTCATTTTCTGTGTGACTTATTTCACTTAGAATCTTCGTACCTGAATCCACTCATTATGCCACGACGGGCCTGATGACATAGATTTCATTGGTGAGTGATATTCCATTGTACGTACGTACCACAACTTCTTTATCCATTTTTCGCTTTCTGGGATATTTAACTTGTACCGTAGACGAGGTTCTTGTAAACAGAGCCGTCTGAAACTTTCGGGTGGCTGTGTGTTTTTGATTTTAATTTCCCTAAGCTATAGGACCGTAAGTGGAAGTGCCTTAGGCTCTGTTGCTTTGTTTTCTAGGTGTTTCAGGAAACACCATACACTTCTCCAGAGTGGCTGTTGGCAGTTTACATCCCACCCATCAGCATAACAAGGCTCCCTGTTCTCTATGACCTGTGCTGCATTTCTGGATTTTACACTTTTTTCAGATGGCCCTTTTGACCGGGGGGCAGTGAGACTTCATTGTAGTGCAGATTTCTATAACATGCTTGCTTGGCTGGCCAAAAAGGGCGTATGCTTTTTTCCCTGAATATATTCAGGAAAAAAAGCATACGCCCTTTTTGGCCAAGTGCATCATTGTCGACGTTCTGCCTCATTTCCTATGCTATAAATGCAATTCCAGTCTACCACCTGAAATCGTTTTCCTGCAATTCTGCCCCGCTTTCAAATCCTCTTCGCAGCCTTCCTTCAGTATATTGTTGGACGATAGATGTCATTTATAACTCTGCAGGTTTGTGAATTACAGTGCCCCTGAGCTCCTTTCTACAAATCGCTTTCTTGTGAGCTGGCCGCAAACCCGCAGGATTGCTTCAGGCCCTAATCTGGTTCTGGCACGGCATGCTGAGCCTTTGGTTAATTCCTCTTCCTGGTTGGAAATGAGCGTTAAATTTGCCCGTGCAGACACCTACAGCTAGTCTCTCATTGGTTCTCCCTATTCCTGTTCATCTTGCGCAGAAATTGCAAACTGTGCCAAACAGGAGGTTAAAGGCACTGACTCTCCAAGTGGGGAGAGTGTTAGTAAAGGGTCTGAAATGGTGAACCCGAGTAAAAGGGGACAAAACCTGAGATGCATTTGAAAACGTTTCCCGGTCACACGGTGCACCATACTGTGGATTTCCCATGCATGTTTTAGCTGAAGGAAGAATCGCTTAAACCTGGAGATTTGGGACCCATGGAATGGGTACCATGCAGTATGACTTCAAAGGGTCTGCATTTGCTCATCGAACCTCACCAATGCTATCAGCCCGAAGTGTCCAACCTTATGTCTCACTCAGCTCTGGGTGTAGATGTGGTAAATCCAGGTTGCATCACAAGCCCTGAATGAATTATTGAAGAATTCCTCTCTATTTCACTGTCATTGTGTTTTGTTTTTGTAATTCATTTTGATAATGGGATTTATCGGATTTTCTCTGCTGCATTCATGCAGCTGTACACACGCTTGATTCTCTTATGGAGACATATAAATCCATGGGTTTGAAGATTCTTACTAGTCAGGTGTATTCGTAGGCGTTGAATATAGGGTGTTTAGCCCATTTCGTTGAGCAAGGGGTAGGTCTTGACTATTACATATTTGACGTATGGAATGGTATCTGTGCTAATTTCTATCGCTGGTTTTATGCAGCACCCCAACTCACCTTTCCCCTTAAGCAAACATAAGTTGGTTTTCTAAATTGGAGACCCTGTTCTGTTTTGTAATTCAGTTCATGTGTAGCCAAGATTACATTCCGTGTATTAGTGATATTTTATGATGTTTCATTTTCTGTGTGACTTATTTCACTTAGAATCATCGTACCTGAATCCACTCATTATGCCACGACGGGCCAGATGACGTAGACTTCATTGGTGAGTGATATTCTATTCTACGTACGTACCACAACTTCTTTATCCATTTTTCGCTTTCTGGGATATTTAACTTGTACCGTAGACGAGGTTCTTGTAAACAGAGCCGTCTGAAACTTTGGGGTGGCTGTGTGTTTTTGATTTTAATTTCCCTAAGCTATAGGACCATAAGTGGAAGTGCCGTAGGCTCCGTTGCTTTGTTTTTTAGTTGTTTGAGGAAACACCATACACTTCTCCAGAGTGGCTCTTGGCAATTTACATCCCACCCATCAGCATAACAAGGCTCCCTGTTCTCCATGGCCTGTGCTGCCTTTCTGGATTTTACACTTTTTTCAGATGGCCCTTTTGACCGGGGGGCAGTGAGACTTCACTGTAGTGCAGATTTCTTTAATATGCTTGCTTGGTTGTCCAAAAAGGGCGTATGCGTTTTTTCCTGAATATATTCAGGAAAAAACGCATACGCCCTTTTTGGCCAAGTGCATCATTGTCGACGTTCTGCCTCTTTTCCTATGCTTTAAATGCAATTCCAGTGCACGCCCTGAAATCGTTTTCCTGCAATTCTGCACCGCTTTCAAGTCCACTTCGCAGCCTTACTTCAATACATTTTTAGACGATAGCTGTCATTTATAACTCTGCAGGTTTGTGAATTACAGTGCCCCTGAGCTCCTTTCTTCAAATCGCTTTCTTGTGAGCTGGCTGCAAACCCGCACGATTGCTTCAGGCCCTAATCTGGTTCCGGAACGGCATGCTGAGCCTTTGGTTAATTCCTCTTCTTGGTGGGAAATGAGCATTAAATTTGCCCGTGCAGACACGTAGAGCTAGTCTCTCATTGGTTCTCCCTATTCCTGTTCATCTTGCACAGAAATTGCAAACTGTGCCAAACAGGAGGTTAAAGGCACTGACTCTCCAAGTGGGGAGAGGGTTAGTAAAAAGTCTGGAATTGTGAACCCGAGTAAAATGGGACGAAAACTGAGATGCATTTGAAAACGTTTCCCGGTCACATGGTGCACCATACTGTGGGTTTCCTATGCATGTTTTAGGTGAAGGAAGAATCGCTTAAACCTGGAGAGTTGGGACCCATGGAATGGGTACCATGCAGTATGACTTCAAAGGGTCTGCATTTGCTCATCGAACCTCACCAATGCTATCAGCCCGAAGTGTCCAACCTTATGTCTCACTCAGCTCTGGGTGTAGATGTGGTAAATCCAGGTTGCATCACAAGCCCTGAATGAATTATTTAAGAATTCCTCTCTATTTCACTGTCATTGTGTTTTGTTTTTGTAATTCATTTTGATAATGGGATTTATCGGATTTTCTCTGCTGCATTCATGCAGCTGTACACACGCTTGATTCTCTTATGGAGACATATAAATCCATGGGTTTGAAGATTCTTACTAGTCAGGTGTATTAATAGGCGTTGAATATAGGGTGTTTAGCCCATTTCGTTGAGCAAGGGGTAGGTCTTGACTATTACATATTTGACGTATGGAATGGTATCTGTGCTAATTTCTATCTCTGGTTTTATGCAGCACCCCAACTCACCTTTCCCCTTAAGCAAACATAAGTTGGTTTTCTAAATTGGAGACCCTGTTCTGTTTTGTAATTCAGTTCATGTGTAGCCAAGATTACATTCCGTGAATTAGTGATATCTTATGATGTTTCATTTTCTGTGTGATTTATTTCACTTAGAATCATCGTACCTGAATCCACTCATTATGCCACGACGGGCCTGATGACATAGATTTCATTGGAGAGTGATATTCCATTGTATGTACGTACCACATATTCTTTATACATTTTTCGCTTTCTCGGATATTTAACTTGTACCGTAGACAAGGTTCTTGTACACAGAGCCGTCCGAAACTTTGGGGTGGCTGTGTGTTTCTGATTTTAATTTCCCTAAGCTATAGGACCATAAGTGGAAGTGCCATAGGCTCCGTTGCTTTGTTTTTTAGGTGTTTCAGGAAACACCATACACTTCTCCAGAGTGGCTGTTGTCAATTTACATCCCGCCCATCAGCATAACAAGGCTTCGTCTTCTCCATGGCCTTTGCTGCCTTTCTGGATTTTACACTTTTTTCAGATGGGTCTTTTGACCGGGGGGCAGTGAGACTTCACTGTAGTGCAGATTTCTTTAACATGCTTGCTTCGTTGGCCAAAAAGTGCGTATGCTTTTTTTCCTGAATATATTCAGGAAAAAAAGCATACGCCCTTTTTGGCCAAGTGCATCATTGTCGACGTTCTGCATCATTTCCTATGCTATAAATGCAATTCCAGTCTACCCCCTGAAATCGTTTTCCTGCAATTCTGCCCCGCTTTCAAGTCCTCTTCGCAGCCTTCCTTCAGTATATTTTTGGAAGATAGCTGTCATTTATAACTCTGCAGGTTTGTGAATTACAGTGCCCCTGAGCTCCTTTCTTCAAATCGCTTTCTTGTGAGCTGCCCGCAAACTCGCATGATTGCTTCAGGCCCTAATCTGGTTCCGGAACGGCATGCTGAGCCTTTGGTTAATTCCTCTTCCTGGTGGGAAATGAGCGTTAAATTTGCCCGTGCAGACACGTAGAGCTAGTCTCTCATTGGTTCTCCCTATTCCTGTTCATCTTGCGCAGAAATTGCAAACTGTGCCAAACAGGAGGTTAAAGGCACTGACTCTCCAAGTGGGGAGAGGGTTAGTAAAAAGTCTGGAATTGTGAACCCGAGTAAAATGGGACGAAAACTGAGATGCATTTGAAAACGTTTCCCGGTCACATGGTGCACCATACTGTGGGTTTCCTATGCATGTTTTAGGTGAAGGAAGAATCGCTTAAACCTGGAGAGTTGGGACCCATGGAATGGGTACCATGCAGTATGACTTCAAAGGGTCTGCATTTGCTCATCGAACCTCACCAATGCTATCAGCCCGAAGTGTCCAACCTTATGTCTCACTCAGCTCTGGGTGTAGATGTGGTAAATCCAGGTTGCATCACAAGCCCTGAATGAATTATTTAAGAATTCCTCTCTATTTCACTGTCATTGTGTTTTGTTTTTGTAATTCATTTTGATAATGGGATTTATCGGATTTTCTCTGCTGCATTCATGCAGCTGTACACACGCTTGATTCTCTTATGGAGACATATAAATCCATGGGTTTGAAGATTCTTACTAGTCAGGTGTATTAATAGGCGTTGAATATAGGGTGTTTAGCCCATTTCGTTGAGCAAGGGGTAGGTCTTGACTATTACATATTTGACGTATGGAATGGTATCTGTGCTAATTTCTATCTCTGGTTTTATGCAGCACCCCAACTCCCCTTTCCCCTTAAGCAAACATAAGTTGGTTTTCTAAATTGGAGACCCTGTTCTGTTTTGTAATTCAGTTCATGTGTAGCCAAGATTACAATCCGTGTATTAGTGATATCTTATGATGTTTCATTTTCTGTGTGACTTATTTCACTTAGAATCTTCGTACCTGAATCCACTCATTATGCCACGACGGGCCTGATGACATAGATTTCATTGGTGAGTGATATTCCATTGTACGTACGTACCACAACTTCTTTATCCATTTTTCGCTTTCTGGGATATTTAACTTGTACTGTAGACGAGGTTCTTGTAAACAGAGCCGTCTGAAACTTTCGGGTGGCTGTGTGTTTTTGATTTTAATTTCCCTAAGCTATAGGACCGTAAGTGGAAGTGCCTTAGGCTCCGTTGCTTTGTTTTTTAGGTGTTTCAGGAAACACCATACACTTCTCCAGAGTGGCTGTTGGCAGTTTACATCCCACCCATCAGCATAACAAGGCTCCCTGTTCTCTATGACCTGTGCTGCATTTCTGGATTTTACACTTTTTTCAGATGGCCCTTTTGACCGGGGGGCAGTGAGACTTCATTGTAGTGCAGATTTCTATAACATGCTTGCTTGGCTGGCCAAAAAGGGCGTATGCTTTTTTCCCTGAATATATTCAGGAAAAAAAGCATACGCCCTTTTTGGCCAAGTGCATCATTGTCGACGTTCTGCCTCATTTCCTATGCTATAAATGCAATTCCAGTCTACCCCCTGAAATCGTTTTCCTGCAATTCTGCCCCGCTTTCAAATCCTCTTCGCAGCCTTCCTTCAGTATATTGTTGGACGATAGATGTCATTTATAACTCTGCAGGTTTGTGAATTACAGTGCCCCTGAGCTCCTTTCTACAAATCGCTTCCTTGTGAGCTGGCCGCAAACCCGCAAGATTGCTTCAGGCCCTAATCTGGTTCTGGCACGGCATGCTGAGCCTTTGGTTAAATACTCTTCCTGGTGGGAAATGAGCGTTAAATTTGCCCGTGCAGACAACTACAGCTAGTCTCTCATTGGTTCTCCCTATTACTGTTCATCTTGCCAGAAATTGCAAACTGTGCCAAACAGGAGGTTAAAGGCATTGACTCTCCAAGTGGGGAGAGTGTTAGTAAAGGGTCTGGAATTGTGAACCCGAGTAAAATGGGACAAAATCTGAGATGCATTTGAAAACGTTTCCCGGTCACACGGTGCACCATACTGTGGGTTTCCCATGCATGTTTTAGCTGAAGGAAGAATCCCTTAAACCTGGAGAGTTGGGACCCATGGAATGGGTACCATGCAGTATGACTTCAAAGGGTCTGCATTTGCTCATCGAACCTCACCAATGCTATCAGCCCGAAGTGTCCAACCTTATGTCTCACTCAGCTCTGGGTGTAGATGGGGTAAATCCAGGTTGCATCACAAGCCCTGAATGAATTTAAGAATTGCTCTCTATTTCACTGTCATTGTGTTTCGTTTTTGTAATTCATTTTGATAATGGGATTTATCGGATTTTCTCTGCTGCCTTCATGCAGCTGTACACACGCTTGATTCTCTTTTGGAGACATATAGATCCATGGGTTTGAAGATAATTACTAGTCAGGTGTATTCCTAGGCGTTGAATATAGGGTGTTTAGCCCATTTCGTTGAGCAAGGGGTAGGTCTTGACTATTACATATTTGACGTATGGAATGGTATCTGTGCTAATTTCTATCTCTGGTTTTATGCAGCACCCCAACTCAACTTTCCCCTTAAGCAAACATAAGTTGGTTTTCTAAATTTGAGAACCTGTTCTGTTTTGAAATTCAGTTCATGTGTAGCCAAGATTACATTCCGTGTATTAGTGATATTTTATGATGTTTCATTTTCTGTGTGACTTATTTCACTTAGAATCATCGTACCTGAATCCACTCATTATGCCACGACGGGCCACATGACGTAGACTTCATTGGTGAGTGATATTCTATTCTACGTACGTACCACAACTTCTTTATCCATTTTTCGCTTTCTGGGATATTTAACTTGTACCGTAGACGAGGTTCTTGTAAACAGAGCCGTCTGAAACTTTGGGGTGGCTGTGTGTTTTTGATTTTAATTTCCCTAAGCTATAGGACCATAAGTGGAAGTGCCGTAGGCTCCGTTGCTTTGTTTTTTAGTTGTTTGAGGAAACACCATACACTTCTCCAGAGTGGCTCTTGGCAATTTACATCCCACCCATCAGCATAACAAGGCTCCCTGTTCTCCATGGCCTGTGCTGCCTTTCTGGATTTTACACTTTTTTCAGATGGCCCTTTTGACCGGGGGGCAGTGAGACTTCACTGTAGTGCAGATTTCTTTAATATGCTTGCTTGGTTGTCCAAAAAGGGCGTATGCGTTTTTTCCTGAATATTTTCAGGAAAAAACGCATACGCCCTTTTTGGACAAGTGCATCATTGTCGACGTTCTGCCTCTTTTCCTATGCTTTAAATGCAATTCCAGTGCACGCCCTGAAATCGTTTTCCTGCAATTCTGCACCGCTTTCAAGTCCACTTCGCAGCCTTACTTCAATACATTTTTAGACGATAGCTGTCATTTATAACTCTGCAGGTTTGTGAATTACAGTGCCCCTGAGCTCCATTGTTCAAATCGCTTTCTTGTGAGCTGGCTGCAAACCCGCACGATTGCTTCAGGCCCTAATCTTGTTCCGGAACGGCATGCTGAGCCTTTGGTTAATTCCTCTTCTTGGTGGGAAATGAGCATTAAATTTGCCCGTGCAGACACGTAGAGCTAGTCTCTCATTGGTTCTCCCTATTCCTGTTCATCTTGCGCAGAAATTGCAAACCGTGCCAAACAGGAGGTTAAAGGCACTGACTCTCCAAGTGGGGAGAGGGTTAGTAAAAAGTCTGGAATTGTGAACCCGAGTAAAATGGGACGAAAACTGAGATGCATTTGAAAACGTTTCCCGGTCACATGGTGCACCATACTGTGGGTTTCCTATGCATGTTTTAGGTGAAGGAAGAATCGCTTAAACCTGGAGAGTTGGGACCCATGGAATGGGTACCATGCAGTATGACTTCAAAGGGTCTGCATTTGCTCATCGAACCTCACCAATGCTATCAGCCCGAAGTGTCCAACCTTATGTCTCACTCAGCTCTGGGTGTAGATGTGGTAAATCCAGGTTGCATCACAAGCCCTGAATGAATTATTTAAGAATTCCTCTCTATTTCACTGTCATTGTGTTTTGTTTCTGTAATTCATTTTGATAATGGGATTTATCGGATTTTCTCTGCTGCATTCATGCAGCTGTACACACGCTTGATTCTCTTATGGAGACATATAAATCCATGGGTTTGAAGATTCTTACTAGTCAGGTGTATTAATAGGCGTTGAATATAGGGTGTTTAGCCCATTTCGTTGAGCAAGGGGTAGGTCTTGACTATTACATATTTGACGTATGGAATGGTATCTGTGCTAATTTCTATCTCTGGTTTTATGCAGCACCCCAACTCACCTTTCCCCTTAAGCAAACATAAGTTGGTTTTCTAAATTGGAGACCCTGTTCTGTTTTGTAATTCAGTTCATGTGTAGCCAAGATTACATTCCGTGAATTAGTGATATCTTATGATGTTTCATTTTCTGTGTGATTTATTTCACTTAGAATCATCGTACCTGAATCCACTCATTATGCCACGACGGGCCTGATGACATAGATTTCATTGGAGAGTGATATTCCATTGTACGTACGTACCACATATTCTTTATACATTTTTCGCTTTCTCGGATATTTAACTTGTACCGTAGACGAGGTTCTTGTACACAGAGCCGTCCGAAACTTTGGGGTGGCTGTGTGTTTCTGATTTTAATTTCCCTAAGCTATAGGACCATAAGTGGAAGTGCCATAGGCTCCGTTGCTTTGTTTTTTAGGTGTTTCAGGAAACACCATACACTTCTCCAGAGTGGCTGTTGTCAATTTACATCCCGCCCATCAGCATAACAAGGCTTCGTCTTCTCCATGGCCTGTGCTGCCTTTCTGGATTTTACACTTTTTTCAGATGGGTCTTTTGACCGGGGGGCAGTGAGACTTCACTGTAGTACAGATTTCTTTAACATGCTTGCTTCGTTGTCCAAAAAGTGCGTATGCTTTTTTTCCTGAATATATTCAGGAAAAAAAGCATACGCCCTTTTTGGCCAAGTGCATCATTGTCGACGTTCTGCATCATTTCCTATGCTATAAATGCAATTCCAGTCTACCCCCTGAAATCGTTTTCCTGCAATTCTGCCCCGCTTTCAAGTCCTCTTCGCAGCCTTCCTTCAGTATATTTTTGGAAGATAGCTGTCATTTATAACTCTGCAGGTTTGTGAATTACAGTGCCCCTGAGCTCCTTTCTTCAAATCGCTTTCTTGTGAGCTGCCCGCAAACCCGCATGATTGCTTCAGGCCCTAATCTGGTTCCGGCACGGCATGCTGAGCCTTTGGTTAATTCCTCTTCCTGGTGGGAAATGAGCGTTAAATTTGCCCGTGCAGACACGTAGAGCTAGTCTCTCATTGGTTCTCCCTATTCCTGTTCATCTTGCGCAGAAATTGCAAACTGTGCCAAACAGGAGGTTAAAGGCACTGACTCTCCAAGTGGGGAGAGGGTTAGTAAAAAGTCTGGAATTGTGAACCCGAGTAAAATGGGACGAAAACTGAGATGCATTTGAAAACGTTTCCCGGTCACATGGTGCACCATACTGTGGGTTTCCTATGCATGTTTTAGGTGAAGGAAGAATCGCTTAAACCTGGAGAGTTGGGACCCATGGAATGGGTACCATGCAGTATGACTTCAAAGGGTCTGCATTTGCTCATCGAACCTCACCAATGCTATCAGCCCGAAGTGTCCAACCTTATGTCTCACTCAGCTCTGGGTGTAGATGTGGTAAATCCAGGTTGCATCACAAGCCCTGAATGAATTATTTAAGAATTCCTCTCTATTTCACTGTCATTGTGTTTTGTTTTTGTAATTCATTTTGATAATGGGATTTATCGGATTTTCTCTGCTGCATTCATGCAGCTGTACACACGCTTGATTCTCTTATGGAGACATATAAATCCATGGGTTTGAAGATTCTTACTAGTCAGGTGTATTAATAGGCGATGAATATAGGGTGTTTAGCCCATTTCGTTGAGCAAGGGGTAGGTCTTGACTATTACATATTTGACGTATGGAATGGTATCTGTGCTAATTTCTATCTCTGGTTTTATGCAGCACCCCAACTCGCCTTTCCCCTTAAGCAAACCTAAGTTGGTTTTCTAAATTTGAGACCCTGTTCTGTTTTGTAATTCAGTTCATGTGTAGCCAAGATTACAATCCGTGTATTAGTGATATCTTATGATGTTTCATTTTCTGTGTGACTTATTTCACTTAGAATCATCGTACCTGAATCCACTCATTATTTCGCAACGGGCCTGATGACATAGATTTCATTGCTGAGTGATATTCCATTGTACGTACGTACCACAATTTCTTTATCCATTTTTCACATTCTGGGATATTTAACTTGTACCGTAGACGAGGGTGTTGTAAACAGAGCCGTCCGACACTTTGGGGTGGCTGTGTGTTTTTGATTTTAATTTCCCTAAGCTATAGCACCATAAGTGGAAGTGCCGTAGGCTCCGTTGCTTTGTTTTTTAGGTGTTCCATGAAACACCATACACTTCTCCAGAGCTGCGGTTGGCAATTTACTTCCCGCCCATCACTATAACAAGGCAACCTGTTCTCCATGGCCTGTGCTGCCTTTCTGGATTTTACACTTTTTTCAGATGGCCCTTTTGACCGGGGGGCAGTGAGACTTCATTGTAGTGCAGATTTCTTTAACATGCTTGCTTGGTTGGCCAAAAAGGGCGTATGCGTTTTTTCCTGAATATATTCAGGAAAAAACGCATACGCCCTTTTTGGCCAAGAGCATCATTGTCGACGTTCTGCCTCTTTTCCTATGCTTTAAATGCAATTCCCGTCTACACCCTGAAATCGTTTTCCTGCAATTCTGCCCCACTTACAAGTCGTCTTCGCAGCCTTCCTTCAATATTTTTTTGGACGATAGCTGTCATTTATAACTCTGCATGTTTGTGAGTTACAGTGCCCCTGAGCTCCTTTCTTCAACTCGCTATCTTGTGAGCTGGCCGCAAACCCGCAGGATTACTTCAGGCCCTAATCTGATTCCGGCATGGCATGCTGAGCCTGTGGTTAATTCCTCTTCCTGGTGGGAAATGAGCGTTAAATTTGCCCGTGCAGACACCTACAGCTAGTCTCTCATTGGTTCTCCCTATTCCTGTTCATGTTGCGCAGAAATTGCAAACTGTGCCAAACAGGAGGTTAAAGGCACTGACTCTCCAGGTGGGGAGAGTGTGAGTAAAGGGTCTGGAATGGTGAACCCGAGTAAAAGGGGATGAAAACTGAGATACATTTAAAACGTTTCCCGGTCACACGGTGCACCGTACTGTGGGTTTCCGATGCATGTTTTAGCTGAAGGAAGAATCCCTTAAACCTGGAGAGTTGGGACCCATGGCACGGGTACCATGCAGTATGAGTTCAAAGGGTCTGCATTTGCTCATCGAACCTCACCAATGCTATCAGCCCGAAGTGCCCAACCTTATGTCTCACTCAGCTCTGGGTGTAGATGTGGTAAATCCAGGTTGCATCACAAGCCCTGAATGAATTATTTAAGAATTGCTCTCTATTTCACTGTCCTTGTGTTTTGTTTTTGTAATTCATTTTGATAATGGGATTTATCGGATTTTCTCTGCTGCATTCATGCAGCTGTACACACGCTTGATTCTCTTATGGAGACATATAAATCCATGGGTTTTAAGATTCTTACTTCTCAGGTATATTCCCAGGTGTTGAATATGTGGTGTCGAGTCCATTTCGTTGAGCAAGGAGT
Source organism: Delphinapterus leucas (assembly GCF_059928025.1). Classification (NCBI taxonomy): domain Eukaryota; kingdom Metazoa; phylum Chordata; class Mammalia; order Artiodactyla; family Monodontidae; genus Delphinapterus; species Delphinapterus leucas. The sequence continues at coordinate 17,373,633 of NW_028322233.1, read as the reverse complement.
AGGTCTTTTCTATTATATATTTGGCTTATGGAACGGTATCTGTGCTAATTTCAATCTCTGGTTTTATGCAGCACCCCAACACACCTTTCCCCTTAAGCAAGCATAAGTTGATTTTCTAAATTTGAGACCCTCTTCTGTTTTGTAATTCAGTTCATGTGTAGCCAAGTTTACATTCCGTGTATTAGTGATATCTTGTGATATTTCTTTTTCTGTGTGACTTATTTCTCGTAGAATCGTCCTACCTGAATCCACTCATTATGCCGCTATGGGCCTGATGACGTAGATTTCATTGCTGTGTGATATTACATTGTACGTACGTACCACAACTTCTTTATCCATTTTTCGCTTTCTGGGATATTTAACTTGTACCATAGATGAGGTTCTTGTATACAGAGTCGTCTGAAATTTTGGGTTGCCTGTGTGTTTTTGATTTTACTTTCCCTAAGCTACAGGACCATAAGTGGAAGTGCCATAGGCTGCGTTGCTTTGTTTCCTATGTGTTTCAGGAAACGCCATACACTTCTCCAGTTTGGCTGTTGGCAATTTACGTCCCGCCCATCTGCATAACAAGGCTCCCTTTTCTCCATGGCCTGTCCTGCTTTTCTGATTTTTATACTTTTTTCAGATCGCCCTTTTGACCAGGGGTCAATGAGACTTCATTGTAGTGCAGATTTCTTTACAAGCTTGCTTGGTTGGCCAAAAAGGGCGTATGCGTTTATTCCTGAATATATTCAGGAAAAAACGCATACGCCCTTTTTGGCCAAGTGCATCATTTTCGACATTCTGCTATTTTCCTAAGCTTTAGGTGGATTTCCTGTCTACCCCCTGAAATCGTTTTCCTGCAATTCTGCCCCGCTTTCAAGTCCTCTTCGAAGACTTACTTCAGTACATTTTTGGACGATAGCTGTCATTCATAACTCTGCAGGTTTGTGAATTACAGTGCCCCTGAGCTCCTTTCTTCAACTCGCTTTCTTGTGAGCTGGCCGCAAAACTGCAGGATTGCTTCAGGCCCTAATCTGTTTCAGGCAGGGCACGCTGAGCCTTTGGTTAATTCCTCTTCCTGGTGGGAAATGAGCGTTCCATTTGCCCGTGCAGACACTTACAGCTAGTCTCTCATTGGTTCTCCCTATTCCTGTTCATCTTGCGCAGAAATTGCAAACTGTGCCAAAGAGGAGGTTAAAGGCACTGACTCTCCAAGTGGGGAGAGTGTTAGTAAAGCGTCTGGAATGGTGAACCCGAGTACCAGGGGACGAAAACTGAGATGCATTTCAAAACGTTTCCCAATCACATGGTGGACCTTACTCTGGGTTTGCCATGCATGGTTTAGTTGAAGGAAGAATCCCTTAAACCTGGAGAGTTGGGACCCATGGAATGGGTACCATACAGTATGACTTCAAAGGGTCTGCATTTGCTCACCGAACCTCACCAATGCTATGAGCCCGAAGTGTCCAGCCTTATGTCTCACCCAGGTCTGGTTGTAGATGTGGTAAATCCAGGTTGCATCACAAGCCCTGAATGAATTATTTAAGAATTGCTCTCTATTTCACTGTCATTGTGTTTTTTTTTTGAAATTTATTTTGATAATGGGATTTATCGGATTTTCACTGCTGCGTTTAGGCCACTGTACACACGCTTGATTTTCTTATGGAGACATATAAATCCATGGGGTTTAAGATTCTTACTTCTCAGGTATATTCCAAGGCGTTGAATATGGGGTGTTGAGTCCATTTCGTTGAGTAAGGCGTAAGTCTTTTCTATTATATATTTGGCTTATGGAACGGTATCTGTGCTAATTTCAATCTCTGGTTTTATGCAGAACCCCAACACACCTTTCCCCATAAGCAAGCATAAGTTGGTTTTCTAAATTTGAGACCCTGTTCTGTTTTGTAATTCAGTTCATGTGTAGCCAAGTTTACATTCCGTGTATTAGTGATATCTTATGCTGTTTGTTTTTCTGTGTGACTTATTTCTCGTAGAATCATCGTACCTGAATCCACTCATTATTCCACTATGGGCCTGATGACGTAGATTTCATTGCTGAGTGATATTCCATTGTACGTACGTACAACAACTTCTTTATTCATTTTTTGCTTTCTCGGATATTTAACTTGCATCGTAGACGAGGTTCTTGTAAACAGAGCCGTCCCAAAATTTGGGGTGGCTGTGTGTGTTTGATTTTAATTTCCCTAAGCTATACGACCATAAGTGGAAGTGCCATAGGCTGTGTTTCTTTGTTTCCTACGTGTTTTAGGAAACACCATACACTTCTCCAGAGTGGCTGTTGGCAATTTACATCCCGCCCATCAGCATAACAAGGCTCCCTGTTCTCCATGACCTGTCCTGCCTTTCTGGATTTTACACCTTTTTCAGATGGCCCTTTTCACCGGGGGGCAGTGAGACTTCATTGTAGTGCAGATTTCCTTTACATGCTGGCTTGGTTGGCCAAAAATTTCGTATGCGTTTTTTCCTGAATATATTCAGGAAAAGAACGCATACGCCCTTTTTGGCCAAGTGCATCATTGTCGACATTCTGCCTCTTTTCCTATGCTTTAAGTGCAATTCCAGTCTACCCCCTGAAATCGTTCTCCTGAAATTCTGCCCCTTTTTCAAGTCCTCTTCGAAGACTAACTTCAATATATTTTTGCACGATAGCTCTCATTCATAACTCTGCAGGTTTCTGAATTACAGTGTCCCTGAGCTCCTTTCTTCAACTCGTTTTCTTGTGTGCTGGCCGCAAAACCGTAGGATTGCTTCAGGCCCTCATCTGGTTCTGGCAGGGCATGCTGAGCCTTTGGTTAATTCCTCTTCCTGGTGGGAAATGAGAATTACATTTGCCCGTGCAAACACCTACAGCTAGTCTCTCATTGGTTCTCCCTATTCCTGTTCATCTTGCGCAGAAATTGCAAACTGTGCCAAAGAGGAAGTTAAAGGCACTGACTCTCCAAGTGGGGAGAGTGTTAGTAAAGCATCTGAAATGGTGAACCCGAGTACCAAGGGACGAAAACTGAGATGCATTTGAAAACGTTTCCCAATCACACGGTGGACCATACTCTGGGTTTCCGATGCATGTTTTAGCTGAAGGAAGAATCCCTTAAACCTGGAGAGTTGGGATCCATGGAATGGGTACCATGCAGTATGACTTCAAAGGGTCTGCGTTTGCTCACCGAACTTCACGAATGCTATCAGCCCGAAGTGTCCAGCCTTATGTCTCACCCAGCTCTGGGTGTAGATGTGGTAAATCCAGGTTGCATCACAAGCCCTGAATGAATTCTTTAAGAATTGCTCTCTAGTTCACTGTCATTGTGTTTTGTTTTTGAAATTTATTTTGATAATGGGATTTATCGGATTTTCACTGCTGCGTATAGGCCGCTGTACACACGCTTCATTTCCTTATGGAGACATATAAATCCATGTGTTTCAAGATTCTTACTTGTCAGGTATATTCCCAGGCATTGAATATGGGGTGTTGAGTCCATTTCGTTGAGCAAGGAGTAGCTTTTGTCTATTATATATTTGGCTTATGGAACGGTCTCTGTGCTAATTTCAATCTCTGGTTTTATGCAGCACCCCAACTCACCTTTACCCATAAGCAAGCATAAGTTGGTTTTCTAAATTTGAGACCGTGTTCTGTTTTGTAATTCACTTCATGTGTAGCCAAGTTTACATTCCGTGTATTAGTGATATCTTATGATGTTTCTTTTTCTGTGTGAATTATTTCTCATAGAATCCTCGTACCTGAATCCACTCATTATGCCGCTATGGGCCTGATGACGTAGATTACATTGCTGAGTGATATTCCATTGGACGTACGTACCACAACTTCTTTATCCATTTTTTGCTTTCTCGGATATTTAACTTTTACCGTAGAGGAGGTTCTTGTAAACAGAGCCGTCCCAAACTTTGGGGTGGCTGTGTGTTTTTGATTTTAATTTCCCTAAGCTATAGGACCATAAGTGGAAGTGCCATAGGCTGTGTTGCTTTGTTTCCTACGTGTTTCAGAAAACACCATACACTTCTCCAGAGTGGCTGTTGGCAATTTACATCCCGCCCATCAGCATAACAAGGCTCCCTGTTCTCCATGACCTGTCCTGCCTTTCTGGATTTTACACATTTTCAGATGGCCCTGTTGACCTGGGGGCAGAGAGACTTCATTGTAGTGCAGATTTCTTTTACACGCTTGGTTGGTTGGCCAAAAAGTGCGTATGCGTTTTTCCTGAATATATTCAGGAAAAAAAGCATACGCACTTTTTGGCCAAGTGCATCATTGTCGACATTCTACCTCTTTTCCTATGCTTTAAGTGCAATTCCAATCTATCCCCTGAAACCGTTTTCCAGAAATTCTGCCCCGCTTTCAAGTCCTGTTTGAAGACTTACTTCAATACATTTTTGGACGATAGCTGTCATTCATACCTCTGCAGGTTTGTGAATTACAGTGACCCAGAGCTCCTTCCTTCAACTCGCTTTCTTGTGAGCTGGCCGCCAAACCGCATGATTTCTTCAGGCCCTAAACTGTTTCTGGCAGGGCACGCTGAGCCTTTGGTTAATTCCTCTTCCTGGTGGGAAATGAGCGTTCCATTTGCCCGTGCATACACCTACAGCTGGTCTCTCGTTGGTTCTCCCTATTCCTGTTCATCTTGCTCAGAAATTGCAAACTGTGCCAAAAAAGGAGATTAAAGGCACTGAACCTCCAAGTGGGGAGAGTGTTAGTAAAGCGTCTGGAATGGTGAACCCGTGTACCAGGCGACGAAAACTGAGATGCATTTAGAAATGTTTCCCAATCACACGGTGGACCATACTCTGGGTTTCCCATGCATGTTTTAGCTGAAGGAAGCATCCCTTAAACCTGGAGAGTTCGGACCCATGGAATGGGTACCATGCAGTATGACTTCAAAGGGTCTGCATTTGCTCAACAAACCTCACCAATGCTATCAGCCCGAAGTGTCCAGCCTTATGTCTCACCCAGCTCTGGGTGTAGATGTGGTAAATCCAGGTTGCATCACATGCCCTGAATGAATTATTTAAGAATTGCTCTCTATTTCAGTGTCATTGTGTTTTGTTTTTGAAATTTATTTTGATAATGGGATTTATCGGATTTTCACTGCTGCGTTTAGGCCGCTGTACACACGCTTGATTGCCTTATGGAGAGATATAAATCCATGGGTTTTAAGATTCTTACTTGTCAGGTATATTCCCAGGCGTTGAATATGTGGTGTTGAGTCCATTTCGTTGAGCAGGGAGTAGGTTTTGTCTATTATATATTTGGCTTATGGAACGGTATCTGAGCTAATTTCAATCTCTGGTTTTATGCAGCACCCGAACTCACCTTCCCCATAAGCAAGCAAAAGTTGATTTTCTAAATTTGAGACCCTGTTCTGTTTTGTAATTCAGTTCATGTGTAGCCAAGTTTACATTCCTTGTATTAGTGATACATTTTGATGTTTCTTTTTCTGTGTGACTTATTTCACGTAGAATCATCGTACCTGAATCCACTCATTATGCCGCTACGGGCCTGATATAGATTTGATTGCTGAGTGATATTCCATTGTACGTACGTACCACAACTTCTTTATCCATTTTCCGCTCTCTGGGATATTTAACTTGTACCGTAGACGAGGTTCTTGTAAACAGAGCCGTCCCAAAATTTGGGGTGGCTGTGTGTTTTTGATTTCAATTTCCCTAAGCTATAGGACCACAAGTGGAAGTACCATAGGCACTGTTGCTTTGTTTCCTACGTGTTTCAGGAAACACCATACACTTCTCCAGAGTGGCTGTTGGCAATTTACATCCCGCCCATCAGCATAACAAGGCTCCCAGTTCTCCATGACCTGTCCTGCCTTTCTGGATTTTACACTTTTTTCAGATGGCCCTTTTGACCGGGGGGCAGTGAGACTTCATTGTAGTGCAGATTTCCTTTACACGCTTGCTTGGTTGGCCAAAAGGGCGTATGCGTTTTGTCCTGAATATATTCAGGTGAAAACGCATACGCCCTTTTTGGCCAAGTGCATCATTGTCGACATTCTGCCTCTTTTCCTATGCTTTAAGTGCAATTCCAGTCTACCCCCTGAAATCGTTTTCCTGAAATTCTGCCTCGCTTTCAAGTCCTGTTCGAAGACTTACTTCAATACATTTTTGGACGATAGCTGTCATTTATAACTCTGCAGCTTTGTGAATTACAGAGCCCCTGAGCTCCTTTTTTCAACTAGCTTTCTTGTGAGCTGGCTGCAAAAACGAAGGAGTGCTTCAGGCTCTAATCTGTTTCCGGCAGGGCACACTGAGCCTTTGGTTAATTGCTCTTCCTGGTGGGAAATGAGCGTTCCGTTTGCCCGTGCAGATACCTACAGCTAGTCTCTCATTGGTTCTCCCTATTCATGTTCATCTTGGGCAGAAATTGCAAACTGTGCCAAACAGGAGGTTAAAGGCACTGACTCTCCAAGTGGGGAGAGTGTTAGTAAAGCGTCTGGAAAGGTGAACCCGAGTACCCGGGGACGAAAAGTGAGATGCATTTGAAAACGTTTCCCAATCACACGGTGGACCATACTCTGGGTTTCCCATGCATGTTTAGCTGAAGGAAGAATCCTTTAAACCTGGAGAGTTGTGACCCATGGAATGGGTACCATACAGTACGACTTCAAAGGGTCTGCGTTTGCTCACCGAACCTCACCAATGCTATCAGCCCGAAGTGTCCAGCCTTATGTCTCACCAAGCTCTGGGTGTAGATGTGGTAAATCCAGGTTGCATCACAAGCCCTGAATGAATTATTTAAGAATTGCTCTCTATTTCACTGTCATTGTGTTTTGTTTTTGAAATTTACTTTGATAATGGGATTTATCGGATTTTCTCTGCTGCCTTACTGCAGGTGTACACACGCTTGATTCTCTTATGGAGACATATAAATCCATGGGTTTGAAGATTCTTACTAGTCAGGTGTATTCCTAGGCGTTGAATATAGGGTGTTTAGCCCATTTCGTTGAGCAAGGGGTAGGTCTTGACTATTACATGTTTGACGTATGGAATGGTATCTGTGCTAATTTGTATCTCTGGTTTTATGCAGCACCCCAACTCACCTTTCCCCTTAAGCAAACATAAGTTGGTTTTCTAAATTTGAGACCCTGTTCTGTTTTGTAATTCAGTTCATGTGTAGCCAAGATTACATTCCGTGTATTAGTGATATCTTATGATGTTTCATTTTCTGTGTGACTTATTTCACTTAGAATCATCGTACCTGAATCCACTCATTATGCCACGACGGGCCAGATGACATAGATTTCATTGTTGAGTGATATTCCATTGTACGTACGTACCACAACTTCTTTATCCATTTTTCGCTTTCTGGGATATTTAACTTGTACCGTAGATGAAGTTCTTGTAAACAGAGCCGTCTGAAACTTTGTGGTGGCTGTGTGTTTTTGATTTTAATTTCCCTAATCTATAGGACCATAAGTGGAAGTGCGATAGGCTCCATTGCTTTGTTTTTTAGGTGTTTCAGGAAACACCATAGACTTCTGCAGAGTGGCTGTTGGCAATTTACATCCCACCCAGCAGCATAACAAGGCTCCCTGTTCTCCATGGCCTGTGCTGCATTTCTGGATTTTACATTTTTTTCAGATGGCCCTTTTGACCGGGGGGCAGTGAGACTTCATTGTAGTGCAGATTTCTTTAACATGCTTGCTTGGTTGGCCAAAAAGGGCGTATGCGTTTTTTCCTGAATATATTCAGGATAAAACGCATACGCCCTTTTTGGCCAAGTGCATCATTGTCGACGTTCTGCCTCTTTTCCTATGCTTTAAATGCAATTCCAGTCTACCCCCTGAAATCGTTTTCCTGCAATTCTGCCCCGCTTTCAAGCCCTCTTCGCAGCCTTCCTTCAATATATTTTTGGACGATAGCTGTCATTTATAACTCTGCAGGTTTGTGAATTACAGTGCCCCTGAGCTCTTTCTTCAAATCGCTTTCTTGTCAGCTGGCCGCAAACCCGCAGGAATGCTTCAGGCCCTAATCTGGTTCCGGCACGGCATGCTGAGCCTTTGGTTACTTCCTCTTCCTGGTTGGAAATGAGCATTAAATTTGCCCGTGCAGACACCTACAGCTAGTCTCTCATTGGTTCTCCCTATTCCTGTTCATCTTGCGCAGAAATTGCAAACTGTGCCAAACAGCAGGTTAGAGGCACTGACTCTCCAAGTGGGGAGAGTGTTAGTAAAGGGTCTGGAATTGTGAACCCGAGGAAAAGGGGATGAAAACTGAGATGCATTTGAAAACGTTTCCCAGTCACACGGTGCACCATACTGTGGGTTTCCCATGCATGCTTTAGCTGAAGGAAGAATCGCTTAAACCTGGAGAGTTGGGACCCATGGAATGGGTACCATGCAGTATGACTTCAAAGGGTCTGCATTTGCTCATCGAACCTCACCAATGCTATCAGCCCGAAGTGTCCAACCTTATGTCTCACTCAGCTGTGGGTGTAGATGAGGTCAATCCAGGTTGCATCACAAGCCCTGAATGAATTATTTAAGAATTGCTCTCTATTTCACTGTCATTGTGTTTTGTTTTTGTAATTCATTTTGATAATGGGATTTATCGGATTTTCTCTGCTGCCTTCATGCAGCTGTACACACGCTTGATTCTCTTATGGAGACATATAAATCCATGGGTTTGAAAAATCTTTCTAGTCAGGTGTATTCCTAGGCATTGAATATAGGGTGTTTAGCCCATTTCGTTGAGCAAGGGGTAGGTCTTGACTATTACATGTTTGACGTATGGAATGGTATCTGTGCTAATTTCTATCTCTGGTTTTATGCAGCACCCCAACTCACCTTTCCCCTTAAGCAAACATAAGTTGGTTTTCTAAATATGAGACCCTGTTCTGTTTTGTAATTCATTTCATGTGTAGCCAAGATTACATTCCGTGTATTAGTGATATCTTATGATGTTTCATTTTCTGTGTGACTTATTTCACTTAGAATCATCGTACCTGAATCCACTCATTATGCCACGATGGGCCAGATGACAGAGATTTCATTGGTGAGTGATATTCCATTGTACGTACGTACCACAACTTCTTTATCCATTTTTCGCTTTCTGGGATATTTAACTTGTACCGTAGATGAAGTTCTTGTAAACAGAGCCGTCTGAAACTTTGTGGTGGCTGTGTGTTTTTGATTTTAATTTCCCTAATCTATAGGACCATAAGTGGAAGTGCGATAGGCTCCATTGCTTTGTTTTTTAGGTGTTTCAGGAAACACCATAGACTTCTGCAGAGTGGCTGTTGGCAATTTACATCCCACCCAGCAGCATAACAAGGCTCCCTGTTCTCCATTGCCTGTGCTGCATTTCTGGATTTTACACTTTTTTCAGATGGCCCTTTTGACCGGGGGGCAGTGAGACTTCATTGTAGTGCAGATTTCTTTAACATGCTTGCTTGGTTGGCCAAAAAGGGCGTATGCGTTTTTTCCTGAATATATTCAGGATAAAACGCATACGCCCTTTTTGGCCAAGTGCATCATTGTCGACGTTCTGCCTCTTTTCCTATGCTTTACATGCAATTCCAGTCTACCCCCTGAAATCGTTTTCCTGCAATTCTGCCCCGCTTTCAAGTCCTCTTCGCAGCCTTCCTTCAATATATTTTTGGAGGATAGCTGTCATTTATAATTCTGCAGGTTTGTGAATTACAGTGCCCCTGAACTCCTTTCTTCAGATCGCTTTATTTGAGCTGGCCGCAACCCCGCAGGATTGCTTCAGGCCCTAATATGTTTCCGGCACGGCATGCTGAGCGTTTGGTTAATTCCTCTTCCTGGCTGGAAATGAGCGTTAAATTTGCCCGTGCAGACACCTACAGCTAGTCTCTCATTGGTTCTCCCTATTCCTGTTCATCTTGCGCAGAAATTTCAAACTGTGCCAAACAGGAGGTTAAAGGCACTGACTCTCCAAGTGGGGAGAGTGTTAGTAAAGGGTTTGGAATTTTGAAACCCAGTAAAAGGGGACGAAAACTGAGATGCATTTGAAAAGGTTTCCCGGTTACACGGTGCACCATACTGTGGGTTTCCCATGCATGCTTTAGCTGAAGGAAGAATCGCTTAAACCTGGAGAGTTGGGACCCATGGAATGGGTACCATGCAGTATGACTTCAAATGGTCTGCATTTGCTCATCGAACCTGACCAATGCTATCAGCCCGAAGTGTCCAACCTTATGTCTCACTCAGCTGTGGGTGTAGATGAGGTAAATCCAGGTTGCATCACAAGCCCTGAATGAATTATTTAAGAATTGCTCTCTATTTCACTGTCATTGTGTTTTGTTTTTGTAATTCATTTTGATAATGGGATTTATCGGATTTTCTCTGCTGCCTTCATGCAGCTGTACACACCCTTGATTCTCTTATGGAGACATATAAATCCATGGGTTTGAAAATTCTTTCTAGTCAGGTGTATTCCTAGGTGTTGAATATAAGATTTGTAGCCCATTTCGTTGAGCAAGGGGTAGGTCTTGACTGTTACATATTTGACGTATGGAATGGTATCTGTGCTAATTTCTATCTCTCGTTTTATGCAGCACCCCAACTCACCTTTCCCCTTAAGCAACCATAAGTTGGTTTTCTAAATTTGAGACCCTGTTCTGTTTTGTAATTCAGTTCATGTGTAGCCAAGATTACATTCGGTGTATTAGTGATATCTTATTATGTTTCATTTTCTGTGTGACTTATTTCACTTAGAGTCATCGTACCTGAATCCACTCATTATGCCACGACGGGCCAGATGACATAGATTTCATTGGTGAGTGATATTCCATTGTACGTACGTACCACAACTTCTTTATCCATTTTTCGCTTTCTGGGATATTTAACTTGTACCGTAGATGAGGTTCTTGTAAACAGAGCCGTCTGAAACTTTGGGTGGCTGTGTGTTTTTTATTTTAATTTCACTAAGCTATAGGACCATAAGTGGAAGTGCCGTAGGCTCCGTTGCTTTGTTTTTTAGGTGTTTCAGGAAACACCATACACTTCTCCAGAGCTGCGGTTGGCAATTTACTTCCCGCCCATCACCATAACAAGGCAACCTGTTCTCCATGGCCTGTGCTGCCTTTCTGGATTTTACACTTTTTTCAGATGGCCCTTTTGACCGGGGGGCAGTGAGACTTCATTGTAGTGCAGATTTCTTTAACATGCTTGCTTGGTTGGCCAAAAAGGGCGTATGCGTTTTTTCCTGAATATATTCAGGAAAAAACGCATACGCCCTTTTTGGCCAAGAGCATCATTGTCGACGTTCTGCCTCTTTTCCTATGCTTTAAATGCAATTCCCGTCTACACCCTGAAATCGTTTTCCTGCAATTCTCCCCCACTTACAAGTCGTCTTCGCAGCCTTCCTTCAATATTTTTTTGGACGATAGCTGTCATTTATAACTCTGCGTGTTTGTGAGTTACAGTGCCCCTGAGCTCCTTTCTTCAACTCGCTATCTTGTGAGCTGGCCGCAAACCCGCAGGATTACTTCAGGCCCTAATCTGATTCCGGCATGGCATGCTGAGCCTGTGGTTAATTCCTCTTCCTGGTGGGAAATGAGCGTTAAATTTGCCCGTGCAGACACCTACAGCTAGTCTCTCATTGGTTCTCCCTATTCCTGTTCATGTTGCGCAGAAATTGCAAACTGTGCCAAACAGGAGGTTAAAGGCACTGACTCTCCAAGTGGGGAGAGTGTGAGTAAAGGGTCTGGAATGGTGAACCCGAGTAAAAGGGGACGAAAACTGAGATACATTTAAAACGTTTCCCGGTCACATGGTGCACCGTACTGTGGGTTTCCGATGCATGTTTTAGCTGAAGGAAGAATCCCTTAAACCTGGAGAGTTGGGACCCATGGCACGGGTACCATGCAGTATGAGTTCAAAGGGTCTGCATTTGCTCATCGAACCTCACCAATGCTATCAGCCCGAAGTGCCCAACCTTATGTCTCACTCAGCTCTGGGTGTAGATGTGGTAAATCCAGGTTGCATCACAAGCCCTGAATGAATTATTTAAGAATTGCTCTCTATTTCACTGTCCTTGTGTTTTGTTTTTGTAATTCATTTTGATAATGGGATTTATCGGATTTTCTCTGCTGCATTCATGCAGCTGTACACACGCTTGATTCTCTTATGGAGACATATAAATCCATGGGTTTTAAGATTCTTACTTCTCAGGTATATTCCCAGGTGTTGAATATGTGGTGTCGAGTCCATTTCGTTGAGCAAGGAGTAGGTCTTTTCTATTATATATTTGGCTTATGGAACGGTATCTGTGCTAATTTCAATCTCTGGTTTTATGCAGCACCCCAACACACCTTTCCCCTTAAGCAAGCATAAGTTGATTTTCTAAATTTGAGACCCTCTTCTGTTTTGTAATTCAGTTCATATGTAGCCAAGTTTACATTCCGTGTATTAGTGATATCTTGTGATATTTCTTTTTCTGTGTGACTTATTTCTCGTAGAATCGTCCTACCTGAATCCACTCATTATGCCGCTATGGGCCTGATGACGTAGATTTCATTGCTGTGTGATATTACATTGTACGTACGTACCACAACTTCTTTATCCATTTTTCGCTTTCTGGGATATTTAACTTGTACCATAGATGAGGTTCTTGTATACAGAGTCGTCTGAAATTTTGGGTTGCCTGTGTGTTTTTGATTTTACTTTCCCTAAGCTACAGGACCATAAGTGGAAGTGCCATAGGCTGCGTTGCTTTGTTTCCTATGTGTTTCAGGAAACGCCATACACTTCTCCAGTTTGGCTGTTGGCAATTTACGTCCCGCCCATCTGCATAACAAGGCTCCCTTTTCTCCATGGCCTGTCCTGCTTTTCTGATTTTTATACTTTTTTCAGATCGCCCTTTTGACCAGGGGTCAATGAGACTTCATTGTAGTGCAGATTTCTTTACACGCTTGCTTGGTTGGCCAAAAAGGGCGTGTGCGTTTATTCCTGAATATATTCAGGAAAAAACGCATACGCCCTTTTTGGCCAAGTGCATCATTTTCGACATTCTGCTATTTTCCTAAGCTTTAGGTGGATTTCCTGTCTACCCCCTGAAATCGTTTTCCTGCAATTCTGCCCCGCTTTCAAGTCCTCTTCGAAGACTTACTTCAGTACATTTTTGGACGATAGCTGTCATTCATAACTCTGCAGGTTTGTGAATTACAGTGCCCCTGAGCTCCTTTCTTCAACTCGCTTTCTTGTGAGCTGGCCGCAAAACTGCAGGATTGCTTCAGGCCCTAATCTGTTTCAGGCAGGGCACGCTGAGCCTTTGGTTAATTCCTCTTCCTGGTGGGAAATGAGCGTTCCATTTGCCCGTGCAGACACTTACAGCTAGTCTCTCATTGGTTCTCCCTATTCCTGTTCATCTTGCGCAGAAATTGCAAACTGTGCCAAAGAGGAGGTTAAAGGCACTGACTCTCCAAGTGGGGAGAGTGTTAGTAAAGCGTCTGGAATGGTGAACCCGAGTACCAGGGGACGAAAACTGAGATGCATTTCAAAACGTTTCCCAATCACATGGTGGACCTTACTCTGGGTTTGCCATGCATGGTTTAGTTGAAGGAAGAATCCCTTAAACCTGGAGAGTTGGGACCCATGGAATGGGTACCATACAGTATGACTTCAAAGGGTCTGCATTTGCTCACCGAACCTCACCAATGCTATGAGCCCGAAGTGTCCAGCCTTATGTCTCACCCAGGTCTGGTTGTAGATGTGGTAAATCCAGGTTGCATCACAAGCCCTGAATGAATTATTTAAGAATTGCTCTCTATTTCACTGTCATTGTGTTTTTTTTTGAAATTTATTTTGATAATGGGATTTATCGGATTTTCACTGCTGCGTTTAGGCCACTGTACACACGCTTGATTTTCTTATGGAGACATATAAATCCATGGGGTTTAAGATTCTTACTTCTCAGGTATATTCCAAGGCGTTGAATATGGGGTGTTGAGTCCATTTCGTTGAGTAAGGCGTAAGTCTTTTCTATTATATATTTGGCTTATGGAACGGTATCTGTGCTAATTTCAATCTCTGGTTTTATGCAGAACCCCAACACACCTTTCCCCATAAGCAAGCATAAGTTGGTTTTCTAAATTTGAGACCCTGTTCTGTTTTGTAATTCAGTTCATGTGTAGCCAAGTTTACATTCCGTGTATTAGTGATATCTTATGATGTTTGTTTTTCTGTGTGACTTATTTCTCGTAGAATCATCGTACCTGAATCCACTCATTATTCCGCTATGGGCCTGATGACGTAGATTTCATTGCTGAGTGATATTCCATTGTACGTACGTACAACAACTTCTTTATTCATTTTTTGCTTTCTCGGATATTTAACTTGCATCGTAGACGAGGTTCTTGTAAACAGAGCCGTCCCAAAATTTGGGGTGGCTGTGTGTGTTTGATTTTAATTTCCCTAAGCTATACGACCATAAGTAGAAGTGCCATAGGCTGTGTTTCTTTGTTTCCTACGTGTTTTAGGAAACACCATACACTTCTCCAGAGTGGCTGTTGGCAATTTACATCCCGCCCATCAGCATAACAAGGCTCCCTGTTCTCCATGACCTGTCCTGCCTTTCTGGATTTTACACCTTTTTCAGATGGCCCTTTTCACCGGGGGGCAGTGAGACTTCATTGTAGTGCAGATTTCCTTTACATGCTGGCTTGGTTGGCCAAAAAGTTCGTATGCGTTTTTTCCTGAATATATTCAGGAAAAGAATGCATACGCCCTTTTTGGCCAAGTGCATCATTGTCGACATTCTGCCTCTTTTCCTATGCTTTAAGTGCAATTCCAGTCTACCCCCTGAAATCGTTCTCCTGAAATTCTGCCCCTTTTTCAAGTCCTCTTCGAAGACTAACTTCAATATATTTTTGCACGATAGCTCTCATTCATAACTCTGCAGGTTTCTGAATTACAGTGTCCCTGAGCTCCTTTCTTCAACTCGTTTTCTTGTGTGCTGGCCGCAAAACCGTAGGATTGCTTCAGGCCCTCATCTGGTTCTGGCAGGGCATGCTGAGCCTTTGGTTAATTCCTCTTCCTGGTGGGAAATGAGAATTACATTTGCCCGTGCAAACACCTACAGCTAGTCTCTCATTGGTTCTCCCTATTCCTGTTCATCTTGCGCAGAAATTGCAAACTGTGCCAAAGAGGAAGTTAAAGGCACTGACTCTCCAAGTGGGGAGAGTGTTAGTAAAGCATCTGAAATGGTGAACCCGAGTACCAAGGGACGAAAACTGAGATGCATTTGAAAACGTTTCCCAATCACACGGTGGACCATACTCTGGGTTTCCGATGCATGTTTTAGCTGAAGGAAGAATCCCTTAAACCTGGAGAGTTGGGATCCATGGAATGGGTACCATGCAGTATGACTTCAAAGGGTCTGCGTTTGCTCACCGAACTTCACGAATGCTATCAGCCCGAAGTGTCCAGCCTTATGTCTCACCCAGCTCTGGGTGTAGATGTGGTAAATCCAGGTTGCATCACAAGCCCTGAATGAATTCTTTAAGAATTGCTCTCTAGTTCACTGTCATTGTGTTTTGTTTTTGAAATTTATTTTGATAATGGGATTTATCGGATTTTCACTGCTGCGTATAGGCCGCTGTACACACGCTTCATTTCCTTATGGAGACATATAAATCCATGTGTTTCAAGATTCTTACTTGTCAGGTATATTCCCAGGCATTGAATATGGGGTGTTGAGTCCATTTCGTTGAGCAAGGAGTAGCTTTTGTCTATTATATATTTGGCTTATGGAACGGTCTCTGTGCTAATTTCAATCTCTGGTTTTATGCAGCACCCCAACTCACCTTTACCCATAAGCAAGCATAAGTTGGTTTTCTAAATTTGAGACCGTGTTCTGTTTTGTAATTCACTTCATGTGTAGCCAAGTTTACATTCCGTGTATTAGTGATATCTTATGATGTTTCTTTTTCTGTGTGAATTATTTCTCATAGAATCCTCGTACCTGAATCCACTCGTTATGCCGCTATGGGCCTGATGACGTAGATTACATTGCTGAGTGATATTCCATTGGACGTACGTACCACAACTTCTTTATCCATTTTTTGCTTTCTCGGATATTTAACTTTTACCGTAGAGGAGGTTCTTGTAAACAGAGCCGTCCCAAACTTTGGGGTGGCTGTGTGTTTTTGATTTTAATTTCCCTAAGCTATAGGACCATAAGTGGAAGTGCCATAGGCTGTGTTGCTTTGTTTCCTACGTGTTTCAGAAAACACCATACACTTCTCCAGAGTGGCTGTTGGCAATTTACATCCCGCCCATCAGCATAACAAGGCTCCCTGTTCTCCATGACCTGTCCTGCCTTTCTGGATTTTACACATTTTCAGATGGCCCTGTTGACCTGGGGGCAGAGAGACTTCATTGTAGTGCAGATTTCTTTTACACGCTTGGTTGGTTGGCCAAAAAGTGCGTATGCGTTTTTCCTGAATATATTCAGGAAAAAAAGCATACGCACTTTTTGGCCAAGTGCATCATTGTCGACATTCTACCTCTTTTCCTATGCTTTAAGTGCAATTCCAATCTATCCCCTGAAACCGTTTTCCAGAAATTCTGCCCCGCTTTCAAGTCCTGTTTGAAGACTTACTTCAATACATTTTTGGACGATAGCTGTCATTCATACCTCTGCAGGTTTGTGAATTACAGTGACCCAGAGCTCCTTCCTTCAACTCGCTTTCTTGTGAGCTGGCCGCCAAACCGCATGATTTCTTCAGGCCCTAAACTGTTTCTGGCAGGGCACGCTGAGCCTTTGGTTAATTCCTCTTCCTGGTGGGAAATGAGCGTTCCATTTGCCCGTGCATACACCTACAGCTGGTCTCTCGTTGGTTCTCCCTATTCCTGTTCATCTTGCTCAGAAATTGCAAACTGTGCCAAAAAAGGAGATTAAAGGCACTGAATCTCCAAGTGGGGAGAGTGTTAGTAAAGCGTCTGGAATGGTGAACCCGTGTACCAGGCGACGAAAACTGAGATGCATTTAGAAATGTTTCCCAATCACACGGTGGACCATACTCTGGGTTTCCCATGCATGTTTTAGCTGAAGGAAGCATCCCTTAAACCTGGAGAGTTCGGACCCATGGAATGGGTACCATGCAGTATGACTTCAAAGGGTCTGCATTTGCTCAACAAACCTCACCAATGCTATCAGCCCGAAGTGTCCAGCCTTATGTCTCACCCAGCTCTGGGTGTAGATGTGGTAAATCCAGGTTGCATCACATGCCCTGAATGAATTATTTAAGAATTGCTCTCTATTTCAGTGTCATTGTGTTTTGTTTTTGAAATTTATTTTGATAATGGGATTTATCGGATTTTCACTGCTGCGTTTAGGCCGCTGTACACACGCTTGATTGCCTTATGGAGAGATATAAATCCATGGGTTTTAAGATTCTTACTTGTCAGGTATATTCCCAGGCGTTGAATATGTGGTGTTGAGTCCATTTCGTTGAGCAGGGAGTAGGTTTTGTCTATTATATATTTGGCTTATGGAACGGTATCTGAGCTAATTTCAATCTCTGGTTTTATGCAGCACCCGAACTCACCTTCCCCATAAGCAAGCAAAAGTTGATTTTCTAAATTTGAGACCCTGTTCTGTTTTGTAATTCAGTTCATGTGTAGCCAAGTTTACATTCCTTGTATTAGTGATACATTTTGATGTTTCTTTTTCTGTGTGACTTATTTCACGTAGAATCATCGTACCTGAATCCACTCATTATGCCGCTACGGGCCTGATATAGATTTCATTGCTGAGTGATATTCCATTGTACGTACGTACCACAACTTCTTTATCCATTTTTCGCTCTCTGGGATATTTAACTTGTACCGTAGACAAGGTTCTTGTAAACAGAGCCGTTCCAAACTTTGGGGTGGCTGTGTGGTTTTGATTTTAATTTCCCTAAGCTATAGGACCATAAATGGAAGTGCCATAGGCTGTGTTGCTTTGTTTCTTACGTGTTTTAGGAAACACAATACACTTCTCCAGAGTGGCTGTTGGCAATTCACATCCCGCCCAACAGCATAACAATGCTCCCTCTTCTCCATGGCCTGTCCTGCTTTCTGGATTTTACACTTTTTTCACATGGCCCTTTTGACCTGGGGGCAGTGAGACTTCATTGTAGTGCCGATTTCCTTTACACGCTTGCTTGGTTGGCCAAAAAGTGCGTATGCGTTTTTTCCTGAATATATTCAGGAAAAAACGCATACGCCCTTTTTGGCCAAGTGCATCATTGTCGCCGTTCTGCCTCTTTTCCTATTCTTTAAGTGCAATTCCAGTCTACCCCCTGAAATCGTTTTCCTGAATTTCTGCCCCGCTTTCAAGTCCTCTTCGCAGACTTACTTCAATATATTTTTGGACGATAGCTGTCATTTATAACTCTGCAGGTTTTGAATCACAGTGACCCTGAGCTCCTTTCTTCAACTCGCTTTCCTGTGCGCTGGCTGCAAAACCTCAGGATTGCTTCAGGCCCTAATCTTGTTGCGGCAGGGCATGCTGAGCCTTTGTTTAATTCTTCTTCCTCGTGGGAAATGACCGTTACATTGCCCGTGCAGACACCTACAGCTAGCCTCTCATTGGTTCTCCATATTCCTGTTCATCATGTGCAGAAATTGCAAACTGTGCCCAACAGGAGGTTAAAGGCACTGACTCTCCAAGTGTGGAGAGTGTTAGTTAGGCGTCTGGAATGGTGAACCCGAGTATAAAGGGACATAAACTGAGATGCATTTGAAAACGTTTCCCAATCACATGGTGGACCATACTCTGGGTTTCCCATACATGATTTAGCGGAAGGAAGAATCCCTTCAACCTGTAGAGTTGGGAACCATGGAATGGGTACCATGCAGTATGACTTCAAAGGGTCTGCATTTGCTCACCCAACCTCACCCATGCTATCAGGCCGACGTGTCCGGCCTTATGTTTCCCCAGCTCTGGGTGTAGATGTGGTAAATCAAGGTTGCATCAGAAGCCCTGAGTGAATTATTTAAGAATTCCTCTCTATTTCACTGTCATTGTGATTTGTTTCTGTAATTTATTTTGATAATTTGATTTATCGGATTTTCACTGCTGCGTTTAGGCCGCTGTACACACGCTTGATTTCCTTATGAGACATATAAATCCATGGGTTTTAAGATTCTTACTTGTCAGGTATATTCCCAGGCGTTGAATATGTGGTGTTGAGTCCATTTCGTTGAGCAAGGACAAGGTCATGTCTATTATATATTTGGCTTATAGAACGGTATCTGTGCTAATTTCAATCTCTGGTTTTATGCAGCACCCCAACTCACCTTTCCCCATAAGCAAGCATAAGTTGGTTTTCTAAATTTGAGACCCTGTTCTGTTTTGTAATTCAGTTCATGTGTAGCCAAGATTACATTCCGTGTATTAGTGATATCTTATGATGTTTCTTTTTCTGTGTGACTTATTTCTGGTAGAATCATCGTACCTGAATCCACTCATTATGCCGCTACGGGTCTTATGACGTAGATTTCATTGCTGAGTGATATTCCATTGTACGTGCGTACCACAACTTCTTTATCCATTTTTTGCTTTCTCGGATATTTAACTTGTACCGTAGACGAGGTTCTTGTAAACAGAGCCGTCCCAAAATTTGGGGTGGCTGTGTGTTTTTGATTTTAATTTCCCTAAGCTATAGGACCACAAGTGGAAGTACCATAGGCACTGTTGTTTTGTTTCCTACGTGTTTCAGGAAACACCATACACTTCTCCAGAGTGGCTGTTGGCAATTTACATCCCGCCCATCAGCATAACAAGGCTCCCAGTTCTCCATGACCTGTCCTGCCTTTCTGGATTTTACACTTTTTTCAGATGGCCCTTTTGACCGGGGGGCAGTGAGACTTCATTGTAGTGCAGATTTCCTTTACACGCTTGCTTGGTTGGCCAAAAGGGCGTATGCGTTTTGTCCTGAATATATTCAGGTGAAAACGCATACGCCCTTTTTGGCCAAGTGCATCATTGTCGACATTCTGCCTCCTTTCCTATGCTTTAAGTGCAATTCCAGTCTACCCCCTGAAATCGTTTTCCTGAAATTCTGCCTCGCTTTCAAGTCCTGTTCGAAGACTTACTTCAATACATTTTTGGACGATAGCTGTCATTTATAACTCTGCAGCTTTGTGAATTACAGAGCCCCTGAGCTCCTTTTTTCAACTAGCTTTCTTGTGAGCTGGCTGCAAAAACGAAGGAGTGCTTCAGGCTCTAATCTGTTTCCGGCAGGGCACACTGAGCCTTTGGTTAATTGCTCTTCCTGGTGGGAAATGAGCGTTCCGTTTGCCCGTGCAGATACCTACAGCTAGTCTCTCATTGGTTCTCCCTATTCATGTTCATCTTGGGCAGAAATTGCAAACTGTGCCAAACAGGAGGTTAAAGGCACTGACTCTCCAAGTGGGGAGAGTGTTAGTAAAGCGTCTGGAAAGGTGAACCCGAGTACCCGGGAACGAAAAGTGAGATGCATTTGAAAACGTTTCCCAATCACACGGTGGACCATACTCTGGGTTTCCCATGCATGTTTAGCTGAAGGAAGAATCCTTTAAACCTGGAGAGTTGTGACCCATGGAATGGGTACCATACAGTACGACTTCAAAGGGTCTGCGTTTGCTCACCGAACCTCACCATTGCTATCAGCCCGAAGTGTCCAGCCTTATGTCTCACCAAGCTCTGGGTGTAGATGTGGTAAATCCAGGTTGCATCACAAGCCCTGAATGAATTATTTAAGAATTGCTCTCTATTTCCCTGTCATTGTGTTTTGTTTTTGAAATTTACTTTGATAATGGGATTTATCGGATTTTCTCTGCTGCCTTACTGCAGGTGTACACACGCTTGATTCTCTTATGGAGACATATAAATCCATGGGTTTGAAGATTCTTACTAGTCAGGTGTATTCCTAGGCGTTGAATATA
The DNA here is from genome assembly GCF_059928025.1 of Delphinapterus leucas. Lineage (NCBI taxonomy): Eukaryota > Metazoa > Chordata > Mammalia > Artiodactyla > Monodontidae > Delphinapterus > Delphinapterus leucas. The sequence goes on along the minus strand of NW_028322233.1, from coordinate 17,352,727 downwards.
GGGTGTTTAGCCCATTTCGTTGAGCAAGGGGTAGGTCTTGACTATTACATGTTTGACGTATGGAATGGTATCTGTGCTAATTTGTATCTCTGGTTTTATGCAGCACCCCAACTCACCTTTCCCCTTAAGCAAACATAAGTTGGTTTTCTAAATTTGAAACCCTGTTCTGTTTTGTAATTCAGTTCATTTGTAGCCAAGATTACATTCCGTGTATTAGTGATATCTTACGATGTTTCATTTTCTGTGTGACTTATTACACTTAGAATCATCGTACCTGAATCCACTCATTATGCCACGACGGGCCAGATGACATAGATTTCATTGGTGAGTGATATTCCATTGTACGTACGTACCACAACTTCTTTATCCATTTTTCGCTTTCTGGGATATTTTACTTGTACCGTAGATGAGGTTCTTGTAAACAGAGCCGTCTGAAACTTTGGGTGGCTGTGTGTTTTTTATTTTAATTTCCCTAAGCTATAGGACCATAAGTGGAAGTGCCGTAGGCTCCGTTGCTTTGTTTTTTAGGTGTTTCAGGAAACACCATACACTTCTCCAGAGTGGCTCTTGGCAATTTACATCCCACCCATCAGCATAACAAGGCTCCCTGTTCTCCATGGCCTGTGCTGCATTTCTGGATTTTGCACTTTTTTCAGATGGCCCTTTTGACCGGGGGGCAGTGAGACTTCATTGTAGTGCAGATTTCTTTAATATGCTTGCTTGGTTGGCCAAAAAGGGCCTATGCGTTTTTTCCTGAATATATTGAGGAAAAAACGCATACGCCCTTTTTGGCCAAGTGCATCATTGTCGACGTTCTGCCTCTTTTCCTATGATTTAAATGCAATTCCAGTCTACCCCCTGAAATCGTTTTCCAGCAATTCTGCCCTGCTTTCAAGTCCTCTTCGCAGCCTTCCTTCAATATATTTTTGGACGATAGCTGTCATTTATAACTCTGCAGGTTTGTGAATTACTTGGCCCCTGAGCTCCTTTCATCAAATCGCTTTCTTGTGAGCTGGCCGCAAACCCGCAGGATTGCTTCAGGCCCTAATCTGTTTCCAGCACGGCATGGTGAGCCTTTGGTTAATTCCTCTTCCTGTTTGTAAATGAGCATTAAATTTGCCCGTGCAGACACCTACAGCTAGTCTCTCATTGGTTCTCCATATTCCTGTTCATCTTGCGCAGAAATTGCAAACTGTGCCAAACAGGAGGTTAAAGGCACGGACTCTCCAAGTGGGGAGAGTTTTAGTAAAGTGTCTGGAATTGTGAACACGAGTAAAAGAGGACAAAAACTGAGATGCATTTGAAAACGTTTCCCGGTCACACAGTGCACCATACTCTGGGTTTCCCATGCATGCTTTAGCTGAAGGAAGAATCGCTTAAACCTGGAGAGTTGGGACCCATGGAATGGGTACCATGCAGTATGACTTCAAATGGTCTGCATTTGCTCATCGATCCTCACCAATGCTATCAGCCCGAAGTGTCCAACCTTATGTCTCACTCAGCTCTGGGTTTAGATGAGGTAAATCCAGGTTGCATCACAAGCCCTGAATGAATTATTTAAAAATTGCTCTCTATTTCACTGTCATTGTGTTTTGTTTTTGTAATTCATTTTGATAATGGGATTTATCGGATTTTCTCTGCTGCATTCATGCAGCTGTACACACGCTTGATTCTCTCATGGAGACATATAAATCCATGGGTTTGAAGATTCTTACTAGTCAGGTGTATTCCTAGGCGTTGAATATAGGGTGTTTATCCCATTTCGTTGAGCAAGGGGTACGTCTGGACTATTACATATTTAACTTATGGAATGGTATCTGTGCTAATATCTATCTCTGGTTTTATGCAGCACCCCAACTCACCTTTCCCCTTAAGCAAACATAAGTTGGTTTTCTAAATTTGAGACCCTGTTCTGTTTTGTAATTCAGTTCATGTGTAGCCAAGATTACATTCAGTGTATTAGTGATATCTTATGATGTTTCATTTTCTGTGTGACTTATTTCACTTAGAATCATCGTACCTGAATCCACTCATTATGCCACGATGGGCCAGATGACATAGATTTCATTGGTGAGTGATATTCCATTGTACGTACGTACCACAACTTCTTTATCCATTTTTCGCTTTCTGGGATATTTAACTTGTACCGTAGACTCGGTTCTTGTAAACAGAGCCGTCTGAAATTTTGGGGTGTCTGTGTGTTTTTGCTTTTAATTTCCCTAAGCTATAGCACCATAAGTGGAAGTGCCGTAGGCTCCGTTGCTTTGTTTTTTAGGTGTTTCAGGAAACACCATACACTTCTCCAGAGTGGCTCTTGGCAATTTACATCCCACCCATCAGCATAACAAGGCTCCCTGTTCTCCATGGCCTGTGCTGCATTTCTGGATTTTACACATTTTTCAGATGGCCCTTTGACCTGGGGGCAGTGAGACTTCATTGTAGTGCACATTTCTTTAACATGCTTGCTTGGTTGGCCAAAAAGGGCGTATGCGTTTTTTCCTGAATATATTCAGGAAAAAAACGCATACGCCCTTTTTGGCCAAGTGCATCATTGTCAACGTTCTGCCTCGTTTCCTATGATTTAAATGCAATTCCAGTCTACCCCCTGAAATCGTTTTCCTGCAATTCTGCCCCCCTTTCAAGTCCTCTTCACAGACTTCCTTCAATATATTTTTGGACGATAGCTGTCATTTATAACTCTGCAGGTTTGTGAATTACAGTGCCCCTGAGCTCCTTTCTTCATATCGCTTTCTTGTGAGCTGACCGCAAACCAGCAGGATTGCTTCAGGCCCTAATCTGGTTCCGGCATGGCATGCTGAGCCTTTGGTTACTTCCTCTTCCTGGTTGGAAATGAGCATTAAATTTGCCCGTGCAGACACCTACAGCTAGTCTCTCATTGGTTCTCCCTATTCCTGTTCATCTGGCGCAGAAATTGCAAACTGTGCCAAACAGGAGGTTAAAGGCACTGACTCTCCAAGTGGGGAGAGTGTTAGTAAAGGTCTGGAATTGTGAACCCGAGTAAAAGGGGACAAAATCTGAGATGCATTTGAAAATGTTTCCCGGTCACACGGTGCACCATACTGTGGGTTTCCCATGCATGCTTTAGCTGAAGGAAGAATCGCTTAAACCTGGAGAGTTGGGACCCATGGAATGGGTACCATGCAGTATGACTTCAAATGGTCTGCATTTGCTCATCGAACCTCACCAATGCTATCAGCCCGAAGTGTCCAACCTTATGTCTCACTCAGCTCTGGGTTCAGATGAGGTAAATCCAGGTTGCATCACAAGCCCTGAATGAATTATTTAAGAATTGCTCTCTATTTCACTGTCATTGTGTTTTGTTTTTGTAATTCATTTTGATAATAGGATTTATCGGATTTTCTCTGCTGCCTTCATGCAGGTGTACACACGCTTGATTCTCTTATGGAGACATATAAATCCATGGGTTTGCAGATTGTTACTAGTCAGGTGTATTCCTAGGCGTTGAATAGAGGGTGTTTAGCCCATTTCGTTGAGCAAGTGGTAGGTCTTGACTATTACATATTTGACTTATGGAATGGTATCTGTGCTAACTTCTATCTCTGGTTTTATGCAGCACCCCAACTCACCTTTCCCCTTAAGCAAACATAAGTTAGTTTTCTAAATTTGAGACTCTGTTCTGTTTTGTAATTCAGTTCATGTGTAGCCAAGATTACATTCCGTGTATTAGTGATATCTTATGATGTTTCATTTTCTGTGTGACTTATTACACTTAGAATCATCGTACCTGAATCCACTCATTATGCCACGACGGGCCAGATGACATAGATTTCATTGGTGAGTGATATTCCATTGTACGTACGTACCACAACTTCTTTATCCATTTTTCGCTTTCTGGGATATTTTACTTGTACCGTAGACGAGGTTCTGGTAAACAGAGCCGTCTGAAACTTTGGGGTGGCTGTGTGTTTTTGATTTTAATTTCCCTAAGCTATAGGACCATAAGTGGAAGTGCCGTAGGCTCCGTTGCTTTGTTTTTTAGGTGTTTCAGGAAACACCATACACTTCTCCAGAGTGGCTCTTGGCAATTTACATCCCACCCATCAGCATAACAAGGCTCCCTGTTCTCCATGGCCTGTGCTGCCTTTCTGGATTTTACACTTTTTTCAGATAACACTTTTGACCAGGGGGCAGTGAGACTTCATTGTAGTGCAGATTTCTTTAACATGCTTGCTTGGTTGGCCAAAAAGGGCGTATGCGTTTTTTCCTGAATATATTCAGGAAAAAACGAATACGTCCTTTTTGGCCAAGTGCATCATTGTCGACGTTCTGCCTCTTTTCCTATGTTTTAAATGCAATTACAGTCTACCCCCTGAAATCGTTTTCGTGCAATTCTACCCCACTTTCAAGTCCTCTTCGCAGCCTTCCTTCAATATATTTTTGGACGATAGCTGTCATTTATAACTCTGCAGGTTTGTGAATTACAGTGCCCCTGAGCTCCTTTCTTCAAATCGCTTTCTTGTGAGCTGGCCGCAAACCCGCATGATTGCTTCAGGCCCTAATCTGTTTCCGACACGGCATGCTGAGCCTTTGGTTAATCCCTCTTCCTGGTGGGAAATGAGCATTAAATTTGCCCGTGCAGACACCTACAGCTAGTCTCTCATTGGTTCTCCATATTCCTGTTTATTTGGTCAGAATTTGCAAACTGTGCCAAACAGGAGGTTAAAGGCACTGACTCTCCAAGTGGGGAGAGTGTTAGTAAAGTGTCTGGAATTGTGAACCCGAGTAAAAGGGGATGAAAACTGAGGTGCATTTGAAAACGTTTCCCAGTCACACGGTGCACCATACTGTGGGTTTCCCATGCATGCTTTAGCTGAAGGAAGAATCGCTTAAACCTGGAGAGTTGGGACCCATGGAATGGGTACCATGCAGTATGACTTCAAATGGTCTGCATTTGCTCATCGAACCTCACCAATGCTATCAGCCCGAAGTGTCCAACCTTATGTCTCACTCAGCTCTGGGTTCAGATGAGGTAAATCCAGGTTGCATCACAAGCCCTGAATGAATTATTTAAGAATTGCTCTCTATTTCACTGTTATTGTGTTTTGTTTTTGTAATTCATTTTGATAATAGGATTTATCGGATTTTCTCTGCTGCCTTCATGCAGCTGTACACACGCTTGATTCTCTTATGGAGACATATAAATCCATGGGTTTGAAGATTCTTACTAGTCAGGTGTATTCCTAGGCGTTGAATAGAGGGTGTTTAGCCCATTTCGTTGAGCAAGTGGTAGGTCTTGACTATTAAATATTTGACTTATGGAATGGTATCTGTGCTAACTTCTATCTCTGGTTTTATGCAGCACCCCAACTCACCTTTCCCCTTAAGCAAACATAAGTTGGTTTTCTAAATTTGAGACCCTGTTCTGTTTTGTAATTCAGTTCATGTGTAGCCAAGATTACATTCCGTGTATTAGTGATATCTTATGATGTTTCATTTTCTGTGTGACTTATTACACTTAGAATCATCGTACCTGAATCCACTCATTATGCCACGACGGGCCAGATGACATAGATTTCATTGGTGAGTGATATTCCATTGTACGTACGTACCACAACTTCTTTATCGATTTTTCGCTTTCTGGGATATTTTACTTGTACCGTAGACGAGGTTCTTGTAAACAGAGCCGTCTGAAACTTTGGGGTGGCTGTGTGTTTTTGATTTTAATTTCCCTAAGCTATAGGACCGTAAGTGGAAGTGCCGTAGGCTCCGTTGCTTTGTTTTTTAGGTGTTTCAGGAAACACCATACAATTCTCCAGAGTGGCTCTTGGCAATTTACATCCCACCCATCAGCATAACAAGGCTCCCTGTTCTCCATGGCCTGTGCTGCCTTTCTGGATTTTACACTTTTTTCAGATGACCCTTTTGACCGGGGGGCAGTGAGACTTCATTGTAGTGCAGATTTCTTTAACATGCTTGCTTGGTTGGCCAAAAAGGGCGTATGCGTTTTTTCCTGAATATATTCAGGAAAAAACGCATATGCCCTTTTTGGCCAAGTGCATCATTGTCGACGTTCTGCCTCTTTTCCTATGCTTTAAATGCAATTCCAGTCTACCCCCTGAAATCGTTTTCCTGCAATTCTGCCCCGCTTTCAAGTCCTCTCCGCAGCCTTCCTTCAATATATTTTTGGACGATAGCTGTCATTTATAACTCTGCAGGTTTGTGAATTACAGTGCCCCTGAGCTCCTTTCTTCAAATCGCTTTCTTGTGAGCTGGCCGCAAACCCGCATGATTGCTTCAGGCCCTAATCTGTTTCCGGCACGGCATGCTGAGCCTTTGGTTAATTCCTCTTCCTGGTTGGAAATGAGCATTAAATTTGCCCGTGCAGACACCTACAGCTAGTCTCTCATTGGTTCTCCCTATTCCCTTTTATTTGGTCAGAATTTGCAAACTGTGCCAAACAGGAGGTTAAAGGCACTGACTCTCCAAGTGGGGAGAGTGTTAGTAAAGTGTCTGGAATTGTGAACCCGAGTAAAAGGGGATGAAAACTGAGATGCATTTGAAAACGTTTCGCAGTCACATGGTGCACCATACTGTGGGTTTCACATGCATGCTTTAGCTGAAGGAAGAATCGCTTAAACCTGGAGAGTTGGGACCCATGGAATGGGTACCATGCAGTATGACTTCAAATGGTCTGCATTTGCTCATCGAACCTCACCAATGCTATCAGCCCGAAGTGTCCAACCTTATGTCTCACTCAGCTCTGGGTTCAGATGAGGTAAATCCAGGTTGCATCACAAGCCCTGAATGAATTATTTAAGAATTGCTCTCTATTTCACTGTCATTGTGTTTTGTTTTTGTAATTCATTTTGATAATAGGATTTATCGGATTTTCTCTGCTGCCTTCATGCAGCTGTACACACGCTTGATTCTCTTATGGAGACATATAAATCCATGGGTTTGAAGATTCTTACTAGTCAGGTGTATTCCTAGGCGTTGAATAGAGGGTGTTTAGCCCATTTCGTTGAGCAAGTGGTAGGTCTTGACTATTAAATATTTGACTTATGGAATGGTATCTGTGCTAACTTCTATCTCTGGTTTTATGCAGCACCCCAACTCACCTTTCCCCTTAAGCAAACATAAGTTGGTTTTCTAAATTTGAGACCCTGTTCTGTTTTGTAATTCAGTTCATGTGTAGCCAAGATTACATTCCGTGTATTAGTGATATCTTATGATGTTTCATTTTCTGTGTGACTTATTACACTTAGAATCATCGTACCTGAATCCACTCAATATGGCTCGACGGGCCAGATGACATAGATTTCATTGGTGAGTGATATTCCATTGTACGTACGTACCACAACTTCTTTATCCATTTTTCGCTTTCTGGGATATTTTACTTGTACCGTAGACGAGGTTCTTGTAAACAGAGCCGTCTGAAACTTTGGAGTGGCTGTGTGTTTTTGATTTTAATTTCCCTAAGCTATAGGACCATAAGTGGAAGTGCCGTAGGCTCCGTTGCTTTGTTTTTTAGGTGTTTCAGGAAACACCATACACTTCTCCAGAGCGGCTGTTGGCAATTTACATTCCACCCATCAGCATAACAAGGCACTCTGTTCTCCATGGCCTGTGCTGCCTTTCTGGATTTTACACTTTTTTCAGATGACCCTTTTGACCGGGGGGCAGTGAGACTTCATTGTAGTGCAGATTTCTTTAACATGCTTGCTTGGTTGGCCAAAAAGTGCGTATGCGTTTTTTCCTGAATATATTCAGGAAAAAACGCATATGCCCTTTTTGGCCAAGTGCATCATTGTCGACGTTCTGCCTCTTTTCCTATGCTTTAAATGCAATTCCAGTCTACCCCCTGAAATCGTTTTCCTGCAATTCTGCCCTGCTTTCAAGTCCTCTTCGCAGTCTTCCTTCAATATATTTTTGGACGATAGCTGTCATTTATAACTCTGCAGGTTTGTGAATTACTTGGCCCCTGAGCTCCTTTCTTCAAATCGCTTTCTTGTGAGCTGGCCGCAAACCCGCAGGATTGCTTCAGGCCCTAATCTGGTTCCAGCACGGCATGCTGAGCCTTTGGTTAATTCCTCTTCCTGGGTGGAAATGAGCATTAAATTTGGCCGTGCAGACACCTACAGCTAGTCTCTCATTGGTTCTCCCTATTCCTGTTTATTTGGTCAGAATTTGCAAACTGTGCCAAACAGGATGTTAAAGGCACTGACTCTCCAAGTGGGGAGAGTGTTAGTAAAGTGTCAGGAATTGTGAACCCGAGTAAAAGGGGATGAAAACTGAGATGCATTTGAAAACGTTTCCCAGTCACACGGTGCACCATACTGTGGGTTTCCCATGCATGCTTTAGCTGAAGGAAGAATCGCTTAAACCTGGAGAGTTGGGACCCATGGAATGTGTACCATGCAGTATGACTTCAAATAGTCTGCATTTGCTCATCGAACCTCACCAATGCTATCAGCCCGAAGTGTCCAACCTTATGTCTCACTCAGCTCTGGGTTCAGATGAGGTAAATCCAGGTTGCATCACAAGCCCTGAATGAATTATTTAAGAATTGCTCTCTATTTCACTGTCATTGTGTTTTGTTTTTGTAATTCATTTTGATAATAGGATTTATCGGATTTTCTCTGCTGCCTTCATGCAGCTGTACACACGCTTGATTCTCTTATGGAGACATATAAATCCATGGGTTTGAAGATTCTTACTAGTCAGGTGTATTCCTAGGCGTTGAATAGAGGGTGTTTAGCCCATTTCGTTGAGCAAGGGGTAGGTCTTTACTATTACGTATTTGACGTATGGAATGGTATCTGTGCTAACTTCTATCTCTGGTTTTATGCAGCACCCCAACTCACCTTTCCCCTTACGCAATCATAAGTTGGTTTTCTAAATTTGAGACCCTGTTCTGTTTTGTAAATCAGTTCATGTGTAGCCAAGATTACATTCCGTGTATTAGTGATATCTTATGATGTTTCATTTTCTGTGTGACTTATTTCACTTAGAATCATCGTACCTGAATCCACTCATTATGCCACGATGGGCCAGATGACATAGATTTCATTGGTGAGTGATATTCCATCGTACGTACGTACCACAACTTCTTTATCCATTTTTCGCTTTCTGGGATATTTTACTTGTACCGTAGACGAGGTTCTTGTAAACAGAGCCGTCTGAAACTTTGGGGTGGCTGTGTGTTTTTGATTTTAATTTCCCTAAGCTATAGGACCATAAGTGGAAGTGCCGTAGGCTCCGTTGCTTTGTTTTTTAGGTGTTTCAGGAAACACCATACACTTCTCCAGATTGGCTCTTGGCAATTTACATCCCACCCATCAGCATAACAAGGCTCCCTGTTCTCCATGGCCTGTGCTGCCTTTCTGGATTTTACACTTTTTTCAGATGACACTTTTGACCGGGGGGCAGTGAGACTTCATTGTAGTGCAGATTTCTTTAACATGCTTGCTTGGTTGGACAAAAAGGGCGTATGCATTTTTTCCTGAATATATTCAGGAAAAAACGCATACGCACTTTTTGGCCAAGTGCATCATTGTCGACGTTCTGCCTCTTTTCCTATGTTTTAAATGCAATTCCAGTCTACACCCTGAAATCGTTTTCCTGCAATTCTACCCCGCGTTCAAGTCCTCTTCGCAGCCTTCCTTCAATATATTTTTGGACGATAGCTGTCATTTATAACTCTGCAGGTTTGTGAATTACAGTGCCCCTGAGCTCCTTTCTTCAAATCGCTTTCTTGTGAGCTGGCCGCAAACCCGCAGGATTGCTTCAGGCCCTAATCTGTTTCTGACACGGCATGTTGAGCCTTTGGTTAATCCCTCTTGTGGTGGGAAATGAGCATTAAATTTGCCCGTGCAGACACCTACAGCTAGTCTCTCATTGGTTCTCCCTATTCCTGTTTATTTGGTCAGAATTTGCAAACTGCCCAACAGGAGGTTAAAGGCACTGTCTCTCCAAGTGGGGAGAGTGTTAGTAAAGTGTCTGGAATTGTGAACCCGAGTAAAAGGGGATGAAAACTGAGATGCATTTGAAAACGTTTCCCAGTCACACGGTGCACCATACTGTGGGTTTCCCATGCATGCTTTAGCTGAAGGAAGAATCGCTTAAACCTGGAGAGTTGGGACCCATGGAATGGGTACCATGCAGTATGACTTCAAATGGTCTGCATTTGCTCATCGAACCTCACCAATGCTATCAGCCCGAAGTGTCCAACCTTATGTCTCACTCAGCTCTGGGTTCAGATGAGGTAAATCCAGGTTGCATCACAAGCCCTGAATGAATTATTTAAGAATTGCTCTCGATTTCACTGTCATTGTGTTTTGTTTTTGTAATTCATTTTGATAATAGGATTTATCGGATTTTCTCTGCTGCCTTCATGCAGCTGTACACACGCTTGATTCTCTTATGGAGACATATAAATCCATGGGTTTGAAGATTCTTACTAGTCAGGTGTATTCCTAGGCGTTGAATAGAGGGTGTTTAGCCCATTTCGTTGAGCAAGTGGTAGGTCTTGACTATTAAATATTTGACTTATGGAATGGTATCTGTGCTAACTTCTATCTCTGGTTTTATGCAGCACCCCAACTCACCTTTCCCCTTACGCAAACATAAGTTGGTTTTCTAAATTTGAGACCCTGTTCTGTTTTGTAAATCAGTTCATGTGTAGCCAAGATTACATTCCGTGTATTAGTGATATCTTATGATGTTTCATTTTCTGTCTGACTTATTTCACTTAGAATCATCGTACCTGAATCCACTCATTATGCCACGATTGGCCACATGACAGAGATTTCATTGGTGAGTGATATTCCATTGTACGTACGTACCACAACTTCTTTATCCATTTTTCGCTTTCTGGGATATTTTACTTGTACCGTAGACGAGGTTCTTGTAAACAGAGCCGTCTGAAACTTTGGGGTGGCTGTGTGTTTTTGATTTTAATTTCCCTAAGCTATAGGACCATAAGTGGAAGTGCCGTAGGCTCCGTTGCTTTGTTTTTTAGGTGTTTCAGGAAACACCATACACTTCTCCAGAGTGGCTCTTGGCAATTTACATCCCGCCCATCAGCATAACAAGGCTCCCTGTTCTCCATGGCCTGTGCTGCATTTCTGGATTTTACACATTTTTCAGATGGCCCTTTTGACCGGGGGGCAGTGAGACTTCATTGTAGTGCAGATTTCTTTAATATGCTTGCTTGGTTGGCCAATAAGGGCCTATGCGTTTTTTCCTGAATATATTGAGGAAAAACCGCATACGCACTTTTTAGCCAAGTGCATCATTGTCGACGTTCTGCCTCTTTTCCTATGCTTTAAATGCAATTCCAGTCTACCCCCTGAAATCGTTTTCCAGAAATTCTGCCCTGCTTTCAAGTCCTCTTCACAGCCTTCCTTCAATATATTTTTGGACGATAGCTGTCATTTATAACTCTGCAGGTTTGTGAATTATTTGGCCCCTGAGCTCCTTTCTTCAAATCGCTTTCTTGTGAGCTGGCCGCAAACCCGCAGCATTGCTTCAGGCCCTAATCTGGTTCCAGCATGGCATGCTGAGCCTTTGGTTAATTCCTCTTCCTGGTTGGAAATGAGCGTTAAATTTTCCCGTGCATACACCTACAGCTAGTCTCTCATTGGTTCTCCCTATTCCTGTTCATCTTGCGCAGAAATTGCAAACTGTGCCAAACAGGAGGTTAAAGGCACTGACTCTCCAAGTGGGGAGAGTTTTAGTAAAGGGTCTGGAATTGTGAACCCGAGTAAAAGGGGACAGAGACTGAGATGCATTTGAAAACGTTTCCCGGTCACACGGTGCACCATACTGTGGGTTTCCCATGCATGCTTTAGCTGAAGAAAGAATCGCTTAAACATGGATAGTTGGGACCCATGGACTGGGTACCATGCAGTATGACTTCAAATGGTCTGCATTTGCTCATTGAACCTCACCAATGCTATCAGCCCGAAGTGTCCAACCTTATGTCTCACTCAGCTCTGGGTATAGATGAGGTAAATCCACGTTGCATCACAAGCCCTGAATGAATTATTTAAGAATTGCTCTCTATTTCACTGTCATTGTGTTTTGTTTTTGTAATTCATTTTGATAATAGGATTTATCGGATTTTCTATGCTGCCTTCATGTAGCTGTACACACACTTGATTCTCTTATGGAGACATATAAATCCATGGGTTTGAAGATTCTTACTAGTCAGGTGTATTCCTAGGCATTGAATATAGGGTGTTTAGCCCATTTCGTTGAGCAAGTGGTAGGTCTTGACTATTACATATTTGACTTATGGAATGGTATCTGTGCTAATTTCTATCTCTGGTTTTATGCAGCACCCAACTCACCTTTCTCCTTAAGCAAACATAAGTTGGTTTTCTAAATTTGAGACCCTGTTCTGTTTTGTAATTCACTTCATGTGTAGCCAAGATTACATTCCGTGTATTAGTGATATCATATGATGTTACATTTTCTGTGTGACTTATTTCACTTAGAATCATCGTACCTGAATCCACTCATTATGCCACGATGGGCCACATGACATAGATTTCATTGGTGAGTGATATTCCATTGTACGTGCGTACCACAATTTCTTTATCCATTTTTCGCTTTCTGAGATATTTAACTTGTACCGTAAATGAGGTTCCTGTAAACAGAGCCGTCTGAAACTTTGGGGTGGCTGTGTGTTTTTGATTTTAATTTCCCTAAGCTATAGGACCATAAGTGGAAGTGCCGTAGGCTCCGTTGCTTTGTTTTTTAGGTGTTTCAGGAAACACCATACACTTCTCCAGAGTGGCTGTTGGCAATTTACATCCCACCCATCAGCATAACAAGGCTCCCTGTTCTCCATGGCCTGTGCTGCATTTCTGGATTTTACACTTTTTTCAGATAGCCCTTTTGACCGGGGGGCAGTGAGACTTCATTGTAGTGCAGATTTCTTTAACATGCTTGCTTGGTTGGCCAAAAAGGGCGTATGCGTTTTTTCCTGAATATATTCAGGAAAAAACGCATACGCCCTTTTTGGCCAAGTGCATCATTGTCAAAGTTCTGCCTCTTTTCCTATGCTTTAAATGCAATTCCAGTCTACCCCCTGAAATCGTTTTCCTGCAATTCTGCCCCGCTTTCAAGTCCTCTTCGCAGCCTTCCTTCAATATATTTTTGGACGATAGCTGTCATTTATAACTCTGCAGGTTTGTGAATTACACTGCCCCTGAGCTCCTGTCTTCAAATCGCTTTCTTGTGAACTGGCCGCACACCCGCAGGATTGCTTCAGGCCCTAATCTGGTTCCGGCACGGCATGATGAGCCTTTGGTTAATTCCTCTTCCTGGTTGGATATGAGCGTTAAATTTGCCCGTGCAGACACCTACAGCTAGTCTCTCATTGGTTCTCCCTATTCCTGTTTATCTTGCTCAGAAATTGCAAACTGTGCCAAACAGGAGATTAAAGGCACTGACTCTCCAAGTGGGGAGAGTGTTAGTAAAGTGTCTGGAATTGTGAACCCGAGTAAAAGGGGATGAAATCTGAGATGCATTTGAAAATGTTTCCCAGTCACACGGTGCACCATACTGTGGGTTTCCCATGCATGCTTTAGCTGAAGGAAGAATCGCTTAAACCTGGAGAGTTGGGACCCATGGAATGGGTACCATGCAGTATGACTTCAAGTGGTCTGCATTTGCTCATCGAACCTCACCAATGCTATCAGCCCGAAGTGTCCAACCTTATGTCTCACTCAGCTCTGGGTTCAGATGAGGTAAATCCAGGTTGCATCACAAGCCCTGAATGAATTATTTAAGAATTGCTCTCTATTTCACTGTCATTGTGTTTTGTTTTTGTAATTCATTTTGATAATAGGATTTATCGGATTTTCTCTGCTGCCTTCATGCAGCTGTACACACGCTTGATTCTCTTATGGAGACATATAAATCCATGGGTTTGAAGATTCTTACTAGTCAGGTGTATTCCTAGGCGTTGAATAGAGGGTGTTTAGCCCATTTTGTTGAGCAAGGGGTAGGTTTTTACTATTACGTATTTGACGTAGGGAATGGTATGTGTGCTAACTTCTATCTCTGGTTTTATGCAGCACCCCAACTCACCTTTCCCCTTAAGCAAACATAAGTTGGTTTTCTAAATTTGAGACCCTGTTCTGTTTTGTAAATCAGTTCATGTGTAGCCAAGATTACATTCCGTGTATTAGTGATATCTTATGATATTTCATTTTCTGTGTGACTTATTTCACTTAGAATCATTGTACCTGAATTCAATCATTATGCCACGACGGGCCTGATGATATAGATTTCATTGGTGAGTGATATTCCATTGTACGTACGTACCACAACTTCTTTATCCATTTTTCGCTTTCTGGGATATTTAACTTGTACCGTAGAAGATGTTCTTGTAAACAGAGCCGTCTGAAACTTTGGGGCGGCTCTGTGTTTTTGATTTTAATTTCCCTAAGCTATAGGACCATAAGTGGAACTGCCATAGGCTCCGTTGCTTTGTTTTTTAGGTGTTTCAGGAAACACCATACACTTCTCCAGAGTGGCTCTTGGCAATTTACATCCCACCCATCAGCATAACATGGCTCCCTGTTCTCCATGGCCTGTGCTGCCTTTCTGGATTTTACACTTTTTTCAGGTGACCCTTTTGACCGTGGGGCAGTGAGACTTCATTGTAGTGCAGATTTCTTTAACATGCTTGCTTGGTTGGTCAAAAAGGGCATATGCGTTTTTTCCTGAATATATTCAGGAAAAAACGCATATGCCCTTTTTGGCCACGTGCATTATTGACGACGTTCTGCCTCTTTTCCTATGCTTTAAATGCAATTCCACTCTACTCCCTGAAACCGCTTTCCTGCAATTCTGCCCCGATTTCAAGTCCTCTTCGCAGCCTTCCTTCAATATATTTTTGGACAATAGCTGTCATTTATAACTTTGCAGGATTGAGAATTACAGTGTTCCTGAGCTCCTTTCTTCAAATCGCTTTCTTGTGAGCTGGCCGCAAACCCGCAGGATTGATTCAGGCCCTAATCTGGTTCCGGCACGGCATGCTGAACGTTTGGTTAATTCCTATTCCTGGTTGGAAATGAGCGTTAAATTTGCCCGTGCAGACACCTACAGCTAGTCTCTCATTGGTTCTCCCTATTCCTGTTCATCTTGCGCAGAAATTGCAAACTGTGCCAAACAGGAGTTTAAAGGCACTGACTCTCCAAGTAGGGAGAGTGTTAGTAAAGGGTCTGGAATGGTGAAGCCGAGTAAAAGGGGCCAAAAACTGAGATGCATTTGAAAACGTTTCCCGGTCACACGGTGCACCATACTGTGGGTTTCCCATGCATGTTTTAGCTGAAGGAAGAATCGCTTAAACCTGGAGAGTTGGGACCCATGGAATGGGTACCATGCAGTATGACATCAAATGGTCTGCATTTGCTCATCGAACCACACCAATACTATCAGCCTGAAGTGTCCAAACTTATGTCTCACTCAGCTCTGGGTGTAGATGAGGTAAATCCAGGTTGCATCACAAGCCCTGAATGAATTATTTAAGCATTGCTCTCTATTTCACTCTCATTGTGTTTTGTTTTTTAATACATTTTGATAATGGGATTTATCGGATTTTCTCTGCTGCCTTCATGCAGCTGCACACACGCTTGATTCTCTTATGGAGACATATAAATCCATGTGTTTGAAGATTCTTACTAGTCAGATGTATTCCTAGGCGTTGAATATAGGGTGATTAGCCCATTTCGTTGAGCAAGTGGTAGGTCTTGACTATTACATATTTGACTTATGGAATGGTATCTGTGCTAATTTCTATCTCTGGTTTTATGCAGCACCCAACTCACCTTTCCCATTAAGCAAACATAAGTTGGTTTTCTAAATTTGAGACCCTGTTCTGTTTTGTAATTCAGTTCATGTGTAGCCAAGATTACATTCCGTGTATTAGTGATATCTTATGATGTTTCATTTTCTGTGTGACTTATTTCACTTGGAATCATCGTACCTGAATCCACTCATTATGCCAGGACATGCCAGATGACATAGACTTCATTGGTGAGTGATATTCCATTGTACGTACGTACCACAACTTCTTTATACATTTTTCCCTTTCTGGCATATTTAACTTGTACCGTAGACGAGGTTCTTGTAAACAGAGCCGTCTGAAACTTTGGGGTGGCTGTGTGTGTTTGATTTTAATTTCCCTAAGCTATAGGACCATAAGTGGAAGTGCCGTAGGCTCCGTTGCTTTGTTTTTTAGGTGTTTCAGGAAACACCATACACTTCTCCAGAGTGGCTCTTGGCAATTTACATCCCACCCATCAGCATAACATGGCTCCCTGTTCTCCATGGCCTGTGCTGCCTTTCTGGATTTTACACTTTTTTCAGATGACCCTTTTGACCGGGGAGGAGTGAGACTTCATTGTAGTGCAGATTTCTTTAACATGCTTGCTTGGTTGGCAAAAAGGGCGTATGCGTTTTTTCCTGAATATATTCAGGAAAAAACGCATACGCCCTTTTTGGACACGTGCATCATTGTCGACGTTCTGCCTCTTTTCCTATGCTTTAAATGCAATTCCACTCTACTCCCTGAAACCGCTTTCCTGCAATTCTGCCCTGATTTCAAGTCCTCTTCGCAGCCTTCCTTCAATATATTTTTGGACAATAGCTATCATTTATAACTTTGCAGGATTGAGAATTACAGTGCCCCTGAGCTCCTTTCTTCAAATCGCTTTCTTGTGAGCAGGCCGCAAACCCGCAGGATTGATTCAGGCCCTAATCTGTTTCCGGCACGGCATGCTGAACGTTTGGTTAATTCCTATTCCTGGTTGGAAATGAGCGTTAAATTTGCCCGTGCAGACACCTACAGCTAGTCTCTCATTGGTTCTCCCTATTCCTGTTCATCTTGCGCAGAAATTGCAAACTCTCCCAAACAGCAGGTTAAAGGCACTGACTCTCCAAGTGGGGAGAGTGTTAGTAAAGGGTCTGGAATGGTGAAGCCGAGTAAAAGGGGCCGAAAACTGAGATGCATTTGAAAACGTTTCCCAGTCACACGGTGCACCATACTGTGGGTTTCCCATGCATGTTTTAGCTGAAGGAAGAATCGCTTAAACCTGGAGAGTTGGGACCCATGGAATGGGTACCATGCAGTATGACATCAAAAGGTCTGCATTTGCTCATCGAACCACACCAATGCTATCAGCCTGAAGTGTCCAACCTTATGTCTCACTCAGCTCTGGGTGTAGATGAGGTAAATCCAGGTTGTATCACAAGCCCTGAATGAATTATTTAAGCATTGCTCTCTATTTCACTGTCATTGTGTTTTGTTTTTTAATACATTTTGATAATGGGATTTATCGGATTTTCTCTGCTGCCTTCATGCAGCTGCACACACGCTTGATTCTCTTATGAAGACATATAAATCCATGGGTTTGAAGATTCTTACTAGTCAGGTGTATTCGTAGGCGTTGAATATAGGGTGTTTAGCCCATTTCGTTGAGCAAGGGGTAGGTCTTGACTATTACATATTTGACGTAAGGAATGGTATCTGTGCTAATTTCTATGTCTGGTTTTATGCAGCACCCCAACTCACCTTTCCCCTTAAGCTAACATAAGTTGGTTTTCTAAATTTGAGACCCTGTTCTGTTTTGTAATTCAGTTCATGTGTAGCCAAGATTACATTCGGTGTATTAGTGATATCTTATGATGTTTCATTTTCTGTGGGATTTATTTCACTTAGAATTATCGTACCTGAACCACTTATTATGCCACGACGGGCCAGATGACATAGATTTCATTGGTGAGTGATATTCCATTGTACGTACGTACCACAACTTCTTTATCCATTTTTCACTTTCTGGGATATTTAACTTGTACCATACACGAGGTTCTTGTAAACAGAGCCGTCTGAAACTTTGGGGTGTCTGTGTGTTTTTGATTTTAATTTCCCTAAGCTATAGGACCATAAGTGGAAGTGCCGTAGGCTCCGTTGCTTTGTTTTTTAGGTGTTTCAGGAAACACCATACACTTCTCCAGAGTGGCTGTTGGCAATTTACATCCCACCCATCAGCATAACAAGGCTCCCTGTTCTCCATGGCCTGTGCTGCCTTTCTGGATTTTACACTTTTCTCAGATGACTCTTTTGAC
This sequence comes from Delphinapterus leucas, assembly GCF_059928025.1. Taxonomy (NCBI): domain Eukaryota; kingdom Metazoa; phylum Chordata; class Mammalia; order Artiodactyla; family Monodontidae; genus Delphinapterus; species Delphinapterus leucas. The sequence goes on along the minus strand of NW_028322233.1, from coordinate 17,334,601 downwards.
CGGGGGGCAGTGAGACTTCATTGTAGTGCAGATTTCTTTAACATGCTTGCTTGGTTGGCCAAAAAGGGCGTATGCGTTTTTTCCTGAATATATTCAGGAAAAAACGCATACGCCCTTTTTGGACACGTGCATCATTGTCGACGTTCTGCCTCTTTTCCTATGCTTTAAATGCAATTCCACTGTACTCCCTGAAACCGCTTTCCTGCAATTCTGCCCTGAATTCAAGTCCTCTTCGCAGCCTTCCTTCAATATATTTTTGGACGATAGCTGTCATTTATAACTCTGCAGGTTTGTGAGTTACAGTGCCCCTGAGCTCCTTTCTTCAACTCGCTATCTTGTGAGCTGACAGCAAACCCGCTGGATTGCTTCAGGCCCTAATCTGGTTCCGGCAGGGCATGCTGAGCCTTTGGTTAATTCCTATTCCTGGTGGGGAATGAGCGTTAAATTTGCCCGTGCAGACACCTACAGCTAATCTCTCATTGGTTCTCCCTCTTCCTGTTCTTCTTGAGCAGAAATTGCAAACTGTGCCCAACAGGAGGTTAAAGGCACTGACTCTCCAAGTAGGGAGAGTGTTAGTAAAGGGTCTGGAATTGTGAACCCGAGTAAAAGGGGACGAAAACTGCAATGCATTTGAAAAAGTTTCCCGGTCACACGCTGCACCATACTGTGGGTTTCCCATGCCTGTATTAGCTGAAGGAAGAATCCCTTAAATCTGGAGAGTTGGGACCCATGGAATGCGTACCATGCAGTATGCCTTCAAAGGGTCTGCATTTGTTCATCGAACCTCACCAATGCTATCAGCCCGAAGTCCCCAACCTTATGTCTCACTCAGCTCTGGATGTAGATGTGGTAAATCCAGGTTGCATCACAATCCCTGAATGAATTATTTAAGAATTGCTCCCTATTTCACTGTCCTTGTGTTTTGTTTTTGTAATTCATTTTGATAATGGGATTTATCGGATTTTCTCTGCTGCATTCATGCCGCTGTACACACGCTTCATTCTCTTATGGAGACATATAAATCCATGGGTTTGAAGATTCTTACTAGTCAGGTTTATTCCTAGGCGTTGAATATGGCGTGTTTTGTCCATTTCGTTGAGCAAGGGGTAGGTCTTGACTATTACATATTTGACGAATGGAATGGTATCTGTGCTAATTTCTATCTCTGGTTTTATGCAGCACCCCAACTCACCTTTCCCCTTAAGCAAGCATAAGTTGGTTTTCTAAATTTGAGACCCTGTTCTGTTTTGTAATTCAGTTCATGTGTAGCCAAGTTTACATTCCGTGTATTAGTGATATCTTATGATATTTCATTTTCTGTGTGACTTATTTCAGTTAGAATCATCGTACCTGAATCCACTCATTATGCCGCGACAGGCCTGATGACATAGATTTCATTGCTGAGTGATATTCCATTGTACGTACGTACCACAACTTCTTTATCCATTTTTCACATTCTGGGATATTTAACTTGTACCGTAGACGAGGTTCTTGTAAACAGAGCCGACCAAAACTTTGGGGTGGCTGTGTGTTTTTGATTTTAATTTCCCTAAGCTATAGGACCATAAGTGGAAGTGCCGTAGGCTCCATTGCTTTGTTTTGTAGGTGTTCCAGGAAACACCATACACTTCTCCAGAGTGGCTGTTGGCAATTTACATCCCGCACATCAGCATAACAAGGCTCCCGGTTCTCCATGCCCTGTGCTGCCTTTCTGGATTTTACACTTTTTTCAGATGGCCCTTTTGACCGGGGGGCAGTGAGACTTCATTGTAGTGCAGATTTCTTTAACATGCTTGCTTGGTTGGCCAAAAAGGGCGTATGCGTTTTTTCCTGAATATATTCAGAAAAAACGCATACGCCCTTTTTGGCCAAGAGCATCATTGTCGACGTTCTGCCTCTTTTCCTATGCTTTAAATGCAATTCCCGTCTACCCCCTGAAATCGTTTTCCTGCAATTCTGCCCCGCTTACAAGTTCTCTTCGCAGCCTTCCTTCAATATATTTTTGGACGATAGCTGTCATTTATAACTCTGCAGGTTTGTGAGTTACAGTGCCCCTGAGCTCCTTTCTTCAACTCGCTATCTTGTGAGCTGGCCGCAAACCCGCTGGATTGCTTCAGGCCCTAATCTGGTTCCGGCAGGGCATGCTGAGCCTTTGGTTAATTCTTCTTCCTGGTGAGGAATGAGCGTTAAATTTGCCCGTGCAGACACCTACAGCTAATCTCTCATTGGTTCTCCCTCTTCCTGTTCTTCTTGAGCAGAAATTGCAAACTGTGCCCAACAGGAGGTTAAAGGCACTGACTCTCCAAATAGGGAGAGTGTTAGTAAAGGGTCTGGAATTGTGAACCCGAGTAAAAGGGGACGAAAACTGCAATGCATTTGAAAACGTTTCCCGGTCACACGCTGCACCATACTGTGGGTTTCCCATGCATGTATTAGCTGAAGGAAGAATCCCTTAAACCTGGAGAGTTGGGACCCATGGAATGCGTACCATGCAGTATGCCTTCAAAGGGTCTGCATTTGTTCATCGAACCTCACCAATGCTATCAGCCCGAAGTCCCCAACCTTATGTCTCACTCAGCTCTGGATGTAGATGTGGTAAATCCAGGTTGCATCACAATCCCTGAATGAATTATTTAAGAATTGCTCCCTATTTCACTGTCCTTGTGTTTTGTTTTTGTAATTCATTTTGATAATGGGATTTATAGGATTTTCTCTGCTGCATTCATGCCGCTGTACACACGCTTCATTCTCTTATGGAGACATATAAATCCATGGGTTTGAAGATTCTTACTAGTCAGGTTTATTCCTAGGCGTTGAATATGGCGTGTTTTGTCCATTTCGTTGAGCAAGGGGTAGGTCTTGACTATTACATATTTGACGAATGGAATGGTATCTGTGCTAATTTCTATCTCTGGTTTTATGCAGCACCCCAACTCACCTTTCCCCTTAAGCAAGCATAAGTTGTTTTTCTAAATTTGAGACCCTGTTCTGTTTTGTAATTCAGTTCATGTGTAGCCAAGTTTACATTCCGTGTATTAGTGATATCTTATGATGTTTCATTTTCTGTGTGACTTATTTCAGTTAGAATCATGGTACCTGAATCCACTCATTATGCCGCGACGGGCCTGATGACATAGATTTCATTGCTGAGTGATATTCCATTGTACGTACGTACCACAACTTCTTTATCCATTTTTCACATTCTGGGATATTTAACTTGTACCGTAGACGAGGTTCTTGTAAACAGAGCCGACCGAAACTTTGGGGTGGCTGTGTGTTTTTGATTTTAATTTCCCTAAGCTATAGGACCATAAGTGGAAGTGCCGTAGGCTCCGTTGCTTTGTTTTTTAGGTGTTCCAGGAAACACCATACACTTCTCCAGAGTGGCTATTGGCAATTTACATCCCGCACATCAGCATAACAAGGCTCCCGGTTCTCCATGCCCTGTGCTGCCTTTCTGGATTTTACACTTTTTTCAGATGGCCCTTTTGACCGGGGGGCAGTGAGACTTCATTGTAGTGCAGATTTCTTTAACATGCTTGCTTGGTTGGCCTAAAAGTGCGTATGCGTTTTTTCCTGAATATATTCAGAAAAAACGCATACGCCCTTTTTGGCCAAGAGCATCATTGTCGATGTTCTGCCTCTTTTCCTATGCTTTAAATGCAATTACCGTCTACCCCCTGAAATCGTTTTCCTGCAATTCTGCCCCGCTTACAAGTTGTCTTCGCAGCCTTACTTCAATATATTTTTGGACGATAGCTGTCATTTATAACTCTGCAGGTTTGTGAGTTACAGTGCCCCTGAGCTCCTTTCTTCAACTCGCTATCTTGTGAGCTGGCCGCAAACCCGCTGGATTGCTTCAGGCCCTAATCTGGTTCCGGCAGGGAATGCTGAGCCTTTGGTTAATTCCTCTTCCTGGTGGGGAATGAGCGTTAAATTTGCCCGTGCAGACACCTACAGCTAATCTCTCATTGGTTCTCCCTCTTCCTGTTCTTCTTGAGCAGAAATTGCAAACTGTGCCCAACAGGAGGTTAAAGGCACTGACTCTCCAAGTAGGGAGAGTGTTAGTAAAGGGTCTGGAATTGTGAACCCGAGTAAAAGGGGACGAAAACTGCAATACATTTGAAAACGTTTCCCGGTCACACGCTGCACCATACTGTGGGTTTCCCATGCATGTATTAGCTGAAGGAAGAATCCCTTAAACCTGGAGAGTTGGGACCCATGGAATGCGTACCATGCAGTATGCCTTCAAAGGGTCTGCATTTGTTCATCGAACCTCACCAATGCTATCAGCCCGAAGTCCCCAACCTTATGTCTCACTCAGCTCTGGATGTAGATGTGGTAAATCCAGGTTGCATCACAATCCCTGAATGAATTATTTAAGAATTGCTCCCTATTTCACTGTCCTTGTGTTTTGTTTTTGTAATTCATTTTGATAATGGGATTTATCGGATTTTCTCTGCTGCATTCATGCCGCTGTACACACGCTTCATTCTCTTATGGAGACATATAAATCCATGGGTTTGAAGATTCTTACTAGTCAGGTGTATTCCTAGGCGTTGAATATGGCGTGTTTTGTCCATTTCGTTGAGCAAGGGGTAGGTCTTGACTATTACATATTTGACGAATGGAATGGTATCTGTGCTAATTTCTATCTCTGGTTTTATGCAGCACCCCAACTCACCTTTCCCCTTAAGCAAGCATAAGTTGGTTTTCTAAATTTGAGGCCCTGTTCTGTTTTGTAATTCAGTTCATGTGTAGCCAAGTATACATTCCGTGTATTAGTGATATCTTATGATGTTTCATTTTCTGTGTGACTTATTTCAGTTAGAATCATGGTACCTGAATCCACTCATTATGCCGCGACGGGCCTGATGACATAGATTTCATTGCTGAGTGATATTCCATTGTACGTACGTACCACATCTTCTTTATCAATTTTTCACATTCTGGGATATTTAACTTCTACCGTAGACGAGGTTCTTGTAAACAGAGCCGTCCGAAACTTTGGGGTGGCTGTGAGTTTTTGATTTTAATTTCCCTAATCTATAGGACCATAAGTGGAATTGCCGTAGGCTCCGTTGCTTTGTTTTTTAGGTGTTCCAGGAAATACCATACACTTCTCCAGAGTGGCTGTTAGTAATTTACATCTCGCCCATCAGCATAACAAGGCTCCCTGTTCTCCATGGCCTGTGCTGCCTTTCTGGATTTTACACTTTTTTCAGATGGCCGTTTTGACCGGGGGGCAGTGAGACTTCATTGTAGTGCAGATTTCTTTAAAATGCTTGCTTGGTTGGCCAAAAAGGGCGTATGCGTTTTTTCCTGAATATATTCAGGAAAAAACGCATACGCCCTTTTTGGCCAAGAGCATCATTGTCGACGTTCTGCCTCTTTTCCTATGCTTTAAATGCAATTCCCGTCTACCCCCTGAAATCATTTTCCTGCAATTCTGCCCCGCTTACAAGTTCTCTTCGCAGCCTTCCTTCAATATATTTTTGGACGATAGCTGTCATTTATAACTCTGCAGGTTTGTGAGTTACAGTGTCCCTGAGCTCCTTTCTTCAACTCGCTATCTTGTGAGCTGGCCGAAAACCCGCAGGATTGCTTCAGGCCCTAATCTGCTTCCAGCAGGGCATGTTGAGCCTTAGGTTATTTCCTCTTCCTGGCGGGAAATGAGCGTTAAATTTGCCCGTGCAGACACCTACAGCTAGTCTCTCATTGGATCTCCCTATTCCTGTTCATCTTGAGCAGAAATTGCAAACTGTGCCAAAGAGGAGGTTAAAGCACTGACTCTCCAAGTAGGGAGAGTGTTAGTAAAGGGTCTGGAATGGTGAACCCGAGTAAAAGGGGAGGAAAACTGAGATGCATTTGAAAACGTTTGCCGGTCACACGGTGCACCATACTGTGGGTTTCCCATGCATGTTTTAGCTGAAGGAAGAATCCCTTAATCCTGGAGAGTTGGGACCCTTGGAATGGGTACCATGCAGTATGACTTCAATGCGTCTGCATTTGCTCACTGAACCTCACCAATGCTATCAGCCCGAAGTGCCCAACCTTATGTCTCACTCAGCTCTGGGTGTAGATGTGGTAAATCCAGGTTGCATCACAAACACTGAATGAATTATTAAAGAATTGCTCTCTATTTCACTGTCCTTGTGTTTTGTTTTTGTAATATATTTTGATAATGGGATTTATCGGATTTTCTCTGCTGCATTCATGCCGCTGTACACACGCTTCATTCTCTTACGGAGACATATGAATCCATGGGTTTGAAGATTATTACTAGTCAGGTGTATTCCTAGGCGTTGAATATGGGGTGTTTAGTCCATTTCGTTGAGCAAGGGGTAGGTCTTGACTATTACATATTTGGCTTATGAAAAGGTATCTGTGCTAATTTCTATCTCTGTTTTGATGCGGCACCCCAACTCACCTTTCCCCTTAAGCAAGCATAAGTTGGTTTTCTAAACTTGAGGCCCTGTTCTGTTTTGTAATTCAGTTCATGTGTAGCCTAGTTTATATTCCGTGTATTAGTGATATCTTATGATGTTTCATTTTCTGTGTGACTTATTTCACTTAGAATCATGGTACCTGAATCCACTCATTATGCCGCGACGGGCCTGATGACATAGATTTCATTGCTCAGTGATATTCCATTGTACGTACGTACCACAACTTCTTTATCCATTTTTCACATTCTGGGATATTTAACTTGTACCATAGACGAGGTTCTTGTAAACAGAGCCGACCGAAACTTTGGGGTGGCTGTGTGTTTTTGATTTTAATTTCCCTAAGCTACAGGACCATAAGTGGAAGTGCCGTAGGCTCCGTTGCTTTGTTTTTTAGGTGTTCCTGGAAACACCCTACACTTCTCCAGAGTGGCTGTTGGCAATTTACATCCCGCCCATCAGCATAACAAGGCTCCCGGTTCTCCATGCCCTGTGCTGCCTTTCTGGATTTTACACTTTTTTCAGATGGCCCTTTTGACCGGGGGGCAGTGAGACTTCATTGTAGTGCAGATTTCTTTAACATGCTTGCTTGGTTGGCCAAAAAGTGCGTATGCGTTTTTTCCTGAATATATTCAGAAAGAACGCATACGCCCTTTTTGGCCAAGAGCATCATTGTCGACGTTCTGCCTCTTTTCCTATGCTTTAAATGCAATTACCGTCTACCCCCTGAAATCGTTTTCCTGCAATTCTGCCCCGTTTACAAGTTCTCTTCGCAGCCTTCCTTCAATATATTTTTGGACGATAGCTGTCATTTATAACTCTGCAAGTTTGTGAGTTACAGTGCCCCTGAGCTCCTTTCTTCAACTCGCTATCTTGTGAGCTGGCCGCAAACCCGCTGGATTGCTTCAGGCCCTAATCTGGTTCCGGCAGGGCATGCTGAGCCTTTGGTTAATTCGTCTTCCTGGTGGGGAATGAGCGTTAAATTTGCCCGTGCAGACACCTACAGCTAATCTCTCATTGGTTCTCCCTCTTCCTGTTCTTCTTGAGCAGAAATTGCAAACTGTGCCCAACAGGAGGTTAAAGGCACTGACTCTCCAAGTAGGGAGAGTGTTAGTAAAGGGTCTGGAATTGTGAACCCGAGTAAAAGGGGACGAAAACTGCAATGCATTTGAAAACGTTTCCTGGTCACACGCTGCACCATACTGTGGGTTTCCCATGCATGTATTAGCTGAAGGAAGAATCCCTTAAACCTGGAGAGTTGGGACCCATGGAATGCGTACCATGCAGTATGCCTTCAAAGGGTCTGCATTTGTTCATCGAACCTCACCAATGCTATCAGCGCGAAGTCCCCAACCTTATGTCTCACTCAGCTCTGGATGTAGATGTGGAAAATCCTGGTTGCATCACAATCCCTGAATGAATTATTTAAGAATTGCTCCCTATTTCACTGTCCTTGTGTTTTGTTTTTGTAATTCATTTTGATAATGGGATTTATCGGATTTTCTCTGCTGCATTCCTGCCACTGTACACACGCTTCATTCTCTTATGGAGACATATAAATCCATGGGTTTGAAGATTCTTACTAGTCAGGTATATTCCTAGGCGTTGAATATGGCGTGTTTTGTCCATTTCGTTGAGCAAGGGGTAGGTCTTGACTATTACATATTTGACGAATGGAATGGTATCTGTGCTAATTTCTATCTCTGGTTTTATGCAGCACCCCAACTCACCTTTCCCCTTAAGCAAGCATAAGTTGGTTTTCTAAATTTGAGGCCCTGTTCTGTTTTGTAATTCAGTTCATGTGTAGCCAAGTTTACATTCCGTGTATTAGTGATATCTTATGATGTTTCATTTTCTGTGTGACTTATTTAACTTAGAATCATGGTACCTGAATCCACTCATTATGCCGCGACGGGCCTGATGACATAGATTTCATTGCTCAGTGATATTCCATTGTACGTACGTACCACAACTTCTTTATCCATTTTTCACATTCTGGGATATTTCACTTGTACCGTAGACGAGGTTCTTGTAAACAGAGCCGACCGAAACTTTGGGGTGGCTGTGTGTTTTTGATTTTAATATCCCTAAGCTATAGGACCATAAGTGGAAGTGCCGTAGGCTCCGTTGCTTTGTTTTTTAGGTGTTCCAGGAAACACCATACACTTCTCCAGAGTGGCTGTTGGCAATTTACATCCCGCCCATCAGCATAACTAGGCTCCCGGTTCTCCATGCCCTGTGCTGCCTTTCTGGATTTTACACTTTTTTCAGATGGCCCTTTTGACTGGGGCGCAGTGAGACTACATTGTAGTGCAGATTTCTTTAACATGCTTGCTTGGTTGGCCAAAAAGTGCGTATGCGTTTTTTCCTGAATATATTCAGAAAAAACGCATACGCCCTTTTTGGCCAAGAGCATCATTGTCGATGTTCTGCCTCTTTTCCTATGCTTTAAATGCAATTACCGTCTACCCCCTGAAATCGTTTTCCTGCAATTCTGCCCCGCTTACAAGTTGTCTTCGCAGCCTTACTTCAATATATTTTTGGACGATAGCTGTCATTTATAACTCTGCAGGTTTGTGAGTTACAGTGCCCCTGAGCTCCTTTCTTCAACTCGCTATCTTGTGAGCTGGCCGCAAACCCGCTGGATTGCTTCAGGCCCTAATCTGGTTCCGGCAGGGAATGCTGAGCCTTTGGTTAATTCCTCTTCCTGGTGGGGAATGAGCGTTAAATTTGCCCGTGCAGACACCTACAGCTAATCTCTCATTGGTTCTCCCTCTTCCTGTTCTTCTTGAGCAGAAATTGCAAACTGTGCCCAACAGGAGGTTAAAGGCACTGACTCTCCAAGTAGGGAGAGTGTTAGTAAAGGGTCTGGAATTGTGAACCCGAGTAAAAGGGGACGAAAACTGCAATACATTTGAAAACGTTTCCCGGTCACACGCTGCACCATACTGTGGGTTTCCCATGCATGTATTAGCTGAAGGAAGAATCCCTTAAACCTGGAGAGTTGGGACCCATGGAATGCGTACCATGCAGTATGCCTTCAAAGGGTCTGCATTTGTTCATCGAACCTCACCAATGCTATCAGCCCGAAGTCCCCAACCTTATGTCTCACTCAGCTCTGGATGTAGATGTGGTAAATCCAGGTTGCATCACAATCCCTGAATGAATTATTTAAGAATTGCTCCCTATTTCACTGTCCTTGTGTTTTGTTTTTGTAATTCATTTTGATAATGGGATTTATCGGATTTTCTCTGCTGCATTCATGCCGCTGTACACACGCTTCATTCTCTTATGGAGACATATAAATCCATGGGTTTGAAGATTCTTACTAGTCAGGTGTATTCCTAGGCGTTGAATATGGCGTGTTTTGTCCATTTCGTTGAGCAAGGGGTAGGTCTTGACTATTACATATTTGACGAATGGAATGGTATCTGTGCTAATTTCTATCTCTGGTTTTATGCAGCACCCCAACTCACCTTTCCCCTTAAGCAAGCATAAGTTGGTTTTCTAAATTTGAGGCCCTGTTCTGTTTTGTAATTCAGTTCATGTGTAGCCAAGTATACATTCCGTGTATTAGTGATATCTTATGATGTTTCATTTTCTGTGTGACTTATTTCAGTTAGAATCATGGTACCTGAATCCACTCATTATGCCGCGACGGGCCTGATGACATAGATTTCATTGCTGAGTGATATTCCATTGTACGTACGTACCACATCTTCTTTATCAATTTTTCACATTCTGGGATATTTAACTTCTACCGTAGACGAGGTTCTTGTAAACAGAGCCGTCCGAAACTTTGGGGTGGCTGTGAGTTTTTGATTTTAATTTCCCTAATCTATAGGACCATAAGTGGAATTGCCGTAGGCTCCGTTGCTTTGTTTTTTAGGTGTTCCAGGAAATACCATACACTTCTCCAGAGTGGCTGTTAGTAATTTACATCTCGCCCATCAGCATAACAAGGCTCCCTGTTCTCCATGGCCTGTGCTGCCTTTCTGGATTTTACACTTTTTTCAGATGGCCGTTTTGACCGGGGGGCAGTGAGACTTCATTGTAGTGCAGATTTCTTTAAAATGCTTGCTTGGTTGGCCAAAAAGGGCGTATGCGTTTTTTCCTGAATATATTCAGGAAAAAACGCATACGCCCTTTTTGGCCAAGAGCATCATTGTCGACGTTCTGCCTCTTTTCCTATGCTTTAAATGCAATTCCCGTCTACCCCCTGAAATCATTTTCCTGCAATTCTGCCCCGCTTACAAGTTCTCTTCGCAGCCTTCCTTCAATATATTTTTGGACGATAGCTGTCATTTATAACTCTGCAGGTTTGTGAGTTACAGTGTCCCTGAGCTCCTTTCTTCAACTCGCTATCTTGTGAGCTGGCCGAAAACCCGCAGGATTGCTTCAGGCCCTAATCTGCTTCCAGCAGGGCATGTTGAGCCTTAGGTTATTTCCTCTTCCTGGCGGGAAATGAGCGTTAAATTTGCCCGTGCAGACACCTACAGCTAGTCTCTCATTGGATCTCCCTATTCCTGTTCATCTTGAGCAGAAATTGCAAACTGTGCCAAAGAGGAGGTTAAAGCACTGACTCTCCAAGTAGGGAGAGTGTTAGTAAAGGGTCTGGAATGGTGAACCCGAGTAAAAGGGGAGGAAAACTGAGATGCATTTGAAAACGTTTGCCGGTCACACGGTGCACCATACTGTGGGTTTCCCATGCATGTTTTAGCTGAAGGAAGAATCCCTTAATCCTGGAGAGTTGGGACCCTTGGAATGGGTACCATGCAGTATGACTTCAATGCGTCTGCATTTGCTCACTGAACCTCACCAATGCTATCAGCCCGAAGTGCCCAACCTTATGTCTCACTCAGCTCTGGGTGTAGATGTGGCAAATCCAGGTTGCATCACAAACACTGAATGAATTATTAAAGAATTGCTCTCTATTTCACTGTCCTTGTGTTTTGTTTTTGTAATATATTTTGATAATGGGATTTATCGGATTTTCTCTGCTGCATTCATGCCGCTGTACACACGCTTCATTCTCTTACGGAGACATATGAATCCATGGGTTTGAAGATTATTACTAGTCAGGTGTATTCCTAGGCGTTGAATATGGGGTGTTTAGTCCATTTCGTTGAGCAAGGGGTAGGTCTTGACTATTACATATTTGGCTTATGAAAAGGTATCTGTGCTAATTTCTATCTCTGTTTTGATGCGGCACCCCAACTCACCTTTCCCCTTAAGCAAGCATAAGTTGGTTTTCTAAACTTGAGGCCCTGTTCTGTTTTGTAATTCAGTTCATGTGTAGCCTAGTTTATATTCCGTGTATTAGTGATATCTTATGATGTTTCATTTTCTGTGTGACTTATTTCACTTAGAATCATGGTACCTGAATCCACTCATTATGCCGCGACGGGCCTGATGACATAGATTTCATTGCTCAGTGATATTCCATTGTACGTACGTACCACAACTTCTTTATCCATTTTTCACATTCTGGGATATTTAACTTGTACCATAGACGAGGTTCTTGTAAACAGAGCCGACCGAAACTTTGGGGTGGCTGTGTGTTTTTGATTTTAATTTCCCTAAGCTATAGGAACATAAGTGGAAGTGCCGTAGGCTCCGTTGCTTTGTTTTTTAGGTGTTCCTGGAAACACCCTACACTTCTCCAGAGTGGCTGTTGGCAATTTACATCCCGCCCATCAGCATAACAAGGCTCCCGGTTCTCCATGCCCTGTGCTGCCTTTCTGGATTTTACACTTTTTTCAGATGGCCCTTTTGACCGGGGGGCAGTGAGACTTCATTGTAGTGCAGATTTCTTTAACATGCTTGCTTGGTTGGCCAAAAAGTGCGTATGCGTTTTTTCCTGAATATATTCAGAAAGAACGCATACGCCCTTTTTGGCCAAGAGCATCATTGTCGACGTTCTGCCTCTTTTCCTATGCTTTAAATGCAATTACCGTCTACCCCCTGAAATCGTTTTCCTGCAATTCTGCCCCGTTTACAAGTTCTCTTCGCAGCCTTCCTTCAATATATTTTTGGACGATAGCTGTCATTTATAACTCTGCAAGTTTGTGAGTTACAGTGCCCCTGAGCTCCTTTCTTCAACTCGCTATCTTGTGAGCTGGCCGCAAACCCGCTGGATTGCTTCAGGCCCTAATCTGGTTCCGGCAGGGCATGCTGAGCCTTTGGTTAATTCGTCTTCCTGGTGGGGAATGAGCGTTAAATTTGCCCGTGCAGACACCTACAGCTAATCTCTCATTGGTTCTCCCTCTTCCTGTTCTTCTTGAGCAGAAATTGCAAACTGTGCCCAACAGGAGGTTAAAGGCACTGACTCTCCAAGTAGGGAGAGTGTTAGTAAAGGGTCTGGAATTGTGAACCCGAGTAAAAGGGGACGAAAACTGCAATGCATTTGAAAACGTTTCCTGGTCACACGCTGCACCATACTGTGGGTTTCCCATGCATGTATTAGCTGAAGGAAGAATCCCTTAAACCTGGAGAGTTGGGACCCATGGAATGCGTACCATGCAGTATGCCTTCAAAGGGTCTGCATTTGTTCATCGAACCTCACCAATGCTATCAGCCCGAAGTCCCCAACCTTATGTCTCACTCAGCTCTGGATGTAGATGTGGAAAATCCAGGTTGCATCACAATCCCTGAATGAATTATTTAAGAATTGCTCCCTATTTCACTGTCCTTGTGTTTTGTTTTTGTAATTCATTTTGATAATGGGATTTATCGGATTTTCTCTGCTGCATTCCTGCCACTGTACACACGCTTCATTCTCTTATGGAGACATATAAATCCATGGGTTTGAAGATTCTTACTAGTCAGGTATATTCCTAGGCGTTGAATATGGCGTGTTTTGTCCATTTCGTTGAGCAAGGGGTAGGTCTTGACTATTACATATTTGACGAATGGAATGGTATCTGTGCTAATTTCTATCTCTGGTTTTATGCAGCACCCCAACTCACCTTTCCCCTTAAGCAAGCATAAGTTGGTTTTCTAAATTTGAGGCCCTGTTCTGTTTTGTAATTCAGTTCATGTGTAGCCAAGTATACATTCCGTGTATTAGTGATATCTTATGATGTTTCATTTTCTGTGTGACTTATTTCAGTTAGAATCATGGTACCTGAATCCACTCATTATGCCGCGACGGGCCTGATGACATAGATTTCATTGCTGAGTGATATTCCATTGTACGTACGTACCACATCTTCTTTATCAATTTTTCACATTCTGGGATATTTAACTTCTACCGTAGACGAGGTTCTTGTAAACAGAGCCGTCCGAAACTTTGGGGTGGCTGTGAGTTTTTGATTTTAATTTCCCTAATCTATACGACCATAAGTGGAATTGCCGTAGGCTCCGTTGCTTTGTTTTTTAGGTGTTCCAGGAAATACCATACACTTCTCCAGAGTGGCTGTTAGTAATTTACATCTCGCCCATCAGCATAACAAGGCTCCCTGTTCTCCATGGCCTGTGCTGCCTTTCTGGATTTTACACTTTTTTCAGATGGCCGTTTTGACCGGGGGGCAGTGAGACTTCATTGTAGTGCAGATTTCTTTAAAATGCTTGCTTGGTTGGCCAAAAAGGGCGTATGCGTTTTTTCCTGAATATATTCAGGAAAAAACGCATACGCCCTTTTTGGCCAAGAGCATCATTGTCGACGTTCTGCCTCTTTTCCTATGCTTTAAATGCAATTCCCGTCTACCCCCTGAAATCATTTTCCTGCAATTCTGCCCCGCTTACAAGTTCTCTTCGCAGCCTTCCTTCAATATATTTTTGGACGATAGCTGTCATTTATAACTCTGCAGGTTTGTGAGTTACAGTGTCCCTGAGATCCTTTCTTCAACTCGCTATCTTGTGAGCTGGCCGAAAACCCGCAGGATTGCTTCAGGCCCTAATCTGCTTCCAGCAGGGCATGTTGAGCCTTAGGTTATTTCCTCTTCCTGGCGGGAAATGAGCGTTAAATTTGCCCGTGCAGACACCTACAGCTAGTCTCTCATTGGATCTCCCTATTCCTGTTCATCTTGAGCAGAAATTGCAAACTGTGCCAAAGAGGAGGTTAAAGCACTGACTCTCCAAGTAGGGAGAGTGTTAGTAAAGGGTCTGGAATGGTGAACCCGAGTAAAAGGGGAGGAAAACTGAGATGCATTTGAAAACGTTTGCCGGTCACACGGTGCACCATACTGTGGGTTCCCCATGCATGTTTTAGCTGAAGGAAGAATCCCTTAATCCTGGAGAGTTGGGACCCTTGGAATGGGTACCATGCAGTATGACTTCAATGCGTCTGCATTTGCTCACTGAACCTCACCAATGCTATCAGCCCGAAGTGCCCAACCTTATGTCTCACTCAGCTCTGGGTGTAGATGTGGTAAATCCAGGTTGCATCACAAACCCTGAATGAATTATTAAAGAATTGCTCACTATTTCACTGTCCTTGTGTTTTGTTTTTGTAATATATTTTGATAATGGGATTTATCGGATTTTCTCTGCTGCATTCATGCCGCTGTACACACGCTTCATTCTCTTACGGAGACATATGAATCCATGGGTTTGAAGATTCTTACTAGTCAGGTGTATTCTTAGGCGTTGAATATGGGGTGTTTAGTCCATTTCGTTGAGCAAGGGGTAGGTCTTGACTATTACATATTTGGCTTATGAAAAGGTATCTGTGCTAATTTCTATCTCTGTTTTGATGTGGCACCGCAACTCACCTTTCTCCTTAAGCAAGCATAAGTTGGTTTTCTAAATTTGAGGCCCTGTTTTGTTTTGTAATTCAGTTCATGTGTAGCCTAGTTTATATTCCGTGTATTCGTGATATCTTAAGATGTTTCATTTTCTGTGTGACTTATTTCACTTAGAATCATGGTACCTGAATCCACTCATTATGCCGCGACGGGCCTGATGACATAGATTTCATTGCTCAGTGATATTCCATTGTACGTACGTACCACAACTTCTTTATCCATTTTTCACATTCTGGGATATTTAACATGTACCGTAGACGAGGTTCTTGTAAACAGAGCCGACCGAAACTTTGGGGTGGCTGTGTGTTTTTGATTTTAATTTCCCTAAGCTATAGGAACATAAGTGGAAGTGCCGTAGGCTCCGTTGCTTTGTTTTTTAGGTGTTCCAGGAAACACCATACACTTCTCCAGAGTGGCTGTTGGCAATTTACATCCCGCCCATCAGCATAACAAGGCTCCCGGTTCTCCATGGCCTGTGCTGCCTTTCTGGATTTTACACTTTTTTCAGATGGCCCTTTTGACCGGGGGGCAGTGAGACTTCATTGTAGTGCAGATTTCATTAACATGCTTGCTTGGTTGGCCAAAAAGTGCGTATGCGTTTTTTCCTGAATATATTCAGAAAAAACGCATACGCCCTTTTTGGCCAAGAGCATCATTGTCGACGTTCTGCCTCTTTTCCTATGCTTTAAATGCAATTACCGTCTACCCCCTGAAATCGTTTTCCTGCAATTCTGCCCCGCTTACAAGTTCTCTTCGCAGCCTTCCTTCAATATATTTTTGGACGATAGCTGTCATTTATAACTCTGCAGGTTTGTGAGTTACAGTGCCCCTGAGCTCCTTTCTTCAACTCACTATCTTGTGAGCTGGTCGCAAACCCGCTGGATTGCTTCAGGCCCTAATCTGGTTCCGGCAGGGAATGCTGAGCCTTTGGTTAATTCCTCTTCCTGGTGGGGAATGAGCGTTAAATTTGCCCGTGCAGACACCTACAGCTAATCTCTCATTGGTTCTCCCTCTTCCTGTTCTTCTTGAGCAGAAATTGCAAACTGTGCCCAACAGGAGGTTAAAGGCACTGACTCTCCAAGTAGGGAGAGTGTTAGTAAAGGGTCTGGAATTGTGAACCCGAGTAAAAGGGGACGAAAACTGCAATGCATTTGAAAACGTTTCCCGGTCACACGCTGCACCATACTGTGGGTTTCCCATGCATGTATTAGCTGAAGGAAGAATCCCTTAAACCTGGAGAGTTGGGACCCATGGAATGCGTACCATGCAGTATGCCTTCAAAGGGTCTGCATTTGTTCATCGAACCTCACCAATGCTATCAGCCCGAAGTCCCCAACCTTATGTCTCACTCAGCTCTGGATGTAGATGTGGTAAATCCAGGTTGCATCACAATCCCTGAATGAATTATTTAAGAATTGCTCCCTATTTCACTGTCCTTGTGTTTTGTTTTTGTAATTCATTTTGATAATGGGATTTATCGGATTTTCTCTGCTGCATTCATGCCGCTGTACACACGCTTCATTCTCTTATGGAGACATATAAATCCATGGGTTTGAAGATTCTTACTAGTCAGGTGTATTCCTAGTCATTGAATATGGCGTGTTTTGTCCATTTCGTTGAGCAAGGGGTAGGTCTTGACTATTACATATTTGACGAATGGAATGGTATCTGTGCTAATTTCTATCTCTGGTTTTATGCAGCACCCCAACTCACCTTTCCCCTTAAGCAAGCATAAGTTGGTTTTCTAAATTTGAGGCCCTGTTCTGTTTTGTAATTCAGTTCATGTGTAGCCAAGTATACATTCCGTGTATTAGTGATATCTTATAATGTTTCATTTTCTGTGTGACTTATTTCAGTTAGAATCATGGTACCTGAATCCACTCATTATGCCGCGACGGGCCTGATGACATAGATTTCATTGCTGAGTGATATTCCATTGTACATACGTACCACATCTTCTTTATCAATTTTTCACATTCTGGGATATTTAACTTCTACCGTAGACGAGGTTCTTGTAAACAGCGCCGTCCGAAACTTTGGGGTGGCTGTGAATTTTTGATTTTAATTTCCCTAATCTATAGGACCATAAGTGGATTTGCCGTAGGCTCCGTTGCTTTGTTTTTTAGGTGTTCCAGGAAATACCATACACTTCTCCAGAGTGGCTGTTAGTAATTTACATCCCGCCCATCAGCATAACAAGGCTCCCTGTTCTCCATGGCCTGTGCTGCCTTTCTGGATTTTACACTTTTTTCAGATGGCCGTTTTGACCGGGGGGCAGTGAGACTTCATTGTAGTGCAGATTTCTTTAAAATGCTTGCTTGGTTGGACAAAAAGTTCGTATGCGTTTTTTCCTGAATATATTCAGGAAAAAACGCATACGCACTTTTTGGCCAAGAGCATCATTGTCGACGTTCTGCCTCTTTTCCTATGCTTTAAGTGCAATTCCCGTCTACCCCCTGAAATCATTTTCCTGCAATTCTGCCCCGCTTACAAGTTCTCTTCGCAGCCTTCCTTCAGTATATTTTTGGACGATAGCTGTCATTTATAACTCTGCATGTTTGTGAGTTACAGTGTCCCTGAGCTCCTTTCTTCAACTCGCTATCTTGTGAGCTGGTCGCAAACCCGTAGGATTGCTTCAGGCCCTAATCTGCTTCCAGCACGGCATGTTGAGCCTTAGGTTATTTCCTCTTCCTGGCGGGAAATGAGCGTTAAATTTGCCCGTGCAGACACCTACAGCTAGTCTCTCATTGGTTCTCCCTATTCCTGTTCATCTTGAGCAGAAATTGCAAACTGTGCCAAAGAGGAGGTTAAAGCACTGACTCTCCAAGTAGAGAGAGTGTTAGTAAAGGGTCTGGAATGGTGAACCCGAGTAAAAGGGGAGGAAAACTGAGATGCATTTGAAAATGTTTGCCGGTCACACGGTGCACCATACTGTGGGTTTCCCATGCATGTTTTAGCTGAAGGAAGAATCCCTTAAACCTGGAGAGTTGGGACCCTTGGAATGGGTACCATGCAGCATGACTTCAAAGTGTCTGCATTTGCTCACTGAACCTCACCAATGCTATCAGCCTGAAGTGCCCAACCTCATGTCTCACTCAGCTCTGGGTGTAGATGTGGTAAATCCAGGTTGCATCACAAACCCTGAATTAATTATTTAAGAATTGCTCTCTATTTCACTGTCCTTGTGTTTTGCTTTTGTAATATATTTTGATAATGGGATTTATCGGATTTTCTCTGCTGCATTCATGCCGCTGTACACACGCTTCATTCTCTTACGGAGACATATGATTCCATGGGTTTGAAGATTCTTACTAGTCAGGTGTATTCCTAGGCGTTGAATATGGGGTGTTTAGTCCATTTCGTTGAGCAAGGGGTAGGTCTTGACTATTACATATTTGGCTTATGAAAAGGTATCTGTGCTAATTTCTATCTCTGTTTTGATGCGGCACCCCAACTCACCTTTCCCCTTAAGCAAGCATAAGTTGGTTTTCTAAATTTGAGGCCCTGTTCTGTTTTGTAATTCAGTTCATGTGTAGCCTAGTTTATATTCCGTGTATTAGTGATATCTTATGATGTTTCATTTTCTGTGTGACTTATTTCACTTAGAATCATGGTACCTGAATCCACTCATTATGCCGCGACGGGCCTGATGACATAGATTTCATTGCTCAGTGATATTCCATTGTACGTACGTACCACAACTTCTTTATCCATTTTTCACATTCTGGGATATTTCACTTGTACCGTAGACGAGGTTCTTGTAAACAGAGCCGACCGAAACTTTGGGGTGGCTGTGTGTTTTTGATTTTAATTTCCCTAAGCTATAGGACCATAAGTGGAAGTGCCGTAGGCTCCGTTGCTTTGTTTTTTAGGTGTTCCAGGAAACACCCTACAATTCTCCAGAGTGGCTGTTGGCAATTTACATCCCGCCCATCAGCATAACAAGGCTCCCAGTTCTCCATGCCCTGTGCTGCCTTTCTGGATTTTACACTTTTTTCAGATGGCCCTTTTGACCGGGGGGCAGTGAGACTTCATTGTAGTGCAGATTTCTTTAACATGCTTGCTTGGTTGGCCAAAAAGGCCGTATGCGTTTTTTCCTGAATATATTCAGGAAAAAACGCATACGCCCTTTTTGGCCAAGTGCATCATTGTCGACGTTCTGCCTCTTTTCCTATGCTTAAAATGCAATTCCAGTCTACCCCCTGAAATCATTTTCCTGCAATTCTTCCCCGCTTTCAAGTCCTCTTCGCAGCCTTCCTTCAATATATTTTTGGACGATAGCTTTCATTTATAACTGTGCAGGTTGGTGAATTACAGTGCCCCTGAGCTCCTTTCTTCATATCGCTTTCTTTTGAGCTGGCCGCAAACCCGCAGGATTGCTTCAGGCCCTAATTTGTTCTGGCACGGCATGCTGAGCCTTTGGTTAATTCCTCTTCCTGGCTGGAAATGAGCGTTAAATTTGCCCGTGCAGACACCTACAGCTAGTCTCTACTTGGTTCTCTCTATTCCTGTTCATCTTGCGCAGAAATTGCAAACTGTGCCAAACAGGAGGTTAAAGGCACTGACTCTCCATGTGGGGAGAGTGTTAGTAAAGTGTCTGGAATTGTGAACCCGAGTAAAAGGGGATGAAAACTGAGGTGCATTTGAAAACGTTTCCCAGTCACACGGTGCACCATACTGTGGGTTTCCCATGCATGCTTTAGCTGAAGGAAGAATCGCTTAAACCTGGAGAGTTGGGACCCATGGAATGGGTACCATGCAGTATGACTTCAAATGGTCTGCATTTGCTCATCGAACCTCACCAATGCTATCAGCCCGAAGTGTCCAACCTTATGTCTCACTCAGCTCTGGGTTCAGATGAGGTAAATCCAGGTTGCATCACAAGCCCTGAATGAATTATTTAAGAATTGCTCTCTATTTCACTGTCATTGTGTTTTGTTTTTGTAATTCATTTTGATAATAGGATTTATCGGATTTTCTCTGCTGCCTTCATGCAGCTGTACACACGCTTGATTCTCTTATGGAGACATATAAATCCATGGGTTTGAAGATTCTTACTAGTCAGGTGTATTCCTAGGCGTTGAATAGAGGGTGTTTAGCCCATTTCGTTGAGCAAGTGGTAGGTCTTTACTATTAAATATTTGACTTATGGAATGGTATCTGTGCTAACTTCTATCTCTGGTTTTATGCAGCACCCCAACTCACCTTTCCCCTTAAGCAAACATAAGTGGGTTTTCTAAATTGGAGACCCTGTTCTGTTTTGTAATTCAGTTCATGTGTAGCCAAGATTACATTCCGTGTATTAGTGATATCTTATGATGTTTCATTTTCTGTGTGACTTATTACACTTAGAATCATCGTACCTGAATCCACTCATTATGCCACGACGGGCCAGATGACATAGATTTCATTGGTGAGTGATATTCCATTGTACGTACGTACCACAACTTCTTTATCCATTTTTCGCTTTCTGGGATATTTAACTTGTACCGTAGATGAGGTTCTTGTAAACAGAGCCGTCTGAAACTTTGGGTGGCTGTGTGTTTTTTATTTTAATTTCCCTAAGCTATAGGACCATAAGTGGAAGTGCCGTAGGCTCCGTTGCTTTGTTTTTTAGGTGTTTCAGGAAACACCATACACTTCTCCAGAGTGGCTCTTGGCAATTTACATCCCACCCATCAGCATAACAAGGCTCCCTGTTCTCCATGGCCTGTGCTGCATTTCTGGATTTTGCACTTTTTTCAGATGGCCCTTTTGACCGGGGGGCAGTGAGACTTCATTGTAGTGCAGATTTCTTTAATATGCTTGCTTGGTTGGCCAAAAAGGGCCTCTGCGTTTTTTCCTGAATATATTGAGGAAAAAACTCATACGCCCTTTTTGGCCAAGTGCATCATTGTCGACGTTCTGCCTCTTTTCCTATGATATAAATGCAATTCCAGTCTACCCCCTGAAATCGCTTTCCAGCAATTCTGCCCTGCTTTCAAGTCCTCTTCGCAGCCTTCCTTCAATATATTTTTGGACGATAGCTGTCATTTATAACTCTGCAGGTTTGTGAATTACAGTGCCCCTGAGCTCCTTTCATCAAATCGCTTTCTTGTGAGCTGGCCGCAAACCCGCAGGATTGCTTCAGGCCCTAATCTATTTCCAGCACGGCATGGTGAGCCTTTGGTTAATTCCTCTTCCTGTTTGTAAATGAGCATTAAATTTGCCCGTGCAGACACCTACAGCTAGTCTCTCATTGGTTCTCCCTATTCCTGTTCATCTTGCGCAGAAATTGCAAACTGTGCCAAACAGGAGGTTAAAGGCACGGACTCTCCAAGTGGGGAGAGTTTTAGTAAAGGGTCTGGAATTGTGAACGCGAGTAAAAGAGGACAAAAACTGAGATGCATTTGAAAACGTTTCCCGGTCACACAGTGCACCATACTCTGGGTTTCCCATGCATGCTTTAGCTGACGGAAGAATCGCTTAAACCTGGAGAGTTGGGACCCATGGAATGGGTACCATGCAGTATGACTTCAAATGGTCTGCATTTGCTCATCTTACCTCACCAATGCTATCAGCCCGAAGTGTCCAACCTTATGTCTCACTCAGCTCTGGGTTTAGATGAGGTAAATCCAGGTTGCATCACAAGCCCTGAATGAATTATTTAAAAATTGTTCTCTATTTCACTGTCATTGTGTTTTGTTTTTGTAATTCATTTTGATAATGGGATTTATCGGATTTTCTCTGCTGCATTCATGCAGCTGTACACACGCTTGATTCTCTCATGGAGACATATAAATCCATGGGTTTGAAGATTCTTATTAGTCAGGTGTATTCCTAGGCGTTGAATATAGGGTGTTTATCCCATTTCGTTGAGCAAGGGGTACGTCTGGACTATTACATATTTAACTTATGGAATGGTATCTGTGCTAATATCTATCTCTGGTTTTATGCAGCACCCCAACTCACCTTTCCCCTTAAGCAAACATAAGTTGGTTTTCTAAATTTGAGACCCTGTTCTGTTTTGTAATTCAGTTCCTGTGTAGCCAAGATTACATTCGGTGTATTAGTGATATCTTATGATATTTCATTTTCTGTGTGACTTATTTCACTTAGAATCATCGTACCTGAATCCACTCATTATGCCACGATGGGCCAGATGACATAGATTTCATTGGTGAGTGATATTTTATTGTACGTACGTACCACAACTTCTTTATCCATTTTTCGCTTTCTGGGATATTTAACTTGTACCGTAGACTCGGTTCTTGTAAACAGAGCCGTCTGAAATTTTGGGGTGTCTGTGTGTTTTTCATTTTAATTTCCCTAAGCTATAGCACCATAAGTGGAAGTGCCGTAGGCTCCGTTGCTTTGTTTTTTAGGTGTTTCAGGAAACACCATACACTTCTCCAGAGTGGCTCTTGGCAATTTACATCCCACCCATCAGCATAACAAGGCTCCCTGTTCTCCATGGCCTGTGCTGCATTTCTGGATTTTACACTTTTTTCAGATGGCCCTTTGACCTGGGGGCAGTGAGACTTCATTGTAGTGCAGATTTCTTTAACATGCTTGCTTGGTTGGCCAAAAAGGACGTATGCGTTTTTTCCTGAATATATTCAGGAAAAAACGCATACGCCCTTTTTGGCCAAGTGCATCATTGTCGACGTTCTGCCTCGTTTCCTATGATTTAAATGCAATTCCAGTCTACCCCCTGAAATCGTTTTCCTGCAATCCTGCCCCCCTTTCAAGTCCTCTTCGCAGACTTCCTTCAATATATTTTTGGACGATAGCTGTCATTTATAACTCTGCAGGTTTGTGAATTACAGTGCCCCTGAGCTCCTTTCTTCAAATCGCTTTCTTGTGAGCTGACCGCAAACCAGCAGGATTGCTTCAGGCCCTAATCTGTTTCCGGCACGGCATGCTGAGCCTTTGGTTACTTCCTCTTCCTGGTTGGAAATGAGCATTAAATTTGCCCGTGCAGACACCTACAGCTAGTCTCTCATTGGTTCTCCCTATTCCTGTTCATCTTGCGCAGAAATTGCAAACTGTGACAAACAGGAGTTTAAAGGCACTGACTCTCCAAGTGGGGAGAGTGTTAGTAAAGGGTCTGGAATTGTGAACCCGAGTAAAAGGGGACAAAATCTGAGATGCATTTGAAAATGTTTCCCGGTCACACGGTGCACCATACTGTGGGTTTACCATGCATGCTTTAGCTGAAGGAAGAATCGCTTAAACCTGGAGAGTTGGGACCCATGGAATGGGTACCATGCAGTATGACTTCAAATGGTCTGCATTTGCTCATCGAACCTCACCAATGCTATCAGCCCGAAGTGTCCAACCTTATGTCTCACTCAGCTCTGGGTTCAGATGAGGTAAATCCAGGTTGCATCACAAGCCCTGAATGAATTATTTAAGAATTGCTCTCTATTTCACTGTCATTGTGTTTTGTTTTTGTAATTCATTTTGATAATAGGATTTATCGGATTTTCTCTGCTGCCTTCATGCAGCTGTACACACGCTTGATTCTCTTATGGAGACATATAAATCCATGGGTTTGAAGATTGTTACTAATCAGGTGTATTCCTAGGCGTTGAATAGAGGGTGTTTAGCCCATTTCGTTGAGCAAGTGGTAGGTATTGACTATTACATATTTGACTTATGGAATGGTATCTGTGCTAACTTCTATCTCTGGTTTTATGCAGCACCCCAACTCACCTTTATCCTTAAGCAAACATAAGTTGGTTTTCTAAATTTGAGACCCTGTTCTGTTTTGTAATTCAGTTCATGTGTAGCCAAGATTACATTCCGTGTATTAGTGATATCTTATGATGTTTCATTTTCTGTGTGACTTATTACACTTAGAATCATCGTACCTGAATCCACTCATTATGCCACGACGGGCCAGATGACATAGATTTCATTGGTGAGTGATATTCCATTGTACGTACGTACCACAACTTCTTTATCCATTTTTCGCTTTCTGGGATATTTTACTTGTACCGTAGACGAGGTTCTTGTAAACAGAGCCGTCTGAAACTTTGGGGTGGCTGTGTGTTTTTGATTTTAATTTCCCTAAGCTATAGGACCATAAGTGGAAGTGCCGTAGGCTCCGTTGCTTTGTTTTTTAGGTGTTTCAGGAAACACCATACACTTCTCCAGAGTGGCTCTTGGCAATTTACATCCCACCCATCAGCATAACAAGGCTCCCTGTTCTCCATGGCCTGTGCTGCCTTTCTGGATTTTACACTTTTTTCAGATGACACTTTTGACCGGGGGGCAGTGAGACTTCATTGTAGTGCAGATTTCTTTAACATGCTTGCTTGGTTGGCCAAAAAGGGCGTATGCGTTTTTTCCTGAATATATTCAGGAAAAAACGAATACGTCCTTTTTGGCCAAGTGCATCATTGTCGACGTTCTTCCTCTTTTCCTATGTTTTAAATGCAATTACAGTCTACCCCCTGAAATCGTTTTCGTGCAATTCTACCCCACTTTCAAGTCCTCTTCGCAGCCTTCCGTCAATATATTTTTGGACGATAGCTGTCATTTATAACTCTGCAGGTTTGTGAATTACAGTGCCCCTGAGCTCCTTTCTTCAAATCGCTTTCTTGTTAGCTGGCCGCAAACCCGCAGGATTGCTTCAGGCCCTAATCTGTTTCCGACACGGCATGCTGAGCCTTTGGTTAATCCCTCTTGTGGTGGGAAATGAGCATTAAATTTGCCCGTGCAGACACCTACAGCTAGTCTCTCATTGGTTCTCCCTATTCCTGTTTATTTGGTCAGAATTTGCAAACTGTGCCAAACAGGAGGTTAAAGGCACTGACTCTCCAAGTGGGGAGAGTGTTAGTAAAGTGTCTGGAATTGTGAACCCGAGTAAAAGGGGATGAAAACTGAGATGCATTTGAAAACGTTTCCCAGTCACACGGTGCACCATACTGTGGGTTTCCCATGCATGCTTTAGCTGAAGGAAGAATCGCTTAAACCTGGAGAGTTGGGACCCATGGAATGGGTACCATGCAGTATGACTTCAAATGGTCTGCATTTGCTCATCGAACCTCACCAATGCTATCAGCCCGAAGTGTCCAACCTTATGTCTCACTCAGCTCTGGGTTCAGATGAGGTAAATCCAGGTTGCATCACAAGCCCTGAATGAATTATTTAAGAATTGCTCTCTATTTCACTGTCATTGTGTTTTGTTTTTGTAATTCATTTTGATAATAGGATTTATCGGATTTTCTCTGCTGCCTTCATGCAGCTGTACACACGCTTGATTCTCTTATGGAGACATATAAATCCATGGGTTTGAAGATTCTTACTAGTCAGGTGTATTCCTAGGCGTTGAATAGAGGGTGTTTAGCCCATTTCGTTGAGCAAGTGGTAGGTCTTGACTATTAAATATTTGACTTATGGAATGGTATCTGTGCTAACTTCTATATCTGGTTTTATGCAGAACCCCAACTCACCTTTCCCCTTAAGCAAACATAAGTTGGTTTTCTAAATTTGAGACCCTGTTCTGTTTTGTAATTCAGTTCATGTGTAGCCAAGATTACATTCCGTGTATTAGTGATATCTTATGATGTTTCATTTTCTGTGTGACTTATTACACTTAGAATCATCGTACCTGAATCCACTCATTATGCCACGACGGGCCAGATGACATAGATTTCATTGGTGAGTGATATTCCATTGTACGTACGTACCACAACTTCTTTATCGATTTTTCGCTTTCTGGGATATTTTACTTGTACCGTAGACGAGGTTCTTGTAAACAGAGCCGTCTGAAACTTTGGGGTGGCTGTGTGTTTTTGATTTTAATTTCCCTAAGCTATAGGACCATAAGTGGAAGTGCCGTAGGCTCCGTTGCTTTGTTTTTTAGGTGTTCCAGGAAACACCATACAATTCTCCAGAGTGGCTGTTGGCAATTTACATCCCACCCATCAGCATAACAAGGCTCCCTGTTCTCCATGGCCTGTGCTGCCTTTCTGGATTTTACACTTTTTTCAGATGACCCTTTTGACCGGGGGGCAGTGAGACTTCATTGTAGTGCAGATTTCTTTAAAATGCTTGCTTGGTTGGCCAAAAAGGGCATATGCGTTTTTTCCTGAATATATTCAGCAAAAAACGCATATGCCCTTTTTGGCCAAGTGCATCATTGTCGACGTTCTGCCTCTTTTCCTATGCTTTAAATGCAATTCCAGTCTACCCCCTGAAATCGTTTTCCTGCAATTCTGCCCCGCTTTCAAGTCCTCTTCGCAGCCTTCCTTCAATATATTTTTGGACGATAGCTGTCATTTATAACTCTGCAGGTTTGTGAATTACAGTGCCCCTGAGCTCCTTTCTTCAAATCGCTTTCTTGTGAGCTGGCCGCAAACCCGCAGGATTGCTTCAGGCCCTAATCTGTTTCCGGCACGGCATGCTGAGCCTTTGGTTAATTCCTCTTCCTGGTTGGAAATGAGCATTAAATTTGCCCATGCAGACACCTACAGCTAGTCTCTCATTGGTTCTCCCTATTCCTGTTTATTTGGTCAGAATTTGCAAACTGTGCCAAACAGGAGGTTAAAGGCACTGACTCTCCAAGTGGGGAGAGTGTTAGTAAAGTGTCTGGAATTGTGAACCCGAGTAAAAGGGGATGAAAACTGAGGTGCATTTGAAAACGTTTCCCAGTCACACGGTGCACCATACTGTGGGTTTCCCATGCATGCTTTAGCTGAAGGAAGAATCGCTTAAACCTGGAGAGTTGGGACCCATGGAATGGGTACCATGCAGTATGACTTCAAATGGTCTGCATTTGCTCATCGAACCTCACCAATGCTATCAGCCCGAAGTGTCCAACCTTATGTCTCACTCAGCTCTGGGTTCAGATGAGGTAAATCCAGGTTGCATCACAAGCCCTGAATGAATTATTTAAGAATTGCTCTCTATTTCACTGTCATTGTGTTTTGTTTTTGTAATTCATTTTGATAATAGGATTTATCGGATTTTCTCTGCTGCCTTCATGCAGCTGTACACACGCTTGATTCTCTTATGGAGACATATAAATCCATGGGTTTGAAGATTCTTACTAGTCAGGTGTATTCCTAGGCGTTGAATAGAGGGTGTTTAGCCCATTTCGTTGAGCAAGTGGTAGGTCTTTACTATTAAATATTTGACTTATGGAATGGTATCTGTGCTAACTTCTATCTCTGGTTTTATGCAGCACCCCAACTCACCTTTCCCCTTAAGCAAACATAAGTGGGTTTTCTAAATTGGAGACCCTGTTCTGTTTTGTAATTCAGTTCATGTGTAGCCAAGATTACATTCCGTGTATTAGTGATATCTTATGATGTTTCATTTTCTGTGTGACTAAAACACTTAGAATCATCGTACCTGAATCCACTCATTATGCCACGACGGGCCAGATGACATAGATTTCATTGGTGAGTGATATTCCATTGTACGTACGTACCACAACTTCTTTATCCATTTTTCGCTTTCTGGGATATTTTACTTGTACCGTAGACGAGGTTCTTGTAAACAGAGCCGTCTGAAACTTTGGGGTGGCTGTGTGTTTTTGATTTTAATTTCCCTAAGCTATAGGACCATAAGTGGAAGTGCCGTAGGCTCCGTTGCTTTGTTTTTTAGGTGTTTCAGGAAACACCATACACTTCTCCAGAGTGGCTGTTGGCAATTTACATCCTACCCATCAGCATAACAAGGCTCCCTGTTCTCCATGGCCTGTGCTGCCTTTCTGGATTTTACACTTTTTTCAGATGACACTTTTGACCGGGGGGCAGTGAGACTTCATTGTAGTGCAGATTTCTTTAACATGCTTGCTTGGTTGGCCAAAAAGGGCGTATGCATTTTTTCCTGAATATATTCAGGAAAAAACGCATACGCCCTTTTTGGCCAAGTGCATCATTGTCGACGTTCTGCCTCTTTTCCTATGTTTTAAATGCAATTCCAGTCTACACCCTGAAATCGTTTTCCTGCAATTCTACCCCACGTTCAAGTCCTCTTCGCAGCCTTCCTTCAATATATTTTTGGACGAAAGCTGTCATTTATAACTCTGCAGGTTTGTGAATTACTTGGCCCCTGAGCTCCATTCTTCAAATCGCTTTCTTGTGAGCTGGCCGCAAACCCGCAGGATTGCTTCAGGCCCTAATCTGGTTCCGGCACGGCATGCTGAGCCTTTGGTTAATTCCTCTTCCTGGTTGGAAATGAGCATTAAATTTGCCCGTGCAGACACCTACAGCTAGTCTCTCATTGGTTCTCCCTATTCCTGTTTATTTGGTCAGAATTTGCAAACTGTGCCAAACAGGAGGTTAAAGGCACTGACTCTCCAAGTGGGGAGAGTTTTAGTAAAGGGTCTGGAATTGTGAACCCGAGTAAAAGGGGACAGAGACTGAGATGCATTTGAAAACGTTTCCCGGTCACACGGTGCACCATACTGTGGGTTTCCCATGCATGCTTTAGCTGAAGAAAGAATCGCTTAAACCTGGAGAGTTCGGACCCATGGACTGGGTACCATGCAGTATGACTTCAAATGGTCTGCATTTGCTCATTGAACCTCACCAATGCTATCAGCCCGAAGTGTCCAACCTTATGTCTCACTCAGCTCTGGGTATAGATGAGGTAAATCCACGTTGCATCACAAGCCCTGAATGAATTATTTAAGAATTGCTCTCTATTTCACTGTCATTGTGTTTTGTTTTTGTAATTCATTTTGATAATAGGATTTATCGGATTTTCTATGCTGCCTTCATGTAGCTGTACACACACTTGATTCTCTTATGGAGACATATAAATCCATGGGTTTGAAGATTCTTACTAGTCAGGTGTATTCCTAGGCATTGAATATAGGGTGTTTAGCCCATTTCGTTGAGCAATTGGTAGGTCTTGACTATTACATATTTGACTTATGGAATGGTATCTGTGCTAATTTCTATCTCTGGTTTTATGCAGCACCCAACTCACCTTTCTCCTTAAGCAAACATAAGTTGGTTTTCTAAATTTGAGACCCTGTTCTGTTTTGTAATTCAGTTCATGTGTAGCCAAGATTACATTCCGTGTATTAGTGATATCTTATGATATTTCATTTTCTGTGTGACTTATTTCACTTAGAATCATTGTACCTGAATTCAATCATTATGCCACGACGGGCCTGATGATATAGATTTCATTGGTGAGTGATATTCCATTGTACTTACGTACCACAACTTCTTTATCCATTTTTCGCTTTCTGGGATATTTAACTTGTACCGTAGAAGATGTTCTTGTAAACAGAGCCGTCTGAAACTTTGGGGAGGCTCTGTGTATTTGATTTTAATTTCCCTAAGCTATAGGACCATAAGTGGAAGTGCCGTAGGCTCCGTTGCTTTGTTTTTTAGGTGTTTCAGGAAACACCATACACTTCTCCAGAGTGGCTGTTGGCAATTTACATCCCACCCAACAGCATAACATGGCTCCCTGTTCTCCATGGCCTGTGCTGCCTTTCTGGATTTTACACTATTTTCAGATGGCCCTTTTGATTGGGGGGCAGTGAGACTTCATTGTAGTGCAGATTTGTCTAACATGCTTGCTTGGTTGGCCAAAAAGGGCGTATGCGTTTTTTCCTGAATATATTCAGGAAAAAACGCATACGCCGTTTTTGGCCACGTGCATCATTGTCGACGTTCTGCCTCTTTTCCTATGCTTTAAATGCAATTCTACTCTACTCCCCGAAACCACTTTCCTGCAATTCTGCCCCGATTTCAAGTCCTCTTCGCAGCCTTCCTTCAATATATTTTTGGACAATAGCTGTCATTTATAACTTTGCAGGTTTGAGAATTACAGTGCCCCTGAGCTCCTTTCTTCAAATCGCTTTCTGATGAGCTGGCCGCAAACCCGCAGGATTGCTTCAGGCCCTAATCTGGTTCTGGCAAGGCATGCTGAGCGTTTGGTTAATTCCACTTCCTGGTGGGAAATGAGCATTAAATTTGCCCGTGCAGACACCTACAGGTAGTCTCTCATTCGTTCTCCCTATTCCTGTTCATCTTGCGCAGAAATTGCAAACTGTGCCAAACAGGAGGTTAAAGGCACTGACTCTCCAAGTGGGGAGAGTGTTAGTAAAGGGTCTGGAATTGTGAACCCGTGTAAAAGGGGACGAAAACTGAGATGCATTTGAAAACGTTTCCCTGTGACACGGTGCACCATACTGTCGGTTTCCCATGCATGTTTTAGCTGAAGGAAGAATCGCTTAAACCTGGAGAGTTTGGACCCATGGAATGGGTACCATGCAGTATGACTTCAAATGGTCTGCATTTGCTCATTGAACCTCACCAATGCTATCAGCCCGAAGTGTCCACCCTTATGTCTCACTCAGCTCTGGGTGTAGATGAGGTAAATCCAGGTTGCATCACAAGCCCTGAATGAATTATTTAAGAATTGCTCTCTATTTCACTGTCATTGTGTTTTGTTTTTGTAATTCATTTTGATAATGGGATTTATCGGATTTTTTCTGCTGCATTCATGCAGCTATACACATGCTTGATTCTCTTATGGAGACATATAAATCCATGGGTTTGAAGATTCTTACTAGTCAGGTGTATTCCTAGGCGTTGAATATAGGGTGTTTATCCCATTTCGTTGAGCAAGGGGTAGGTCTGGACTATTACATATTTAACTTATGGAATGGTATCTGTGCTAATATCTATCTCTGGTTTTATGCAGCACTCCAACTCACCTTTCCCCTTAAGCAAACATAAGTTGGTTTTCTAAATTTGAGACCCTGTTCTCTTTTGTAATTCACTTCATGTGTAGCCAAGATTACATTCCGTGTATTAGTGATATCATATGATGTTACATTTTCTGTGTGACTTCTTTCACTTAGATTCATCGTACATGAATCCACTCATTATGCCACGATGGGCCAGATGACATAGATTTCATTGGTGAGTGATATTCCATTGAACGTGCGTACCACAATTTCTTTATCCATTTTTCACTTTCTGGGATATTTAACTTGTACCGTAAACGAGGTTCTTGTAAACAGAGCCGTCTGAAACTTAGGGGTGGCTGTGTGTTTTTGATTTTAATTTCCCTAAGCTATAGGACCATAAGTGGAAGTGCCGTAGGCTCCGTTGCTTTGTTTTTTAGGTGTTTCAGGAAACACCATACACTTCTCCAGAGTGGCTGTTGGCAATTTACATCCCACCCATCAGCATAACAAGGCTCCCTGTTCTCCATGGCCTGTGCTGCATTTCTGGATTTTACACTTTTTTCAGATAGCCCTTTTGACCTGGGGGCAGTGAGACTTCATTGTAGTGCAGATTTCTTTAACATGCTTGCTTGGTTGGCCAAAAGGGCGTATGCGTTTTTTCCTGAATATATTCAGGAAAAAACGCATACGCCCTTTTTGGCCAAGTGCATCATTGTCAAAGTTCTGCCTCTTTTCCTATGCTTTAAATGCAATTCCAGTCTACCCCCTGAAATCGTTTTCGTGCAATTCTGCCCCGCTTTCAAGTCCTCTTCGCAGCCTTCCTTCAATATATTTTTGGACGATAGCTGTCATTTATAACTCTGCAGGTTTGTGAATTACACTGCCCCTGAGCTCCTGTCTTCAAATCGCTTTCTTGTGAGCTGGCCGCACACCCGCAGGATTTCTTCAGGCCCTAATCTGGTTCCGGCACGGCATGCTGAGCCTTTGGTTAATTCCTCTTCCTGGTTGGAAATGAGCGTTAAATTTGCCCGTGCAGACACCTACAGCTAGTCTCTCATTGGTTCTCCCTATTCCTGTTTATCTTGCTCAGAAATTGCAAACTGTGCCAAACAGGAGGTTAAAGGCACTGACTCTCCAAGTGGGGAGAGTGTTAGTAAAGTGTCTGGAATTGTGAACCCGAGTAAAAGGGGATGAAATCTGAGATGTATTTGAAAATGTTTCCCAGTCACACGGTGCACCATACTGTGGGTTTCCCATGCATGCTTTAGCTCAAGGAAGAATCGCTTAAACCTGGAGAGTTGGGACCCATGGAATGGGTACCATGCAGTATGACTTCAAGTGGTCTGCATTTGCTCATCGAACCTCACCAATGCTATCAGCCCGAAGTGTCCAACCTTATGTCTCACTCAGCTCTGGGTTCAGATGAGGTAAATCCAGGTTGCATCACAAGCCCTGAATGAATTATTTAAGAATTGCTCTCTATTTCACTGTCATTGTGTTTTGTTTTTGTAATTCATTTTGATAATAGGATTTATCGGATTTTCTCTGCTGCCTTCATGCAGCTGTACACACGCTTGATTCTCTTATGGAGACATATAAATCCATGGGTTTGAAGATTCTTACTAGTCAGGTGTATTCCTAGGCGTTGAATAGAGGGTGTTTAGCCCATTTTGTTGAGCAAGGGGTAGGTTTTTACTATTACGTATTTGACGTAGGGAATGGTATGTGTGCTAACTTCTATCTCTGGTTTTATGCAGCACCCAACTCACCTTTCCCATTAAGCAAACATAAGTTGGTTTTCTAAATTTGAGACCCTGTTCTGTTTTGTAATTCAGTTCATGTGTTGCCAAGATTACATTCCGTGTATTAGTGATATCTTATGATATTTCATTTTCTGTGTGACTTATTTCACTTAGAATCATTGTACCTGAATTCAATCATTATGCCACGACGGGCCTGATGATATAGATTTCATTGGTGAGTGATATTCCATTGTACGTACGTACCACAACTTCTTTATCCATTTTTCGCTTTCTGGGATATTTAACTTGTACCGTAGAAGATGTTCTTGTAAACAGAGCCGTCTGAAACTTTGGGGCGGCTCTGTGTTTTTGATTTTAATTTCCCTAAGCTATAGGACCATAAGTGGAACTGCCATAGGCTCCGTTGCTTTGTTTTTTAGGTGTTTCAGGAAACACCATACACTTCTCCAGAGTGGCTGTTGGCAATTTACATCCCACCCATCAGCATAACATGGCTCCCTGTTCTCCATGGCCTGTGCTGCCTTTCTGGATTTTACACTTTTTTCAGGTGACCCTTTTGACCGTGGGACAGTGAGACTTCATTGTAGTGCAGATTTCTTTAACATGCTTGCTTGGTTGGCCAAAAAGGGCATATGCGTTTTTTCCTGAATATATTCAGGAAAAAACGCATATGCCCTTTTTGGCCACGTGCATCATTGTCGACGTTCTGCCTCTTTTCCTATGCTTTAAATGCAATTCCACTCTACTCCCTGAAACCTCTTTCCTGCAATTCTGCCCCGATTTCAAGTCCTCTTCGCAGCCTTCCTTCAATATATTTTTGGACAATAGCTGTCATTTATAACTTTGCAGGATTGAGAATTACAGTTTTCCTGAGCTCCTTTCTTCAAATCGCTTTCTTGTGAGCTGGCCGCAAACCCGCAGGATTGATTCAGGCCCTAATCTGGTTCCGGCACGGCATGCTGAGCGTTTGGTTAATTCCTATTCCTGGTTGGAAATGAGCGTTAAATTTGCCCGTGCAGACACCTACAGCTAGTCTCTCATTGGTTCTCCCTATTCCTGTTCATCTTGCGCAGAAATTGCAAACTGTGCCAAACAGGAGTTTAAAGGCACTGACTCTCCAAGTAGGGAGAGTGTTAGTAAAGGGTCTGGAATGGTGAAGCCGAGTAAAAGGGGCCGAAAACTGAGATGTATTTGAAAACGTTTCCCGGTCACACGGTGCACCATACTGTGGGTTTCCCATGCATGTTTTAGCTGAAGGAAGAATCGCTTAACCCTGGAGAGTTGGGACCCATGGAATGGGTACCATGCATTATGACATCAAATGGTCTGCATTTGCTCATCGAACCACACCAATGCTATCAGCCTGAAGTGTCCAACCTTATGTCTCACTCAGCTCTGGGTGTAGATGAGGTAAATCCAGGTTGCATCACAAGCCCTGAATGAATTATTTAAGCATTGCTCTCTATTTCACTCTCATTGTGTTTTGTTTTTTAATACATTTTGATAATGGGATTTATCGGATTTTCTCTGCTGCCTTCATGCAGCTGCACACACGCTTGATTCTTTTATGGAGACATATAAATCCATGGGTTTGAAGATTCTTACTAGTCAGATGTATTCCTAGGCGTTGAATATAGGGTGATTAGCCCATTTCGTTGAGCAAGTGGTAGGTCTTGACTATTACATATTTGACTTATGGAATGGTATCTGTGCTAATTTCTATCTCTGGTTTTATGCAGCACCCAACTCACCTTTCCCATTAAGCAAACATAAGTTGGTTTTCTAAATATGAGACCCTGTTCTGTTTTGTAATTCATTTCATGTGTAGCCAAGATTACATTCCGTGTATTAGTGATATCTTATGATGTTTCATTTTCTGTGTGACTTATTTCAGTTAGAATCATGGTACCTGAATCCACTCATTATGCCGCGACGGGCCTGATGACATAGATTTCATTGCTGAGTGATATTCCATTGTACGTACGTACCACAACTTCTTTATCAATTTTTCACATTCTGGAATATTTAACTTGTACCGTAGACGCGGTTCTTGTAAACAGAGCCGTCCGAAACTTTGGGGTGGCTGTGAGTTTTTGATTTTAATTTCCCTAAGCTATAGGACCATAAGTGGAATTGCCGTAGGCTCCGTTGCTTTGTTTTTTAGGTGTTCCAGGAAATACCATACACTTCTCCAGAGTGGCTGTTAGTAATTTACATCCCGCCCATCAGCATAACAAGGCTCCCTGTTCTCCATGGCCTGTGCTGCCTTTTTGGATTTTACACTTTTTTCAGATGGCCGTTTTGACCCGGGGGCAGTGAGACTTCATTGTAGTGCAGATTTCTTTAAAATGCTTGCTTGGTTGGCCAAAAAGTGCGTATGCGTTTTTTCCTGAATATATTCAGGAAAAAACGCATACCCCTTTTTGGCCAAGAGCATCATTGTCGACGTTCTGCCTCTTTTCCTATGCTTTAAATGCAATTCCCGTCTACCCCCTGAAAACATTTCCTGCAATTCTGCCCCGCTTACAAGTTCTCTTCGCAGCCTTCCTTCAGTATATTTTTGGACGATAGCTGTCATTTATAACTCTGCAGGTTTGTGAGTTACAGTGTCCCTGAGCTCCTTTCTTCAACTCGCTATCTTGTGAGCTGGTCGCAAACCCGCAGGATTGCTTCAGGCCCTAATCTGCTTCCAGCACGGCATGTTGAGCCTTAGGTTATTTCCTCTTCCTGGCGGGAAATGAGCATTAAATTTGCCCGTGCAGACACCTACAGCTAGTCTCTCATTGGTTCTCCCTATTCCTGTTCATCTTGAGCAGAAATTGCAAACTGTGCCAAAGAGGAGGTTAAAGCACTGACTCTCCAAGTAGGGAGAGTGTTAGTAAAGGGTCTGGAATGGTGAACCCGAGTAAAAGGGGAGGAAAACTGAGATGCATTTGAAAACGTTTGCCGGTCACACGGTGCACCATACTGTGGGTTTCCCATGCATGTTTTAGCTGAAGGAAGAATCCCTTAAACCTGGAGAGTTGGGACCCTTGGAATGGGTACCATGCAGTATGACTTCAAAGTGTCTGCATTTGCTCACTGAACCTCACCAATGCTATCAGCCCGAAGTGCCCAACCTTATGTCTCACTCAGCTCTGGGTGTAGATGTGGTAAATCCAGGTTGCATCACAAACCCTGAATGAATTATTTAAGAATTGCTCCCTATTTCACTGTCCTTGTGTTTTGTTTTTGTAATATATTTTGATAATGGGATTTATCGGATTTTCTCTGCTGCATTCATGCCGCTGTACACACGCTTCATTCTCTTATGGAGACATATGAATCCATGGGTTTGAAGATTCTTACAAGTGAGGTGTATTCCTAGGCGTTGAATATGGGGTGTTTAGTCCATTTCGTTGAGCAAGGGGTAGGTCTTGACTATTATATATTTGGCTTATGAAAAGGTATCTGTGCTAATTTCTATCTCTGTTTTGATGCGGCACCCCAACTCACCTTTCCCCTTAAGCAAGCATAAGTTGGTTTTCTAAATTTGAGGCCCTGTTCTGTTTTGTAATTCACTTCATGTGTAGCCTAGTTTATATTCCGTGTATTAGTGATATCTTATGATGTTTCATTTTCTGTGTGACTTATTTCACTTAGAATCATGGTACCTGAATCCACTCATTATGCCGCGACGGGCCTGATGACATAGATTTCATTGCTCAGTGATATTCCATTGTACGTACGTACCACAACTTCTTTATCCATTTTTCACATTCTGGGATATTTAACTTGTACCGTAGACGAGGTTCTTGTAAACAGAGCCGACCGAAACTTTGGGGTGGCTGTGTGTTTTTGATTTTAATTTCCCTAAGCTATAGGACCATAAGTGGAAGTGCCGTAGGCTCCGTTGCTTTGTTTTTTAGGTGTTCCAGGAAACACCATACACTTCTCCAGAGTGGCTGTTGGCAATTTACATCCCGCCCATCAGCATAACAAGGCTCCCGGTTCTCCATGCCCTGTGCTGCCTTACTGGATTTTGCACTTTTTTCAGATGGCCCTTTTGACCGGGGGGCAGTGAGACTTCATTGTACTGCAGATTTCTTTAACATGCTTGCTTGGTTGGCCAAAAAGGGCGTATGCGTTTTTTCCTGAATATATTCAGAAAAAACGCATACGCCCTTTTTGGCCAAGAGCATCATTGTCGACGTTCTGCCTCTTTTCCTATGCTTTAAATGCAATTACCGTCTACCTCCTGAAATCGTTTTCCTGCAATTCTGCCCCGCTTACAAGTTCTCTTCGCAGCCTTGCTTCAATATATTTTTGGACGATAGCTGTCATTTATAACTCTGCAGGTTTGTGAGTTACAGTGCCCCTGAGCTCCTTTCTTCAACTCGCTATCTTGTGAGCTGGCCGCAAACCCGCTGGATTGCTTCAGGCCCTAATCTGGTTCCGGCAGGGCATGCTGAGCCTTTGGTTAATTCCTCTTCCTGGTGGGGAATGAGCGTTAAATTTGCCCGTGCAGACACCTACAGCTAATCTCTCATTGGTTCTCCCACTTCCTGTTCTTCTTGAGCAGAAATTGCAAACTGTGCCCAACAGGAGGTTAAAGGCACTGACTCTCCAAGTAGGCAGAGTGTTAGTAAAGGGTCTGGAATTGTGAACCCGAGTAAAAGGGGACAAAAACTGCAATGCATTTGAAAACGTTTCCCGTTCACACGCTGCACCATACTGTGGGTTTCCCATGCATGTTTTAACTGAAGGAAGAATCGCTTACCCTGGAGAGTTGGGACCCATGGAATGGGTACCATGCAGTATGACTTCAAATGGTCTGCATTTGCTCATCGAACCTCACCAATGCTATCAGCCCGAAGTGTCCAACCTTATGTCTCACTCAGCTCTGGGTGTAGATGAGGTAAATCCAGGTTGCATCACAAGCCCTGAATGAATTATTTAAGAATTGTTCTCTATTTCACTGTCATTGTGTTTTGTTTTTGTAATTCATTTTGATAATGGGATTTATCGGATTTTCTCTGCTGCCTTCATGCAGCTGTACACACGCTTGATTCTCTTATGGAGACATATAAATCCATGGGTTTGAAAATTCTTTCTAGTCAGGTGTATTCCTACGCGTTGAATATAGGGTGTTTAGCCCATTTCGTTGAGCAAGGGGTAGGTCTTTACTATTACATATTTGACTTATGGAATGGTATCTGCGCTAATTTCTATCTCTGGTTTTATGCAGCACCCCAACTCACCTTTCCCCTTAAGCAAACATAAGTTGGTTTTCTAAATTTGAGACACTGTTCTGTTTTGTAATTCAGTTCATGTGTAGCCAAGATTACATTCCGTGTATTAGTGATATCTTATGATGTTTCTTTTTCTGTGTGACCTATTGCACGTAGAATCATCGTACCTGAATCCACTCATTATGCCGCTACGGGCCTGATGACATAGATTTCATTGCTGAGTGATATTCCATTGTACGTAAGAACCACAACTTCTTTATCCATTTTCCGCCCTCTGGGATATTAAACTTGTACCGTAGACGAGGTTCTTGTAAACAGAGCCGTTCCAAATTTTGGGGTTGCTGTGTGGTTTTGATTTTAATTTCCCTATGCTATAGGACCATAAGTGGAAGTGCCATAGGCTGTGTTGCTTTGTTTCTTACGTGTTTCAGGAAACACCATACACTTCTCCAGAGTGGCTGTTGGCAATTCTCATCCCGCCGATCAGGATAACAATGCTCCCTCTTCTCCATGGCCTGTCCTGCCTTTCTGGATTTTACACTTTTTTCAGATGTCCCTTTTGACCGGGGGGCAGTGAGACTTCATTGTAGTGCAGATTTCCTTTACACGCTGGCTTGGTTGGCCAAAAAGTGCGTATGCGTTTTTTCCTGATTATATTCAGGAAAAAACGCATACGCCCGTTTTGGCCAAGTGCATCATTGTCGCCGTTCCCCGTCTTTTCCTAGGCTTTAAGTGCAATTCCAGTATACCGACTGAAATCGTTTTCCTGAAATTCTGCCCCGCTTTCAAGTCCTCTTTGAAGACTTACTTCAATATGTTTTTGGACGATAGCTGTCTTTCATAACTCTGCAGGTTTCTGAATTACAGTGCCCTTGAGCTCCTTTCTTCAACTCGCTATCTTGTGAGCTGGCCGCAAACCCGCAGGATTACTTCAGGCCCTAATCTGGTTCCGGCATGGCATGCTGAGCCTGTGGTTAATTCCTCTTCCTGGTGGGAAATGAGCGTTAAATTTGCCCGTGCAGACACCTACAGCTAGTCTCTCATTGGTTCTCCCTATTCCTGTTCATGTTGCGCAGAAATTGCAAACTGTGCCAAACAGGAGGTTAAAGGCCCTGACTCTCCAAGTGGGGAGAGTGTGAGTAAAGGGTCTGGAATGCTGAACCCGAGTAAAAGGGGACGAAAACTGAGATACATTTAAAACGTTTCCCGGTCACACGGTGCACCGTACTGTGGGTTTCCGACGCATGTTTTAGCTGAAGGAAGAATCCCTTAAACCTGGAGAGTTGGGACCCATGGCACGGGTACCATGCAGTATGACTTCAAAGGGTCTGCATTTGCTCATCGAACCTCACCAATGCTATCAGCCCGATGTGCCCAACCTTATGTCTCACTCAGCTCTGGGTGTAGATGTGGTAAATCCAGGTTGCATCACAAGCCCTGAATGAATTATTTAAGAATTGCTCTCTATTTCACTGTCCTTGTGTTTTGTTTTTGTAATTCATTTTGATAATGGGATTTATCGGATTTTCTCTGCTGCATTCATGCAGCTGTACACACGCTTGATTCTCTTATGGAGACATATAAATCCATGGGTTTTAAGATTCTTACTTGTCAGGTATATTCCCAGGTGTTGAATATGTGGTGTCGAGTCCATTTCGTTGAGCAAGGACTAGGTCTTTTCTATTATATATTTGGTTTATGCAACGGTATCTGTGCTAATTTCAATCTCTGGTTTTATGCAACACCCCAACACACCTTTCCCCTTAAGCAAGCATAAGTTGATTTTCTAAATTTGAGACCCTGTTCTGTTTTGTAATTCAGTTCATGTGTAGCCAAGTTTACATTCCGTGTATTAGTGATATCTTACGATGTTTCTTTTTCTGTGTGACTTATTTCAGTTAGAATCATGGTACCTGAATCCACTCATTATGCCGCGACGGGCCTGATGACATAGATTTCATTGCTGAGTGATATTCCATTGTACGTACGTACCACATCTTCTTTATCAATTTTTCACATTCTGGGGTATTGAACTTGTACCGTAGACGAGGTTCTTGTAAACAGAGCCGTCCGAAACTTTGGGGTGGCTGTGAGTTTTTGATTTTAATTTCCCTAAGCTATAGGACCATAAGTGGAATTGCCGTAGGCTCCGTTGCTTTGTTTTTTAGGTGTTCCAGGAAATACCATACACTTCTCCAGAGTGGCTGTTAGTAATTTACATCCCGCCCATCAGCATAACAAGGCTCCCTGTTCTCCATGGCCTGTGCTGCCTTTCTGGATTTTACAGTTTTTTCAGATGGCCGTTTTGACCGGGGGGCAGTGAGACTTCATTTTAGTGCAGATTTCTTTAAAATGCTTGCTTGGTTGGCCAAAAAGGGCGTATGCGTTTTTTCCTGAATATATTCAGGAAAAAACGCATACGCCCTTTTTGGCCAAGAGCATCATTGTCGACGTTCTGCCTCTTTTCCTATGCTTTAAATGCAATTCCCGTCTACCCCCTGAAATCGTTTTCCTGCAATTCTGCCCCGCTTACAAGTTCTCTTCGCAGCCTTCCTTCAATATATTTTTGGACGATAGCTGTCTTTCATAACTCTGCAGGTTTGTGAATTACAGTGCCCTTGAGCTCCTTTCTTCAACTCGCTATCTTGTGAGCTGGCCGCAAACCCGCAGGATTACTTCAGGCCCTAATCTGGTTCCGGCATGGCATGCTGAGCCTTTGGTTAATTCCTCTTCCTGGTGGGAAATGAGCGTTAAATTTGCCCGTGCAGACACCTACAGCTAGTCTCTCATTGGTTCTCCCTATTCCTGTTCATGTTGCGCAGAAATTGCAAACTGTGCCAAACAGGAGGTTAAAGGCCCTGACTCTCCAAGTGGGGAGAGTGTGAGTAAAGGGTCTGGAATGGTGAACCCGAGTAAAAGCGGACGAAAACTGAGATACATTTAAAACGTTTCCCGGTCACACGGTGCACCGTACTGTGGGTTTCCGACGCATGTATTAGCTGAAGGAAGAATCCCTTAAACCTGGAGAGTTGGGACCCATGGCACGGGTACCATGCAGTATGACTTCAAAGGGTCTGCATTTGCTCATCGAACCTCACCAATGCTATCAGCCCGATGTGCCCAACCTTATGTCTCACTCAGCTCTGGGTGTAGATGTGGTAAATCCAGGTTGCATCACAAGCCCTGAATGAATTATTTAAGAATTGCTCTCTATTTCACTGTCCTTGTGTTTTGTTTTTGTAATTCATTTTGATAATGGGATTTATCGGATTTTCTCTGCTGCATTCATGCAGCTGTACACACGCTTGATTCTCTTATGGAGACATATAAATCCATGGGTTTTAAGATTCTTACTTGTCAGGTATATTTCCAGGTGTTGAATATGTGGTGTCAAGTCCATTTCGTTGAGCAAGGACTAGGTCTTTTCTATTATATATTTGGTTTATGCAACGGTATCTGTGCTAATTTCAATCTCTGGTTTTATGCAGCACCCCAACTCACCTTTCTCCTTAAGCAAGCATAAGTTGGTTTTCTAAATTTGAGGCCCTGTTCTGTTTTGTAATTCAGTTCATGTGTAGCCAAGTATACATTCCGTGTATTAGTGATATCTTATGATGTTTCATTTTCTGTGTGACTTATTTCAGTTAGAATCATGGTACCTGAATCCACTCATTATGCCGCGACGGGCCTGATGACATAGATTTCATTGCTGAGTGATATTCCATTGTACGTACGTACCACATCTTCTTTATCAATTTTTCACATTCTGGGGTATTTAACTTGTACCGTAGACGAGGTTCTTGTAAACAGAGCCGTCCGAAACTTTGGGGTGGCTGTGAGTTTTTGATTTTAATTTCCCTAAGCTATAGGACCATAAGTGGAATTGCCGTAGGCTCTGTTGCTTTGTTTTTTAGGTGTTCCAGGAAATACCATACACTTCTCCAGAGTGGCTGTTAGTAATTTACATCCCGCCAATCAGCATAACAAGGCTCCCTGTTCTCCATGGCCTGTGCTGCCTTTCTGGATTTTACAGTTTTTTCAGATGGCCGTTTTGACCGGGGGGCAGTGAGACTTCATTGTAGTGCAGATTTCTTTAAAATGCTTGCTTGGTTGGCCAAAAAGGGCGTATGCGTTTTTTCCTGAATATATTCAGGAAAAAACGCATACGCCCTTTTTGGCCAAGAGCATCATTGTCGACGTTCTGCCTCTTTTCCTATGCTTTAAATGCAATTCCCGTCTACCCCCTGAAATCATTTTCCTGCAATTCTGCCCCGCTTACAAGTTCTCTTCGCAGCCTTCCTTCAATATATTTTTGGACGATAGCTGTCATTTATAACTCTGCAGGTTTGTGAGTTACAGTGTCCCTGAGCTCCTTTCTTCAACTCGCTATCTTGTGAGCTGGCCGAAAACCCGCAGGAGTGCTTCAGGCCCTAATCTGCTTCCAGCAGGGCATGTTGAGCCTTAGGTTATTTCCTCTTCCTGGCGGGAAATGAGCGTTAAATTTGCCCGTGCAGACACCTACAGCTAGTCTCTCATTGGATCTCCCTATTCCTGTTCATCTTGAGCAGAAATTGCAAACTGTGCCAAAGAGGAGTTTAAAGCACTGACTCTCCAAGTAGGGAGACTGTTAGTAAAGGGTCTGGAATGGTGAACCCGAGTAAAAGGGGAGGAAAACTGAGATGCATTTGAAAACGTTTGCCGGTCACACGGTGCACCATACTGTGGGTTTCCCATGCATGTTTTAGCTGAAGGAAGAATCCCTTAATCCTGGAGAGTTGGGACCCTTGGAATGGGTACCATGCAGTATGACTTCAATGCGTCTGCATTTGCTCACTGAACCTCACCAATGCTATCAGCCCGAAGTGCCCAACCTTATGTCTCACTCAGCTCTGGGTGTAGATGTGGTAAATCCAGGTTGCATCACAAACCCTGAATGAATTATTAAAGAATTGCTCTCTATTTCACTGTCCTTGTGTTTTGTTTTTGTAATATATTTTGATAATGGGATTTATCGGATTTTCTCTGCTGCATTCATGCCGCTGTACACACGCTTCATTCTCTTACGGAGACATATGAATCCATGGGTTTGAATATTCTTACTAGTCAGGTGTATTCCTAGGCGTTGAATATGGGGTGTTTAGTCCATTTCGTTGAGCAAGGGTTAGGTCTTGACTATTACATATTTGGCTTATGAAAATGTATCTGTGCTAATTTCTATCTCTGTTTTGATGTGGCACCGCAACTCACCTTTCCCCTTAAGCAAGCATAAGTTGGTTTTCTAAATTTGAGACCCTGTTCTGTTTTGTAATTCAGTTCATGTGTAGCCAAGATTACATTCCGTGTATTAGTGATATCTTATGATGTTTCATTTTCTGTGTGACTTATTACACTTAGAATCATCGTACCTGAATCCACTCAATATGGCTCGACGGGCCAGATGACATAGATTTCATTGGTGAGTGATATTCCATTGTACGTACGTACCACAACTTCTTTATCCATTTTTCGCTTTCTGGGATATTTAACTTGTACCGTAGATGAGGTTCTTGTAAACAGAGCCGTCTGAAACTTTGGGTGGCTGTGTGTTTTTTATTTTAATTTCCCTAAGCTATAGGACCATAAGTGGAAGTGCCGTAGGCTCCGTTGCTTTGTTTTTTAGGTGTTTCAGGAAACACCCTACACTTCTCCAGAGTGGCTGTTGGCAATTTACATCCCGCCCATCAGCATAACAAGGCTCCCTGTTCTCCATGGCCTGTGCTGCATTTCTGGATTTTCACTTTTTTCAGATGGCCCTTTTGACCGGGGGGCAGTGAGACTTCATTGTAGTGCAGATTTCTTTAATATGCTTGCTTGGTTGGCCAAAAAGGGCCTATGCGTTTTTTCCTGAATATATTGAGGAAAAAACGCATACGCCCTTTTTGGCCAAGTGCATCATTGTCGACGTTCTGCCTCTTTTCCTATGATTTAAATGCAATTCCAGTCTACCCCCTGAAATCTTTTTCCAGCAATTCTGCCCTGCTTTCAAGTCCTCTTCGCAGCCTTCCTTCAATATATTTTTGGACGATAGCTGTCATTTATAACTCTGCAGGTTTGTGAATTACTTGGCCCCTGAGCTCCTTTCATCAAATCGCTTTCTTGTGAGCTGGCCGCAAACCCGCAGGATTGCTTCAGGCCCTAATCTCTTTCCAGCACGGCATGGTGAGCCTTTGGTTAATTCCTCTTCCTGTTTGGAAATGAGCATTAAATTTGCCCGTGCAGACACCTACAGCTAGTCTCTCATTGGTTCTCCCTATTCCTGTTCATCTTGCGCAGAAATTGCAAACTGTGCCAAACAGGAGGTTAAAGGCACGGACTCTCCAAGTGGGGAGAGTTTTAGTAAAGGGTCTGGAATTGTGAACGCGAGTAAAAGAGGACAAAAACTGAGATGCATTTGAAAACGTTTCCCGGTCACACAGTGCACCATACACTGGGTTTCCCATGCATGCTTTAGCTGAAGGAAGAATCGCTTAAACCTGGAGAGTTGGGACCCATGGAATGGGTACCATGCAGTATGACTTCAAATGGTCTGCATTTGCT
The DNA here is from genome assembly GCF_059928025.1 of Delphinapterus leucas. Taxonomy (NCBI): domain Eukaryota; kingdom Metazoa; phylum Chordata; class Mammalia; order Artiodactyla; family Monodontidae; genus Delphinapterus; species Delphinapterus leucas. Next base: position 17,290,183 of record NW_028322233.1, on the reverse strand, counting down.
CATCGAACCTCACCAATGCTATCAGCCCGAAGTGTCCAACCTTATGTCTCACTCAGCTCTGGGTTTAGATGAGGTAAATCCAGGTTGCATCACAAGCCCTGAATGAATTATTTAAAAATTGCTCTCTATTTCACTGTCATTGTGTTTTGTTTTTGTAATTCATTTTGATAATGGGATTTATCGGATTTTCTCTGCTGCCTTCATGCAGCTGTACACACGCTTGATTCTCTTATGGAGACATATAAATCCATGGGTTTGAAGATTCTTACTAGTCAGGTGTATTCCTAGGCGTTGAATATAGGGTGTTTATCCCATTTCGTTGAGCAAGGGGTACGTCTGGACTATTACATATTTAACTTATGGAATGGTATCTGTGCTAATATCTATCTCTGGTTTTATGCAGCACCCCAACTCACCTTTCCCCTTAAGCAAACATAAGTTGGTTTTCTAAATTTGAGACCCTGTTCTGTTTTGTAATTCAGTTCATGTGTAGCCAAGATTACATTCGGTGTATTAGTGATATCTTATGATGTTTCATTTTCTGTGTGACTTATTTCACTTAGAATCATCGTACCTGAATCCACTCATTATGCCACGATGGGCCAGATGACATAGATTTCATTGGTGAGTGATATTTTATTGTACGTACGTACCACAACTTCTTTATCCATTTTTCGCTTTCTGGGATATTTAACTTGTACCGTAGACTCGGTTCTTGTAAACAGAGCCGTCTGAAATTTTGGGGTGTCTGTGTGTTTTTGATTTTAATTTCCCTAAGCTATAGCACCATAAGTGGAAGTGCCGTAGGCTCCGTTGCTTTGTTTTTTAGGTGTTTCAGGAAACACCATACACTTCTCCAGAGTGGCTCTTGGCAATTTACATCCCACCCATCAGCATAACAAGGCTCCCTGTTCTCCATGGCCTGTGCTGCATTTCTGGATTTTACACTTTTTTCAGATGGCCCTTTGACCTGGGGGCAGTGAGACTTCATTGTAGTGCAGATTTCTTTAACATGCTTGCTTGGTTGGCCAAAAAGGGCGTATGCGTTTTTTCCTGAATATATTCAGGAAAAAACGCATACGCCCTTTTTGGCCAAGTGCATCATTGTCGACGTTCTGCCTCGTTTCCTATGATTTAAATGCAATTCCAGTCTACCCCCTGAAATCGTTTTCCTGCAATTCTGCCCCCCTTTCAAGTCCTCTTCGCAGACTTCCTTCAATATATTTTTGGACGATAGCTGTCATTTATAACTCTGCAGGTTTGTGAATTACAGTGCCCCTGAGCTCCTTTCTTCAAATCGCTTTCTTGTGAGCTGACCGCAAACCAGCAGGATTGCTTCAGGCCCTAATCTTGTTCCGGCACGGCATGCTGAGCCTTTGGTTACTTCCTCTTCCTGGTTGGAAATGAGCATTAAATTTGCCCGTGCAGACACCTACAGCTAGTCTCTCATTGGTTCTCCCTATTCCTGTTCATCTTGCGCAGAAATTGCAAACTGTGACAAACAGGAGGTTAAAGGCACTGACTCTCCAAGTGGGGACAGTGTTAGTAAAGGGTCTGGAATTGTGAACCCGAGTAAAAGGGGACAAAATCTGAGATGCATTTGAAAATGTTTCCCGGTCACACGGTGCACCATACTGTGGGTTTCCCATGCATGCTTTAGCTGAAGGAAGAATCGCTTAAACCTGGAGAGTTGGGACCCATGGAATGGGTACCATGCAGTATGACTTCAAATGGTCTGCATTTGCTCATCGAACCTCACCAATGCTATCAGCCCGAAGTGTCCAACCTTATGTCTCACTCAGCTCTGGGTTCAGATGAGGTAAATCCAGGTTGCATCACAAGCCCTGAATGAATTATTTAAGAATTGCTCTCTATTTCACTGTCATTGTGTTTTGTTTTTGTAATTCATTTTGATAATAGGATTTATCGGATTTTCTCTGCTGCCTTCATGCAGCTGTACACACGCTTGATTCTCTTATGGAGACATATAAATCCATGGGTTTGAAGATTCTTACTAGTCAGGTGTATTCCTAGGCGTTGAATAGAGGGTGTTTAGCCCATTTCGTTGAGCCAGTGGTAGGTCTTGACTATTAAATATTTGACTTATGGAATGGTATTTGTGCTAACTTCTATCTCTGGTTTTATGCAGCACCCTAACTCACCTTTCCCCTTAAGCAAACATAAGTTGGTTTTCTAAATTTGAGACCCTGTTCTGTTTTGTAATTCAGTTCATGTGTAGCCAAGATTACATTCCGTGTATTAGTGATATCTTATGATGTTTCATTTTCTGTGTGACTTATTACACTTAGAATCATCGTACCTGAATCCACTCATTATGGCACGACGGGCCAGATGACATAGATTTCATTGGTGAGTGATATTCCATTGTACGTACGTACCACAACTTCTTTATCCATTTTTCGCTTTCTGGGATATTTTACTTGTACCGTAGACGAGCTTCTTGTAAACAGAGCCGTCTGAAACTTTGGGGTGGCTGTGTGTTTTTGATTTTAATTTCCCTAAGCTATAGGACCATAAGTGGAAGTGCCGTAGGCTCAATTGCTTTGTTTTTTAGGTGTTTCAGGAAACACCATACACTTCTCCAGAGTGGCTCTTGGCAATTTACATCCCACCCATCAGCATAACAAGGCTCCCTGTTCTCCATGGCCTGTGCTGCCTTTCTGGATTTTACACTTTTTTCAGATGACCCTTTTGACCGGGGGGCAGTGAGACTTCATTGTAGTCCAGATTTCTTTAACATGCTTGCTTGGTTGGCCAAAAAGTGCGTATGCATTTTTTCCTGAATATATTCAGGAAAAAACGCATACGCCCTTTTTGGCCAAGTGCATCATTGTCGACGTTCTGCCTCTTTTCCTATGCTTTAAATGCAATTCCAGTCTACACCCTGAAATCGTTTTCCTGCAATTCTACCCCGCGTTCAAGTCCTCTTCGCAGCCTTCCTTCAATATATTTTTGGACGATAGCTGTCATTTATAACTCTGCAGGTTTGTGAATTACAGTGCCCCTGAGCTCCTTTCTTCAAATCGCTTTCTTGTGAGCTGGCCGCAAACCCGCACGATTGCTTCAGGCCCTAATCTGTTTCCGACACGGCATGTTGAGCCTTTGGTTAATCCCTCTTGTGGTGGGAAATGAGCATTAAATTTGCCCGTGCAGACACCTACAGCTAGTCTCTCATTGGTTCTCCCTATTCCTGTTTATTTGGTCAGAATTTGCAAACTGTGCCAAACAGGAGGTTAAAGGGACTGACTCTCCAAGTGGGGAGAGTGTTAGTAAAGTGTCTGGAATTGTGAACCCGAGTAAAAGGGGATGAAAACTGAGATGCATTTGAAAACGTTTCCCAGTCACACGGTGCACCATACTGTGGGTTTCCCATGCATGCTTTAGCTGAAGGAAGAATCGCTTAAACCTGGAGAGTTGGGACCCATGGAATGGGTACCATGCAGTATGACTTCAAATGGTCTGCATTTGCTCATCGAACCTCACCAATGCTATCAGCCCGAAGTGTCCAACCTTATGTCTCACTCAGCTCTGGGTTCAGATGAGGTAAATCCAGGTTGCATCACAAGCCCTGAATGAATTATTTAAGAATTGCTCTCTATTTCACTGTCATTGTGTTTTGTTTTTGTAATTCATTTTGATAATAGGATTTATCGGATTTTCTCTGCTGCCTTCATGCAGCTGTACACACGCTTGATTCTCTTATTGAGACATATAAATCCATGGGTTTGAAGATTCTTACTAGTCAGGTGTATTCCTAGGCGTTGAATAGAGGGTGTTTAGCCCATTTCGTTGAGCAAGTGGTAGGTCTTGACTATTAAATATTTGACTTATGGAATGGTATCTGTGCTAACTTCTATCTCTGGTTTTATGCAGCACCCCAACTCACCTTTCCCCTTAAGCAAACATAAGTTGGTTTTCTAAATTTGAGACCCTGTTCTGTTTTGTAATTCAGTTCATGTGTAGCCAAGATTACATTCCGTGTATTAGTGATATCTTATGATGTTTCATTTTCTGTGTGACTTATTACACTTAGAATCATCGTACCTGAATCCACTCATTATGGCACGACGGGCCAGATGACATAGATTTCATTGGTGAGTGATATTCCATTGTACGTACGTACCACAATCTCTTTATCCATTTTTCGCTTTCTGGGATATTTTACTTGTACCGTAGACGAGGTTCTTTTAAACAGAGCCGTCTGAAACTTTGGGGTGGCTGTGTGTTTTTGATTTTAATTTCCCTAAGCTATAGGACCATAAGTGAAAGTGCCGTAGGCTCCGTTGCTTTGTTTTTTAGGTGTTTCAGGAAACACCATACACTTCTCCAGAGCGGCTCTTGGCAATTTACATCCCACCCATCAGCATAACAAGGCTCCCTGTTCTCCATGGCCTGTGCTGCCTTTCTGGATTTTACACTTTTTTCAGATGACCCTTTTGACCGGGGGGCAGTGAGACTTCATTGTAGTGCAGATTTCTTTAACATGCTTGCTTGGTTGGCCAAAAAGTGCGTATGCGTTTTTTCCTGAATATATTCAGGAAAAAACGCATACGCCCTTTTTGGCCAAGTGCATCATTGTCGACGTTCTGCCTCTTTTCCTATGCTTTAAATGCAATTCCAGTCTACCCCCTGAAATCGTTTTCCTGCAATTCTGCCCCGCTTTCAAGTCCTCTTCGCAGCCTTCCTTCAATATATTTTTGGACGATAGCTGTCATTTATAACTCTGCAGGTTTGTGAATTACTTGGCCCCTGAGCTCCTTTCTTCAAATCGCTTTCTTGTGAGCTGGCCGCAAACCCGCAGGATTGCTTCAGGCCCTAATCTGGTTCCGGCACGGCATGCTGAGCCTTTGGTTAATTCCTCTTCCTGGTTGGAAATGAGCATTAAATTTGCCCGTGCAGACACCTACAGCTAGTCTCTACTTGGTTCTCCCTATTCCTGTTTATTTGGTCAGAATTTGCAAACTGTGCCAAACAGGAGGTTAAAGGCACTGACTCTCCAAGTGGGGAGAGTGTTAGTAAAGTGTCTGGAATTGTGAACCCGAGTAAAAGGGGATGAAAACTGAGATGCATTTGAAAACGTTTCCCAGTCACACGGTGCACCATACTGTGGGTTTCCCATGCATGCTTTAGCTGAAGGAAGAATCGCTTAAACCTGGAGAGTTGGGACCCATGGAATGGGTACCATGCAGTATGACTTCAAATAGTCTGCATTTGCTCATCGAACCTCACCAATGCTATCAGCCCGAAGTGTCCAACCTTATGTCTCACTCAGCTCTGGGTTCAGATGAGGTAAATCCAGGTTGCATCACAAGCCCTGAATGAATTATTTAAGAATTGCTCTCTATTTCACTGTCATTGTGTTTTGTTTTTGTAATTCATTTTGATAATAGGATTTATCGGATTTTCTCTGCTGCCTTCACACAGCTGTACACACGCTTGATTCTCTTATGGAGACATATAAATCCATGGGTTTGAAGATTCTTACTAGTCAGGTGTATTCCTAGGCGTTGAATAGAGGGTGTTTAGCCCATTTCGTTGAGCAAGGGGTAGGTCTTTACTATTACGTATTTGACGTATGGAATGGTATCTGTGCTAACTTCTATCTCTGGTTTTATGCAGCACCCCAACTCACCTTTCCCCTTACGCAATCATAAGTTGGTTTTCTAAATTTGAGACCCTGTTCTGTTTTGTAAATCAGTTCATGTGTAGCCAAGATTACATTCCGTGTATTAGTGATATCTTATGATGTTTCATTTTCTGTGTGACTTATTTCACTTAGAATCATCGTACCTGAATCCACTCATTATGCCACGATGGGCCAGATGACATAGATTTCATTGGTGAGTGATATTCCATTGTACGTACGTACCACAACTTCTTTATCCATTTTTCGCTTTCTGGGATATTTTACTTGTACCGTAGACGAGGTTCTTGTAAACAGAGCCGTCTGAAACTTTGGGGTGGCTGTGTGTTTTTGATTTTAATTTCCCTAAGCTATAGGACCATAAGTGGAAGTGCCGTAGGCTCCGTTGCTTTGTTTTTTAGGTGTTTCAGGAAACACCATACACTTCTCCAGAGTGGCTCTTGGCAATTTACATCCCACCCATCAGCATAACAAGGCTCCCTGTTCTCCATGGCCTGTGCTGCCTTTCTGGATTTTACACTTTTTTCAGATGACCCTTTTGACCGGGGGGCAGTGAGACTTCATTGTAGTGCAGATTTCTTTAACATGCTTGCTTGGTTGGCCAAAAAGGGCGTATGCGTTTTTTCCAGAATATATTCAGGAAAAAACGCATATGCACTTTTTGGCCAAGTGCATCATTGTCGACGTTCTGCCTCTTTTCCTATGTTTTAAACGCAATTCCAGTCTACACCCTGAAATCGTTTTCCTGCAATTCTACCCCGCGTTCAAGTCCTCTTCGCAGCCTTATTTCAATATATTTTTGGACGATAGCTGTCATTTATAACTCTGCAGGTTTGTGAATTACAGTGCCCCTGAGCTCCTTTCTTCAAATCGCTTTCTTGTGAGCTGGCCGCAAACCCGCATGATTGCTTCAGGCCCTAATCTGTTTCCGACACGGCATGTTGAGCCTTAGGTTAATCCCTCTTGTGGTGGGAAATGAGCATTAAATATGCCCGTGCAGACACCTACAGCTAGTCTCTCATTGGTTCTCCCTATTCCTGTTTATTTGGTCAGAATTTGCAAACTGTGCCAAACAGGAGGTTAAAGGCACTGACTCTCCAAGTGGGGAGAGTGTTAGTAAAGTGTCTGGAATTGTGAACCCGAGTAAAAGGGGATGAAAACTGAGATGCATTTGAAAACGTTTCCCAGTCACACGGTGCACCATACTGTGGGTTTCCCATGCATGCTTTAGCTGAAGGAAGAATCGCTTAAACCTGAGAGTTGGGACCCATGGAATGGGTACCATGCATTATGACTTCAAATGGTCTGCATTTGCTCATCGAACCTCACCAATGCTATCAGCCCGAAGGGTCCAACCTTATGTCTCACTCAGCTCTGGGTTCAGATGAGGTAAATCCAGGTTGCATCACATGCCCTGAATGAATTATTTAAGAATTGCTCTCTATTTCACTGTCATTGTGTTTTGTTTTTGTAATTCATTTTGATAATAGGATTTATCGGATTTTCTCTGCTGCCTTCATGCAGCTGTACACACGCTTGATTCTCTTATGGGGACATATAAATCCATGGGTTTGAAGATTCTTACTAGTCAGGTGTATTCCTAGGCGTTGAATAGAGGGTGTTTAGCCCATTTCGTTGAGCAAGTGGTAGGTCTTGACTATTAAATATTTGACTTATGGAATGGTATCTGTGCTAACTTCTATCTCTGGTTTTATGCAGCACCCCAACTCACCTTTCCCCTTAAGCAAACATAAGTTGGTTTTCTAAATTTGAGACCCTGTTCTGTTTTGTAAATCAGTTCATGTGTAGCCAAGATTACATTCCGTGTATTAGTGATATCTTATGATGTTTCATTTTCTGTGTGACTTATTTCACTTAGAATCATCGTACCTGAATCCACTCATTATGCCACGATGGGCCACATGACATAGATTTCATTGATGAGTGATATTCCATTGTACGTACCTACCACAACTTCTTTATCCATTTTTCGCATTCTGGGATATTTTACTTGTACCGTAGACGAGGTTCTTGTAAACAGAGCCGTCTGAAACTTTGGGGTGGCTGTGTGTTTTTGATTTTAATTTCCCTAAGCTATAGGACCATAAGTGGAAGTGCCGTAGGCTCCGTTGCTTTGTTTTTTAGGTGTTTCAGGAAACACCATACACTTCTCCAGAGTGGCTCTTGGCAATTTACATCCCGCCCATCAGCATAACAAGGCTCCCTGTTCTCCATGGCCTGTGCTGCATTTCTGGATTTTACACATTTTTCAGATGGCCCTTTTGACCGGGGGGCAGTGAGACTTCATTGTAGTGCAGATTTCTTTAATATGCTTGCTTGGTTGGCCAAAAAGGGCCTATGCGTTTTTTCCTGAATATATTGAGGAAAAACCGCATACGCCCTTTTTGGCCAAGTGCATCATTGTCGACGTTCTGCCTCTTTTCCTATGCTTTAAATGCAATTCCAGTCTACCCCCTGAAATCGTTTTCCAGAAATTCTGCCCTGCTTTCAAGTCCTCTTCACAGCGTTCCTTCAATATATTTTTGGACGATAGCTGTCATTTATAACTCTGCAGGTTTGTGAATTATTTGGCCCCTGAGCTCCTTTCTTCAAATCGCTTTCTTGTGAGCTGGCCGCAAACCCGCAGCATTGCTTCAGGCCCTAATCTGGTTCCAGCATGGCATGCTGAGCCTTTGGTTAATTCCTCTTCCTGGTTGGAAATGAGCGTTAAATTTTCCCGTGCAGACACCTACAGCTAGTCTCTCATTGGTTCTCCCTATTCCTGTTCATCTTGCGCAGAAATTGCAAACTGTGCCAAACAGGAGGTTAAAGGCACTGACTCTCCAAGTGGGGAGAGTTTTAGTAAAGGGTCTGGAATTGTGAACCCGAGTAAAAGGGGACAGAGACTGAGATGCATTTGAAAACGTTTCCCGGTCACACGGTGCACCATACTGTGGGTTTCCCATGCATGCTTTAGCTGAAGAAAGAATCGCTTAAACCTGGAGAGTTGGGACCCGTGGACTCTGTACCATGCAGTATGACTTCAAATGGTCTGCATTTGCTCATCGAACCTCACCAATGCTATCAGCCCGAAGTGTCCAACCTTATGTCTCACTCAGCTCTGGGTATAGATGAGGTAAATCCACGTTGCATCACAAGCCCTGAATGAATTATTTAAGAATTGCTCTCTATTTCACTGTCATTGTGTTTTGTTTTTGTAATTCATTTTGATAATAGGATTTATCGGATTTTCTATGCTGCCTTCATGTAGCTGTACACACACTTGATTCTCTTATGGAGACATATAAATCCATGGGTTTGAAGATTCTTACTAGTCAGGTGTATTCCTAGGCATTGAATATAGGGTGTTTAGCCCATTTCGTTGAGCAAGTGGTAGGTCTTGACTATTACATATTTGACTTATGGAATGGTATCTGTGCTAATTTCTATCTCTGGTTTTATGCAGCACCCAACTCACCTTTCTCCTTAAGCAAACATAAGTTGGTTTTCTAAATTTGAGACCCTGTTCTGTTTTGTAATTCAGTTCATGTGTAGCCAAGATTACATTCCGTATATTAGTGATATCTTATGATATTTCATTTTCTGTGTGACTTATTTCACTTAGAATCATTGTACCTGAATTCAATCATTATGCCACGACGGGCCTGATGATATAGATTTCATTGGTGAGTGATATTCCATTGTACTTACGTACCACAACTTCTTTATCCATTTTTCGCTTTCTGGGATATTTAACTTGTACCGTAGAAGATGTTCTTGTAAACAGAGCCGTCTGAAACTTTGGGGAGGCTCTGTGTTTTTGATTTTAATTTCCCTAAGCTATAGGACCATAAGTGGAAGTGCCGTAGGCTCCGTTGCTTTGTTTTTTAGGTGTTTCAGGAAACACCATACACTTCTCCAGAGTGGCTGTTGGCAATTTACATCCCACCCAACAGCATAACATGGCTCCCTGTTCTCCATGGCCTGTGCTGCCTTTCTGGATTTTACACTATTTTCAGATGGCCCTTTTGATTGGGGGGCAGTGAGACTTCATTGTAGTGCAGATTTGTCTAACATGCTTGCTTGGTTGGCCAAAAAGGGCGTATGCGTTTTTTCCTGAATATATTCAGGAAAAAACGCATACGCCGTTTTTGGCCGCGTGCATCATTGTCGACGTTCTGCCTCTTTTCCTATGCTTTAAATGCAATTCTACTCTACTCCCCGAAACCACTTTCCTGCAATTCTGCCCCGATTTCAAGTCTTCTTCGCAGCCTTCCTTCAATATATTTTTGGACAATAGCTGTCATTTATAACTCTGCAGGTTTGAGAATTACAGTGCCCCTGAGCTCCTTTCTTCAAATCGCTTTTTTGTGAGCTGCCCGCAAACCCGCATGATTGCTTCAGGCCCTAATCTGGTTCCGGCACGGCATGCTGAGCCTTTGGTTAATTCCTCTTCCTGGTGGGAAATGAGCGTTAAATTTGCCCGTGCAGACACGTAGAGCTAGTCTCTCATTGGTTCTCCCTATTCCTGTTCATCTTGCGCAGAAATTGCAAACTGTGCCAAACAGGAGGTTAAAGGCACTGACTCTCCAAGTGGGGAGAGGGTTAGTAAAAAGTCTGGAATTGTGAACCCGAGTAAAATGGGACGAAAACTGAGATGCATTTGAAAACGTTTCCCGGTCACATGGTGCACCATACTGTGGGTTTCCTATGCATGTTTTAGGTGAAGGAAGAATCGCTTAAACCTGGAGAGTTGGGACCCATGGAATGGGTACCATGCAGTATGACTTCAAAGGGTCTGCATTTGCTCATCGAACCTCACCAATGCTATCAGCCCGAAGTGTCCAACCTTATGTCTCACTCAGCTCTGGGTGTAGATGTGGTAAATCCAGGTTGCATCACAAGCCCTGAATGAATTATTGAAGAATTCCTCTCTATTTCACTGTCATTGTGTTTTGTTTTTGTAATTCATTTTGATAATGGGATTTATCGGATTTTCTCTGCTGCATTCATGCAGCTGTACACACGCTTGATTCTCTTATGGAGACATATAAATCCATGGGTTTGAAGATTCTTACTAGTCAGGTGTATTAATAGGCGTTGAATATAGGGTGTTTAGCCCATTTCGTTGAGCAAGGGGTAGGTCTTGACTATTACATATTTGACGTATGGAATGGTATCTGTGCTAATTTCTATCTCTGGTTTTATGCAGCACCCCAACTCCCCTTTCCCCTTAAGCAAACATAAGTTGGTTTTCTAAATTTGAGACCCTGTTCTGTTTTGTAATTCAGTTCATGTGTAGCCAAGATTACAATCCGTGTATTACTGATATCTTATGATGTTTCATTTTCTGTGTGACTTATTTCACTTAGAATCTTCGTACCTGAATCCACTCATTATGCCACGACGGGCCTGATGACATAGATTTCATTGGTGAGTGATATTCCATTGTACGTACGTTCCACAACTTCTTTATCCATTTTTCACTTTCTGGGATATTTAACTTGTACCGTAGACGAGGTTCTTGTAAACAGAGCCGTCTGAAACTTTCGGGTGGCTGTGTGTTTTTGATTTTAATTTCCCTAAGCTATAGGACCGTAAGTGGAAGTGCCTTAGGCTCCGTTGCTTTGTTTTTTAGGTGTTTCAGGAAACACCATACACTTCTCCAGAGTGGCTGTTGGCAGTTTACATCCCACCCATCAGCATAACAAGGCTCCCTGTTCTCTATGACCTGTGCTGCATTTCTGGATTTTACACTTTTTTCAGATGGCCCTTTTGACCGGGGGGCAGTGAGACTTCATTGTAGTGCAGATTTCTATAACATGCTTGCTTGGCTGGCCAAAAAGGGCGTATGCTTTTTTCCCTGAATATATTCAGGAAAAAAAGCATACACCCTTTTTGGCCAAGTGCATCATTGTCGACGTTCTGCCTCATTTCCTATGCTATAAATGCAATTCCAGTCTACCCCCTGAAATTGTTTTCCTGCAATTCTGCCCCGCTTTCAAATCCTCTTCGCAGCCTTCCTTCAGTATATTGTTGGACGATAGATGTCATTTATAACTCTGCAGGTTTGTGAATTACAGTGCCCCTGAGCTCCTTTCTACAAATCGCTTTCTTGTGAGCTGGCCGCAAACCCGCAGGATTGCTTCAGGCCCTAATCTGGTTCTGGCACGGCATGCTGAGCCTTTGGTTAATTCCTCTTCCTGGTTGGAAATGAGCGTTAAATTTGCCCGTGCAGACACCTACAGCTAGTCTCTCATTGGTTCTCCCTATTCCTGTTCATCTTGCGCAGAAATTGCAAACTGTGCCAAACAGGAGGTTAAAGGCACTGACTCTCCAAGTGGGGAGAGGGTTAGTAAAGGGTCTGAAATGGTGAACCCGAGTAAAAGGGGACAAAACCTGAGATGCATTTGAAAACGTTTCCCGGTCACACGGTGCACCATACTGTGGATTTCCCATGCATGTTTTAGCTGAAGGAAGAATCGCTTAAACCTGGAGAGTTGGGACCCATGGAATGGGTACCATGCAGTATGACTTCAAAGGGTCTGCATTTGCTCATCGAACCTCACCAATGCTATCAGCCCGAAGTGTCCAACCTTATGTCTCACTCAGCTCTGGGTGTAGATGTGGTAAATCCAGGTTGCATCACAAGCCCTGAATGAATTATTGAAGAATTCCTCTCTATTTCACTGTCATTGTGTTTTGTTTTTGTAATTCATTTTGATAATGGGATTTATCGGATTTTCTCTGCTGCATTCATGCAGCTGTACACACGCTTGATTCTCTTATGGAGACATATAAATCCATGGGTTTGAAGATTCTTACTAGTCAGGTGTATTCGTAGGCGTTGAATATAGGGTGTTTAGCCCATTTCGTTGAGCAAGGGGTAGGTCTTGACTATTACATATTTGACGTATGGAATGGTATCTGTGCTAATTTCTATCTCTGGTTTTATGCAGCACCCCAACTCACCTTTCCCCTTAAGCAAACATAAGTTGGTTTTCTAAATTGGAGACCCTGTTCTGTTTTGTAATTCAGTTCATGTGTAGCCAAGATTACATTCCGTGTATTAGTGATATTTTATGATGTTTCATTTTCTGTGTGACTTATTTCACTTAGAATCATCGTACCTGAATCCACTCATTATGCCACGACGGGCCAGATGACGTAGACTTCATTGGTGAGTGATATTCTATTCTACGTACGTACCACAACTTCTTTATCCATTTTTCGCTTTCTGGGATATTTAACTTGTACCATAGACGAGGTTCTTGTAAACAGAGCCGTCTGAAACTTTGGGGTGGCTGTGTGTTTTTGATTTTAATTTCCCTAAGCTATAGGACCATAAGTGGAAGTGCCGTAGGCTCCGTTGCTTTGTTTTTTAGTTGTTTGAGGAAACACCATACACTTCTCCAGAGTGGCTCTTGGCAATTTACATCCCACCCATCAGCATAACAAGGCTCCCTGTTCTCCATGGCCTGTGCTGCCTTTCTGGATTTTACACTTTTTTCAGATGGCCCTTTTGACCGGGGGGCAGTGAGACTTCACTGTAGTGCAGATTTCTTTAATATGCTTGCTTGGTTGTCCAAAAAGGGCGTATGCGTTTTTTCCTGAATATATTCAGGAAAAAACGCATACGCCCTTTTTGGCCAAGTGCATCATTGTCGACGTTCTGCCTCTTTTCCTATGCTTTAAATGCAATTCCAGTGCACGCCCTGAAATCGTTTTCCTGCAATTCTGCACCGCTTTCAAGTCCACTTCGCAGCCTTACTTCAATACATTTTTAGACGATCGCTGTCATTTATAACTCTGCAGGTTTGTGAATTACAGTGCCCCTGAGCTCCATTGTTCAAATCGCTTTCTTGTGAGCTGGCTGCAAACCCGCACGATTGCTTCAGGCCCTAATCTGGTTCCGGAACGGCATGCTGAGCCTTTGGTTAATTCCTCTTCTTGGTGGGAAATGAGCATTAAATTTGCCCGTGCAGACACGTAGAGCTAGTCTCTCATTGGTTCTCCCTATTCCTGTTCATCTTGCGCAGAAATTGCAAACTGTGCCAAACAGGAGGTTAAAGGCACTGACTCTCCAAGTGGGGAGAGGGTTAGTAAAGGGTCTGAAATGGTGAACCCGAGTAAAAGGGGACAAAACCTGAGATGCATTTGAAAACGTTTCCCGGTCACACGGTGCACCATACTGTGGATTTCCCATGCATGTTTTAGGTGAAGGAAGAATCGCTTAAACCTGGAGATTTGGGACCCATGGAATGGGTACCATGCAGTATGACTTCAAAGGGTCTGCATTTGCTCATCGAACTTCACCAATGCTATCAGCCCGAAGTGTCCAACCTTATGTCTCACTCAGCTCTGGGTGTAGATGTGGTAAATCCAGGTTGCATCACAAGCCCTGAATGAATTATTGAAGAATTCCTCTCTATTTCACTGTCATTGTGTTTTGTTTTTGTAATTCATTTTGATAATGGGATTTATCGGATTTTCTCTGCTGCATTCATGCAGCTGTACACACGCTTGATTCTCTTATGGAGACATATAAATCCATGGGTTTGAAGATTCTTACTAGTCAGGTGTATTCGTAGGCGTTGAATATAGGGTGTTTAGCCCATTTCGTTGAGCAAGGGGTAGGTCTTGACTATTACATATTTGACGTATGGAATGGTATCTGTGCTAATTTCTATCTCTGGTTTTATGCAGCACCCCAACTCACCTTTCCCCTTAAGCAAACATAAGTTGGTTTTCTAAATTGGAGACCCTGTTCTGTTTTGTAATTCAGTTCATGTGTAGCCAAGATTACATTCCGTGTATTAGTGATATTTTATGATGTTTCATTTTCTGTGTGACTTATTTCACTTAGAATCATCGTACCTGAATCCACTCATTATGCCACGACGGGCCAGATGACGTAGACTTCATTGGTGAGTGATATTCTATTCTACGTACGTACCACAACTTCTTTATCCATTTTTCGCTTTCTGGGATATTTAACTTGTACCGTAGACGAGGTTCTTGTAAACAGAGCCGTCTGAAACTTTGGGGTGGCTGTGTGTTTTTGATTTTAATTTCCCTAAGCTATAGGACCATAAGTGGAAGTGCCGTAGGCTCCGTTGCTTTGTTTTTTAGTTGTTTGAGGAAACACCATACACTTCTCCAGAGTGGCTCTTGGCAATTTACATCCCACCCATCAGCATAACAAGGCTCCCTGTTCTCCATGGCCTGTGCTGCCTTTCTGGATTTTACACTTTTTTCAGATGGCCCTTTTGACCGGGGGGCAGTGAGACTTCACTGTAGTGCAGATTTCTTTAATATGCTTGCTTGGTTGTCCAAAAAGGGCGTATGCGTTTTTTCCTGAATATATTCAGGAAAAAACGCATACGCCCTTTTTGGACAAGTGCATCATTGTCGACGTTCTGCCTCTTTTCCTATGCTTTAAATGCAATTCCAGTGCACGCCCTGAAATCGTTTTCCTGCAATTCTGCACCGCTTTCAAGTCCACTTCGTAGCCTTACTTCAATACATTTTTAGACGATCGCTGTCATTTATAACTCTGCAGGTTTGTGAATTACAGTGCCCCTGAGCTCCATTGTTCAAATCGCTTTCTTGTGAGCTGGCTGCAAACCCGCACGATTGCTTCAGGCCCTAATCTGGTTCCGGAACGGCATGCTGAGCCTTTGGTTAATTCCTCTTCTTGGTGGGAAATGAGCATTAAATTTGCCCGTGCAGACACGTAGAGCTAGTCTCTCATTGGTTCTCCCTATTCCTGTTCATCTTGCGCAGAAATTGCAAACTGTGCCAAACAGGAGGTTAAAGGCACTGACTCTCCAAGTGGGGAGAGGGTTAGTAAAAAGTCTGGAATTGTGAACCCGAGTAAAATGGGACGAAAACTGAGATGCATTTGAAAACGTTTCCCGGTCACATGGTGCACCATACTGTGGGTTTCCTATGCATGTTTTAGGTGAAGGAAGAATCGCTTAAACCTGGAGAGTTGGGACCCATGGAATGGGTACCATGCAGTATGACTTCAAAGGGTCTGCATTTGCTCATCGAACCTCACCAATGCTATCAGCCCGAAGTGTCCAACCTTATGTCTCACTCAGCTCTGGGTGTAGATGTGGTAAATCCAGGTTGCATCACAAGCCCTGAATGAATTATTGAAGAATTCCTCTCTATTTCACTGTCATTGTGTTTTGTTTTTGTAATTCATTTTGATAATGGGATTTATCGGATTTTCTCTGCTGCATTCATGCAGCTGTACACACGCTTGATTCTCTTATGGAGACATATAAATCCATGGGTTTGAAGATTCTTACTAGTCAGGTGTATTAATAGGCGTTGAATATAGGGTGTTTAGCCCATTTCGTTGAGCAAGGGGTAGGTCTTGACTATTACATATTTGACGTATGGAATGGTATCTGTGCTAATTTCTATCTCTGGTTTTATGCAGCACCCCAACTCACCTTTCCCCTTAAGCAAACATAAGTTGGTTTTCTAAATTGGAGACCCTGTTCTGTTTTGTAATTCAGTTCATGTGTAGCCAAGATTACATTCCGTGAATTAGTGATATCTTATGATGTTTCATTTTCTGTGTGATTTATTTCACTTAGAATCATCGTACCTGAATCCACTCATTATGCCACGACGGGCCTGATGACATAGATTTCATTGGAGAGTGATATTCCATTGTACGTACGTACCACATATTCTTTATACATTTTTCGCTTTCTCGGATATTTAACTTGTACCGTAGACGAGGTTCTTGTACACAGAGCCGTCCGAAACTTTGTGGTGGCTGTGTGTTTCTGATTTTAATTTCCCTAAGCTATAGGACCATAAGTGGAAGTGCCATAGGCTCCGTTGCTTTGTTTTTTAGGTGTTTCAGAAACACCATACACTTCTCCAGAGTGGCTGTTGTCAATTTACATCCCGCCCATCAGCATAACAAGGCTTCCTCTTCTCCATGGCCTGTGCTGCCTTTCTGGATTTTACACTTTTTTCAGATGGGTCTTTTGACCGGGGGGCAGTGAGACTTCACTGTAGTGCAGATTTCTTTAACATGCTTGCTTCGTTGGCCAAAAAGGGCGTATGCTTTTTTTCCTGAATATATTCAGGAAAAAAAGCATACGCCCTTTTTGGCCAAGTGCATCATTGTCGACGTTCTGCATCATTTCCTATGCTATAAATGCAATTCCAGTCTACCCCCTGAAATCGTTTTCCTGCAATTCTGCCCCGCTTTCAAGTCCTCTTCGCAGCCTTCCTTCAGTATATTTTGGGAAGATAGCTGTCATTCATAACTCTGCAGATTTGTGAATTACAGTGCCCCTGAGCTCCTTTCTTCAAATCGCTTTCTTGTGAGCTGCCCGCAAACCCGCATGATTGCTTCAGGCCCTAATCTGGTTCCGGCACGGCATGCTGAGCCTTTGGTTAATTCCTCTTCCTGGTGGGAAATGAGCGTTAAATTTGCCCGTGCAGACACGTAGAGCTAGTCTCTCATTGGTTCTCCCTATTCCTGTTCATGTTGCGCAGAAATTGCAAACTGTGCCAAACAGGAGGTTAAAGGCACTGACTCACCAAGTGGGGAGAGGGTTAGTAAAAAGTCTGGAATTGTGAACCCGAGTAAAATGGGACGAAAACTGAGATGTATTTGAAAACGTTTCCCGGTCACATGGTGCACCATACTGTGGGTTTCCTATGCATGTTTTAGGTGAAGGAAGAATCGCTTAAACCTGGAGAGTTGGGACCCATGGAATGGGTACCATGCAGTATGACTTCAAAGGGTCTGCAT